>NC_056524.1:40121245-40124158 GCF_019175285.1 Sceloporus undulatus
AATAATAATAATAATAATAATAATAATAATAATAATAATAATAATAATAATTTTTCTATCTTCCCGCCTCCCCTGATGGATCGAAGCGGGATCACAGCAAGGTTAAAATTACAATTACTATATTGTAGCATTAGTTACCCACAGTTAAAAGAATAAAAACAAGAACATAAAAACATAAAAACATTAACATCAATCAATCACGGGATCAGCTGGTCTTGTTCCATGCTAGTGGTCTTCATAGGATGTCAGGAGGATAAGCGCGGCGAAAGAGCTCTGTCTTTACCGCCTTCTTGAAGGTTTCTAAGGATGTAACAAGGCGGGTCTCCTCTGGGCGTCCATTTCAAAGTCTAGGGGCAGCTATACTGAATGCCTTTCGGGAAGTAGAAACATGTTTGGATGCTGGTATCTCCAACAAATTCTTCGCACTTGTTCTAAGAGTGCGGGGAGGATTGTATAGGGAGATGCAATCCCGTAAGCAACCCGGACCCAAGCCATGTAGAATCGTAGAGTTGGAAGAGGCCACAAGGGCCATCCAGTCCAACCCCCTGCCATGCAGGAAATCTCAATCAAAGCATCCCTGACAGATGGCCATCCAGCCTCTGTTTAAAGACCTCCAAGGAAGGTGACTCCACTACATAGTGTTCAGGAAGTCTGTCATAAATCAGGAGCAGCCTTTCCTTTTATCTCAAGAAATGCATAAGACTATGTCCTAAGAGGAAGTTTTCCCCTGAAATCTATATTTTGTAACCTAGTATCCTTTACTTTGACTACTTTGAGGTGTGGGACCTAATGAACAGGAATTAAGATTGAAGTAGGCAAATGACTCAGTTTTTCCTTCAAGGAGCATGTTGCACCATAGTCTTTTCCAAGCTGGTGCCACAGATTGGAAATAATGAGTTACAGGAATAATTACATGTACAGGGTTGCAACAGATCACCTTTTGGTAGTCACACAATGTGTTCTACAATGCAGAATTAATGCAGATTGACACCATGTTGACTGCAATGGCTCCATGCAGACTGAGGGCTGTTGAGACAGCCAAGGGTTTCCTCTACCCCTGCTTGAATCCACTCCTTCTCCTTCACTGCTCCCTACTTCTGAAATCTCCTTCCCATGAACTTCTGGACTGCCATCTCTCTAGATTACTTTAAGTCTGAATTGAAGATAACTGTTTAGGTAACCTATCAACTCTCGTCTTAATATCACAATTTTATGATTTTTTAAAACAATTATTTGTATTAATTTGCACTATTTTATCCAATTGTGTAATTTTAATATAATCTTATTTTATTAATTTTTTATCTATTCGTGGTTGGTTAGATTGTATGCCACGGTCAAGCCTTTATCTGTTTTTTATTGTTTTGCTTTGTAAAGTGCTGTGTAAAGCTTATGGTGCTCTATAAAATAAATGTAATAATAATAATAATCCTGGGATTTGTTGTTTTGTGAGCTATTTAGCATTCTCTGTCAGAGAGCTCTGATACCACAACAAACTATAAATCCCAGAATCCTAGGATAGAGCCATAGCAGTTAAAGAGGTGTCCAATTGCATTAATTCTGCTATGTGGCAACAACCTAAGACCTATTTTTATGTGACAAGGGGATATGATGGTCTAACAAGTAACAGTTTCTGACCTTATTTCTTTTTCAAGAAATAAGGCCATTTCAAGAAACGCTTTGGCAGAATTTATTTTATACCATTCTCCTGAGGTTCTCCTCTTAAAAAGTGAGCAGAAAGTAAAAGAAGAGTAATTAGCAGGGGCAACAAATAATGAAACAAGTTACTTTTTCAGCCTTACAATTAACAATAGTATTTAATAAGCCAGTGTGATGTAATAGTTTGAGTGCTGTATTAGGACTGTGGGAGATGAGGGTTCAAATCCCTGCTTAGTCATGTAAACCTACTTGCAGACCTTGGGCAAGTCACCTTCTCTAAGCTACAGAGGAAGTTGATGACAAACCTCTTATGAATAAGCCAAGAAAACCCTATGATAAAATCACTATAAACTGGAATCCACGTGAAGATACATAACACCAACAACAACAAAACAACAATGAAATACCACTGGACTAGTTTCCAAACACTTTTGCAAGTAGCAGGAACAAAAAATGAACATCCCAACCTCTGTCTGATGCACTCTAGATCTGTTAGCCTCCAACTTGTTTGTTTCCATTAGGCTGGCTATGTCCTATGCTTGCTGGGGATAATGGAAGTTCAAATCCAACACATCTGGAAGATCCCTAGGCTGGGAACATTGTTCTATACATTCTTAAGACTGGAAAGGCAGTTCTCAGAAACAGTCTTTCCTGAGAGTTATTGTATACTTTCACTTGTTGTAATTTCATTTTTGCTGATAGTTGGAAATAAATGCCAAATGTTAGAAGAAAGCTCTGTGTGTGTGTGTATTTAAGTTGGTGACTATGGTGCGGTACATACCACCAACAAGCGGCGTACCAGCGCTGATTGTATGGTTAGGGATTGTGCGGCAACTGCACAGTCCCTAACCCTAGTACCTGCAGGCAGTGTAACAGTGGTGGTGCCCTGTGTACATGGGCGCCACCATTGTTACCTAAGTGCCATGCGGCATCCGCACGTTGCCATGTGGTAGTTACGTAACGAGTGCATCAGTGCCGCACTTGTTACTCCACCCCTGCAGCTTACAAAGAACCCATTTTTTCCGGGTTCTTTTCCCTCTGGAGGAAATTAGGCCACTGGCAGGCCGCCCTTTTCAGGCAGTCTGTCCCACACCATAGTGTCCTAAACATATGCAACCGCATTTTGTAGCAGGGTGAGCACCCATGGGATTTTCTGTCTTATTCACCAAGTGTTTGATGATGAGTACATGTGATGAGCGGGTGTGTGAATGAAGGGCTGGGTTGTTGTTGTTGTTATTAATTATTATTATTATTATT
>NC_056524.1:40124168-40194058 GCF_019175285.1 Sceloporus undulatus
ATTATTATTATTATTATTATTATTATTATTATTATTATTATTATTATTATAGTGGACCTTTGTTATACGCTGGGGTTTGGTTCCAAGATCCCCTGTGGATAACAAAATCCATGTATGCTCAAGTCCCATTAAATATAATGACATAGAAAAATGGTGTCCCTTATAAAAAAAATGGAAAATCAAGGTTTGATATTTGAAAATCAAGGTTTGATATTTCAAACCGTGAATGCTTGGATGCGTGTATTAAAAAAATCTGTGTATAAGAAGGGCCGACTGTATTTGCTCAGAGCTCCCATCCCCGGCTGCCTTTTATTTAGGATGGTTCCTGAAGGGACTCACTCACTGTATGGATTAGGAGCAACTTTTATGTGTCAAGGGGGTATGCTCCTGTATCAAAAGTACCAGAATGAAAAATACCACTAGAGGGCACTGAAAACACCATGTACTCCACTTGCTGCATGCATGCTATAGTTTCTTGGAAATAAAATCTACAAATCATTTTATAGGTAGAATAAGGGGTGTTGAAGGAAACAGGGTGACTGAGCCAGTAGAATTGCTGATCCAAGGACTGCTCCCCATTTCTACCATCCGAAATGTGAAAGTCTGGCAGCCTGCATCCGGAGCTTGTTAATCTTCCCTTTCCATCCTGGTTTTGGAGGCTGTGAGGCTGCAGTATTATGCAAATTGGACTTAAGCAATTAAGGCGATAATGTTTCCCTTGAAGAGCCTGACAAAGCAGAGGGAACATGGGCTGTTTTACAGACAAGACTTCAGTTGTATATTTACTTGAAAACAAAAGGGAGTTAGAGAAAGAAAAAGTGAGGGAGAGACAGTATGCACTAGAGGGCCAGCCAAACCACACTTCCCCACTATGGAGTCTTTCATTTTTAGTAATGTGAACACCACAAGGCATCTGTTAGCAGACTCACTTTATGCAATCAATTTGGGAGCAGATCTATGGATAGGATCTAGATCTGATTTGGCCATTCCATTCTGTGGTTGGCAATTCATAGAACAATTAGTTATTGAAACCAGGAACCCTTTAGGTCAAGAATTGTGAAATAGAATTGTGCAGAATACTCTACAGGCACCAGATCCCATCTGATCATGGAAGTCAAACAACATCAGCTGTTGTTAGTACCTGAATGGGAGATGCCAATGAATACCAGGCACTGTAGGTTATATATCAGAGGAAGGAACTTGCAAAACTACCTCTGAGTATTCCTTGCTTAAGAAAAACCTGTGAAATTTATGGGCTCACCATAAGTTGACAGGCAACTTGAAGACATGTGCACACACAGGGCAATGTGCCTTCTGTCTACCAGCCCTTGAGCATACCATGTTTTATTTAATGGTCTTGTTTTGAACTGAGCAAGACTGAAGTCTCAGTGCCATGAATTCTAGACACTGATTCATACATCCCAGAGCTGAGAGAAACACTAGAGTTTCTAACACCCTCCTGTTCAGTCAGAGATCTACTTTGAAATGATCACTCCCCTATACAAAGCAGGGTGCAAACAACCCAGAGTGAGCACAAGGGTGAAAACTGACAGATCCTGTACCTGTGTTTACTCAAGGGAGGATGACATTAATGAGCCTGGTGCTCCTGTATGATAGCCAGTGGCTGAGATTCCTAATAACAGAAAGTCTACCAAACCTCTGTAGCTGCAGACTCGGATGGGTGAGTACACAGCCTTTGCCTGTGTTGAGAATGATAAAGCACTAAAGCAACCAAAGTGAAGATCACTGGAATTGATGGAGTGGGATGCAGACAAAGCCTCTCGGTTGACAGTTGCCATCACCTGAGCTTAGTTTCAAAAGTAGTTTGTTTCTGTTTATTATTACAGTGTGATTGAAGGTTGTGGGCTTGCATGATGAGACCACAGTAGTGCAATGGTAGTAAGCCATACAACAGTCTCAATACTAGATACAAGCTACACATGGAGATAGTGTAAGCCTGCACCAATTTGTACTTGCCATTTCCAAAATGCAAATGTCCAAAATCCACAATGCTCATATTTATGTGAAACCAATACAAACAGCTTGCTTTTTTATTTCTTTAAATGAAAAGAAAACCAGATTAAGGATAGGGGAGAATTTTATGTCAGTCTGAATCATGAAATTTCTTCATATTCAAGATGTAAAGGTTTTGAGACTAAAAAAACAAAAATGTATGTGGCAGAGAAAGAAAGTCAGAAATTCTTGGTCCAGGGCTTTCAGTGCTTATATCTTAGAAATCTAGCTTTAAATCCCCATGTATTCAGTCACATCAGTGCTGAATTAGGTCTTCCTCCTCTATTTTCATGGCGAGGTTCCCCATTTTCAGCATCTATAGAGAAGACAGCTATTATGTTCTATGTTCTGGGAATAACTGCATCTATTGGATTTGATTATTCCTAATACTGGAGAATTTTATATTGCTAGTGTTGTCGTTTTTGAAGCATTTACACAAATTTGCCATACTTCCCCATATTTGGAGTGGAAAGAAATTGAGGTTTAATAAATTGTAATTCAGGAGGAAAAGAAACAAACAGATTTCTCCATCTCTCTCTAAGCCCCACATTCTCAAACCAGAATTGAAAGGTATAAATGACCATTGAAATACCTTGATCCTTCACTTTATTTTTCATCCTTCTGCATTCTTGCCACTTTTCACTTCCTAAAAGGGTTAAGGAGATGTAAAACACTGAAGATTTCCTCCCATGCCAATTGTTGATCTTCATTTCTCTATTCAACAAGAACATAGCACATATATTCATCATTTGCTGTGTTGTGATTACTGACTTTGGAATCATCCCACCCAATTCTCCTTTTCCTACCCTGCTTGTTCACACACCTTGATTTGATTTGGTGGCTGTTATGTATTGATTTACTGCAGAAATGACTCCACTTTTGACTGTAAGCTCTTGCTTTACAAAAAAAAAATTCAAACAAATCTGAGCATTTGTTTGAGTCTCCCACCCTTCCTTTTTTCATGGGTTGCCCTCTTCCCTTTCTCCTTAGAGACAATGTGGACATTCTGACAGCTGTGTAATGAGCTTACATTTTCACAAAAGGCCAGATCTGATCATGAATTGAATGGCAGCTGCCAAGCAGGTAGAGGAATAAGTTTTTTAAAAACATTCAAAATTCAGCACTAAATTGCCTTTTCCCTCCCACTAGAGTAACCTAAGCACACCTGAGGCCTGTTCCTATGGGGGGGGGGGGGGCGCACTGAGCATTGCTTGTAAAGAAACTTCTTCCATCTCAGTTCATTGGGAATCATGGACATTCCCCATCTCTTCTGATATGTTTAATGTTTCTTGGGAGCACCTCCTGAGTGTATGTGTTTAAACTAGAATCAGCAAGATTAGATGTGCACGCTGGAAAGAAGTGGCTCAGATTTCAATCCCTCAAGGGTTTTATTATTGCTGTTGTTATTTCTGTTTCTGTTGGATTGCTAGATTCTTTTCCCCCCAACCGTGCCTCCCCTCCCTTGCTTGAGATATTTATTTTACAAGAGTTGCATTTTGTATTCCCCTGCAAAGCATTTCCTATTTTCTGTATGCCTGCCAGACCTTCCCTGTGCAACACATGCAAGTCACTAGGGACTGCAAGGATTTGAAGGGTAAATACTGAGAAGAACTAGAAATTGTTTAAGGTGGCACACAAGGCAGTATCATTAGGAAGCAAGAGGTGTCATAAAGGAAATGAAAAGTGGTGGTGGTGGTGGGGAATTGAACACTTCTGTTAGTGCTGCAGCAGAACCCTTCATCCTTCCCTAAATGCAGGAACAGGAGCATTTTTGAAGGCTATTACAACAAAAGCCGAATGAATTAATTAAGCCAGTGGGGCAGTTGTATGGTGCAATGTATATATTGAATTTAAGGTGTCCATAATCTCTAACATTTCACAAATGAAAATTGGGATATCTGTGGCCAAGCACAGAGAATGGGCAAGAGGAAGAACAGAAAGACTATGAGAGGTAGCACCAGTTTTTTGGCAAGGGGGCAACCAACTACCAGCGCAATCTGAGGACAAATCAACTCAAATGCAGCCAAAGAATACAGTAGCAGAGTAGCTACATACATGCAGCACATGTAATAACAAGCATGTCATCATATGTTGCTTGTCAATCAAAATATTTTTCTTTGCTCGTTTTGCAGCACACTTGTTCTAATGCAGTTTCCTTTTGCCTGAACATTTAGATTCCACCCTCCCATCACCTACTGAGTTAACTGAGTGCAAACTACTTTTGCTCTCTGAAGCCAGTTTGTCCCAATGGGTGTAAGCTGAGGACAAAGGAAGAGTGTGAGAGAAAGAGAGAGAAACTGGGCCATTTTAAATGCAGCTGATAATGTGGGAAGGCATAGGATTAACCTGGAATCTCCCTGCCAAATTGAGATAATTAGAGGGCATGGTTATATAGGTCTATGGGGGGGGGGGAGAGAGGTTCAGCTGTGAACTTGAGTGGTTCAGCACTGCTGTCATGTACTGGCTCACTTCAATTCAGAAACACAAGCTTCAGAAAGCTTTATTCAAGAAACTAAAGGTGTTCACAGCATGGCAATATTGTCAGGACTGAGACACTTTCAGTTACGGTGTATATTAAAAGTAATTAGCAATTCAAATGTTTTTGTGTGGTCACCATCTATTCCTCTTTAAGCCAAAATATTCCTAGAGTTACCCCTCATTTCCTCTCCTTACCAAGCATTCTCATTGAATTGACCTTGACAATTCAAAGCACATTCTTCCATCCCTCACATCTGCTCATCAGCCAGCTTCAAGAAAAATAAACATTGTTTCCACCCAGCATCAGCACTTATAAAGCATAACCTATCATCCAATATTACAAGCAAAGCATATACGCAATAGCCAGCAATCATGGCAGACTCATGGCAGGACTTACGATCCTGACAACTGCATTCACTCATTCCATGTTGTTTTCCTGCTGACTTGCCATTACAAGAGGGAGATTGCCTGGCCAGCACACTGAACAGTTTGTATGACCATGATCCTGGTCTGAACACTGTATCCCATACAGGGGCCAGAAAAGAACAACATCTGTACAACATTATCCCAAACAGTGTTTCTCTTGGATGTGCCTCTCTATCATTGCTATGGTAGTTTGATTCAGTTGACAAAAATCTCATAGGCACTGGACAGGGTACCAGTTCAGTGCATGTGGGTTGGAAGTGGGACAGCAGGTACAATCTTGCCATCACACTTTGCCTATTGCCATTTTTTTGTGTTGCTTATGCACACATTGTATGTCAAACATGGCTTGTGCCTTCCAAAGATTTGAATGAATTTCTAGCTTTCACATTCTAGGATAGCTTCCTCAGTTTCAGCCAGAGCAGGGAAGTTACTTTATTAATGCTTCTAAAGTGCTCTGAATGGAAAGCACCAGAAAAGAACAAAGCTCTGTTATCATCCCAAAATCTAGTGTTTCTGTTTCAATGAACAATAAGAAAGGAATGTAATACAAAAAATCACAAACAGTTGGATCTGGAGGCCTAATAGCAGACTCAAGCCAAGAGAAGGGACGAAGGAAAACTAAGAGGCATGAAGAATGTTTTTGGTGAGAGAATGAGTTATCTTTGCCAGTCAGTAGAAACACAAGATTCCAGAGAACTTACAAAATTATTGAAACTACGTGCAAAGCAGACTAGCTTCTACAGGACCAGGCATTGGCAGTGGCATCACTAGAGTTGGAGTTTCCCAGGGCAGTAGCTCATGGTGTCACCACCTCCACCCCCAATGACAACCTCACATACCACGCCATAATCTTTAGCAATGTTTTTTATAGTAATGTTACTCATAAATCATAATTCCCATATAATACTGAATGTAATGGTAATAATGGTGACATAAACCACTAGCAATGTTAAAATTACACCTTTAAATTACAATATCATAGGCACTGCCTAAACGTATTTACATGCACATAGTTTCATGGGTTTAAAGTGAAAATTTAATAAGATGTGATGTTTTAGTAAAAAATGTAAAAAGAATTTTAAAATTATTTGTTTTTTTAATTACATTTTTTAAAAAATCCTAGGGCCTATCTTTTCTTCTTTCACTGTGCCTTGCCCCACAACTTCGATGTTTTAAAGGGATATATTAGGAAAGTGGGAAGGCGAGGGGAGGATCTTTCCTTTATAGAACATTAGTAGAACACATAATAAGAAAACTTTAATATTTCTGTCAGTAGTGCCATTTCCTGGGACAGACATTTAATCAAATATCCCCACCACCAAAAAACTCCCAACTATGTTATTTGAGTATTATTAGTTACCTGGTAATGAATTTGGTTCATTTTCCTTTTAATCTGTTTGCACAGTTATCTATACTAAGGGTTTCAATGGAAGTCTCTTGCCCAGCCCAAAAGAACTTGACAAATGGCTTGTTGCCTGTATGGAAATCAGGGCTCAACATATACTACACTTATTTCAATAAAGAAGAAAGGCTAATTTTTTTCCAGCTATGAATTTGCCTGCTCTCCCTTTTTGGATTACAGATTGCCTACAAAAAAAGGATTGATCTATGCACCTCAGGGTTTATTTACCTTCCTAATACTTTTGGATCATATCTGGCACCTTGAAATTTCCTTTTGTTCTCATCAGTTCCCCCTACTGTTATAATAAGTGCAAACCGGATAACGTTAACACAGCTAATTCCCATTGATATCAAAAGGACTTAAATACTTACTAGGTACATAAATCCCAATGGGAATTACACATGTTTACATTTCTCTGTATTATGATCTGGAAGACTACAAGTGAATGTGATTTTCTTGTCAGATCTAAAATGGGTCACTTCCAAATCCTTCTCGTTTCATAGCTGAGTATGCGAGCACTCCCTGTTTTCTAGAGTGCAATAATGTCTTAGGCATGTATTTTCACTGAGGTTTTTTAAACAATGGATCTGTCTGCATGGACCTAAAAAATGCCCCCCTTCTCTTGCCAGGAAGTCCCAATGGCTTCAGGGGGAGTGATGCATGGCAATGGCAGTCATGCCAGGTGGTACAGTGGAACACGCATATGAACAGCTACCTGGCATCGTAACAGTAATGTCAAGTAAAAGGAGGAAGTCTGGGCAGCTCTGGGGCAGGTGAATAAGAGTATTCTGGCCTGTGTACACAAGGCCAAAGTGAATGAACAGAATATACAAAACAATCTTTATTGTGGTTACCAACAAGGTTGGTGGTCTTTTTGCAGGGATACTGGTGAACTTTGGTTGTTGTTCTGTGCCTTCAAGTCCTTTCCAACTTATGGCAACCCTAAAGGAGGGGGTATCACAGGGGTTTCTTGTCACAATTCTTTAGAGAGGGTTTGCCATTGCCATCTTCGGAGGCTGAGAAAGTGGGTTTCAGCCAGAGCAGGGAAGTTGCTTTATTAATGCTTCTAAAGTGCTCTGTGGGTTTACATGGCCAAGCCTGGATTTGAACCCTGGTCTCCAGCGTTATAATCCAGTGCTCATACCACTACACTTTGCTGGCTTCTAAAATAGATTGAAAGCACTGTTCTTCTTCTTGTTGTTGTTGCTGCTGCTGTTGTGTGTGTGTTGTTGCTGCCGCTGTTGTTGTGTGTCTTCAAGTCACTTCTGACTTATGGCAACCCTAAGGCAACCATATCATGGGGTTTTCTTGGCAAGATTTCATCAGAGGAGGTTTGCCATTGCCTTCTCCTTAGAGAATGTGATTTGCGCCGGGCCACACATTGGATTTCATGGCCAAGCAGGTACAGGAACATAAATAAGGCATGGTTTTCAGGTTTTCAGATGAAGGAATGCTGAAGTTTGCATTAGGGACTGCTTTTAAAATACGGTCATAGAAAGCAGTCTGGTATTTGTATTTTTAATACATAACTCTGGAAAACTGACTAGAAACTATAGTTTAATTAGCCTTGTTTTCAATATATGCTAGAGAAGGATCATTGGTCATTTTTCCTAGGTCAGAATGTCCCTTTCCAAGAACTAGTTTTGAAATAATCCACAAACACAAGGAAGCAAATGAGAAAACACGCATTTGTGTAGGTGCATTGCAGGGAGGGGGGGGGGATAGAGACAGGGCTTCTAATTAAGGAAAAAATAGGTAAAAGATGAAAGGACTTGCAGAGCTTTACTTCCTTTACATAAAGGCTTCCGTCTATCAGCTGGATTGCCTTAATGTCTCTACTAACAAGGCTTTGCCAATCCATACATGGTCTTCTTCTTTGATACAGCCACGTGCTCTTTATTTTCTAGCACATTATAATTTTTTTTGTTTCTTTAAACTCCAAGGATTAAAGAAACAGGCAATATATATGAGCTGATATTTCATGCAGTTGCGACTACTTTTAATTTACTTCCAGAACAAGATCATTACTTTCTTTTCAAAAGAAAAGATAAGAAGTTCTCTATTTCTGTGTTACCTTCTTCTGCAAGATATTATATACTTTTGGGAGAGTTATAACTATGCGAGGAAGAGATATTTCCCCTTGGAATTGGAAGATGACACCCTCCAACTGTCCCAATATGGCAGGGATAGTTCTGATTAATCTTCTGTCATCCCATTCTTTCAGTTGCTTTAAAAATGTCCTGGTTTCTCTCTGCTACTCTCACTTTCCTGCTTTGTCCTCAGGTTACATGTGTTGCTGCAAACTGAGTTCAAAGTACAAAAGTAGCTTGTACTCAGTCAACTTAGTAGGAAGAGAGGAGAGGAGTATGTGGAATCTTGCAGTTCCCAGTCATCTCAAGTGAAAGCAGACTGCTGCAGCTTCTCTGGGTTTGCGTGTTCTTCCTCATTGATAACTTTTGCCATCTTGACCACACTCTGATGATGCTGGGGCACACGTCCCAGTTTTCATATGTGAAATGTTGGGGGGTACTATATGGAAGATTATGTTTCCATGCCACTGATTTTCCACATCACTTTTATTCCAGTATAATCTTATTTCATTCTGTCTCAAACATGAACCCAGAGAGGGAAATCTATAAATCAGCAATCAGATAACAATGTCCTAAACCATGACATGAAAAGTATTCACCTGGGATCTCTTCTTATTCCTTAAAACAAAACACTATAAGCAGGGATCTACAAATTGTGGTTGTATTGGAGAGATAACCATCATTTCCTACAAATGACTTCTGATATCCAATGTCAACACGGCACTAGAACAATGTCAACAGACAGCTTAAACTCTCTCTCTCTCTCTCTCTCTCACACACACACACACACATAACATACTACCTCCGTATGAACCTTAAAAATGTGTCTTATAGACAACATGACGATCTCTGCATTGAGACTTTTTTTTAAAATGGAGCAACCTCAAATTACAAATGGTAGTGCAAGATGAGGCATAGGGAGCCTGTAGAGGTCATTGTCACACATGTTGAAAAGCCATCTGTGGTGCTGTGTATGTGTGTGTGTGTGCGCACACACACACACTCACACACACACGTGTGCTGTGTGCCTTCAAGTCATTTGCAACTTATGGCAAATCTAAGGTGAATTTATCATGGGTTTTTCTTAGCAAGGTTTGTTTGTCATTTCCTTCCCCTGAGGCTCAGAGAATGTGACTTGCCCAACATCACCCAATGGGTCTCATTGCCAAGCAGGGAATTGAACCCTGTTCTCCAGAGTCAAAGTTAAACATTTAAACCACTACAGTGCTCCCTCGGGTTACGAAATTAATTCGTTCCGCTGCTAATTTCGTAACCCGAAAAACCTTCGTAACCCGAATTGCCATAGGCGCTAATGGAAAAAAATAGCTCTCTGCTGCCCTCCGGTGGCGGCCTTTCCATTTAAAACAGCGCCGGGGTTTTTTCGTAACCCGAAAAAACCTTCGTAAGCCGAAACAATAAATCCCTATGGGATTTTTTCGTATCCCGAAAAATTAGTAAGCTGGGTAATTCGTATCCCGAGGTACCACTGTACTTCCTTTACAGAAGGGGTAGGCAACCTTTTTGAGCCAGGGGCCGGGTTGCTTTCCCTCACGCGACTGGGGGGGCCGAAGCTGGGGGTGGAGCTTCCACCCTCCGGGGTCGGTGCCGCCCGCCGGGGGTGGAGCTTCCACCCACGAGGGGCGGGGCCGTGTGCCGGAGGAGGAGCTTCCACCCTCCAGGGGCCAGGCCTCCCCATCTTTGCCGGCCCCTGACAGGGCCCCAGGCCCCATCAGAGGCCGACAGAAAAGCCAGTGGGGGCCGCCAGCGCTTGAGGCCTCCCCCTCTTTGCCGGCCCCTGACAGGGCCCCAGGCCCCGTCAGAGGCTGGTAAAAAAGCCAGCAGGGGTCGCCAGCACTGGAGGACTCTAGGGACAGCAGCAGGCCTCTAAGAGAGCCCCTGCCGCCGCCGGAGGCCTCCAGGGGCGGCAGCGGGTCTCTTAAAGGCCCGCTGCCATCTCCGGAGCCCTGTTTGGGGACTCCTGGGGCGGCAGCAGGTCTCTTAAAGGCCTGCTGCCCATAGCAGTGAAGTCTCGCGTGACCTTTTCTGTGGTCGCGCGAGACTTCACCGCTATGGGCGCCTCCATTTTTTCTCCCAAAATGGCGGTGAAGTCTCACGCGACCTCAGGGAAGGTCGCGCGAGACTTCGCCACCATTTTGGGAGAAAAAATGGAGGCGCCCATAGAGGCAAAAAGCCACATTCTTTGAAGGGATTATTGTTCTCTGTCCCAGTACTTCTTAAGCAATCTGATGCAAGGAACAGGCAAAGATTTCTTGATTAATATGCCAGAGACCAGCATTACAATTGGCTACAATTGCCCCTTGTTTTCCTGGAGCAGCAGCTGCTGGGTCACTGAGCAGCATCAATCCATGGTTCACCACTTTGAGTGACATTGCTCTGTCTGAAGACATCTTATGTATTTACTTTCTTGTATGATAAAATATTTAGAACCTCCCTTTTGTCTATAAATCTCAAGGTATGTAAAAGTATAAAAAGGTTATTTTAAAATGCTCAAACACATTGAAAATTTTTAAATGTTAATTAGATTAAAACCAATTAAAATAGTTTGAAATGATGTAACCATTTCCCCTTTGTAGCTGTCGAATGATTTAAAAGATAAACAACTAAAAGAGAGAGAGAAAACAGTAACCAATACATTTCCCATTAGTCTTACACACTTGGTAAGTAGATTGAGCAGGTATACAGACTTGAGGACACACAACAACAAATAACTCAGTTTAAAAAGTAGGTGTTTTTCTGGCATTATTTCTTCAACAAAAAAATTGGTGCCAGAGGCATAAATAAAAGAGAAAGAAGAGGGACAGATTGCAGCACTGGAGAAAAAAAGAGCAGTACAACATCTTTCATAGGCGCGTTACAGACCGCCCAAAGGGGTGGCCTGTATCCGGCCCTTTCCCCGCTGGATCGGGGCCTCAGCTGCCACAGCGGCAGCCTGTGAGGCCCCAATCCGCTGCTTTCCAGGCCGCGGAGAAGCAGCAAAAGGCCACTTCCCCGCGGCCTGGAAAGGGGTGTTCTTGGGGCTTCATGCCCCAAGGACACCCGACGGCAGTGAGGAGGAGGAGAAAGGGGCCACTCGGCCCCTTTCTGCCTTGCGTCACTGGCGCAGTTGTCTAAAGGCTGCGCCAGTGATGCAAATCCTAGAAGGAGCTCTGTTTCGGAGCTCCTTCTGAGACCACGAAAAGGGCACCCCAGGCGCCCTCGCACGGCGTGAAGACATCATGTCCGCACCACCCCGTTTGGAGGTGGCATGTTCGTGACGTCCTAATGGCGACACCCATCTAGAATGGGCACCGCCATTTTGTACGTACCGTGTACGTACTAGGGTGGGGGCATCCGTACAAAATGGCAGCGCCCCTTCCACATGGGGGCCGCCATGACGATGTCACGACCGCGCCGCCTCTATACGGGGTGGCGTGGACATGATGTCATCGCTCCACGCCAGGGCGCTTAGTGCGCCCTTTCCACGAAGCAAGAAGGAGCTCCGTTTCGGAGCTCCTTCTTGGTTTGCGTTGCTGGGCGCAGCCTTTAGATGGCTGCGCCCAGTGACGCAAGAGAGAAAGGGGCCAAGTGGCCCCTTTCTCCTCCTCCCCGCCACCATGGGGTGTCCTTGGGGCTTAAAGCCCCAAGGACACCCCTTTCCAGGCTGCGGGGAAGCGGCCTTTTGCCGCTTCCCCGCAGCCTGGAAAGCGGAGGATCGGGGCCTCAGAGGCTGCCGGTCTGGCAGCTGAGGCCCCAATACACCGGGGAAAGCAGTGCCTACAGGTCGCCTCAAAGGGGCGGTCTGTAACGCGCCTCAGTCTCCATTTTTTCTGCTTTGCCTTTTCATCCTTTTTGATGTGTGTGTGTGTTTTCTTAGCCCTGGCTATGTCTGGTCACCTCACCCACATATCACACAGCCATGCTTTACTGTAGTTCCATCCTCATCCACCCAACCTTTAGAATGAACACAAACAATTATGCTTGCCAGAATTTTGTAAGTTATTGGGCATCATTTTCTTTTGCTTTGTTTTTTACATCTTTTTCTAAAATCACAGATTCAGTGATTTGGAAGAGACCTCAAGGGCCATCAGGTCCAATTCCATGCCATGAAGGAACACACAGTCAAAGCACCCCCAACACAGATGGCTATCCAGCCTCTGTTTAAAAATCTCCAAAGAAGGAGACTGCACCACACTCTGTGGCAGCATATCACACTGTCGACTAGCTCTCATTGTCAGGGTATTCTTCCTTTCCTGTAATTTGAATCCATTGCTCTGGGTCCTATTCTCTGGAGTTTCAGAAAACAAAAGTGCTCCATCTTCAGTGTGACATCAGTTCAAATATTTAAACAGAGCTATCATATCACCTTTTGATCTTACCTTCTCCAGGGTGAACATACCCAGTTCCCTAAGTCTCTCCTCATAGGGCATCGTTTCCAGACCTTTCACAATTTCACCATTTTAGTTGACCCCCTCCCATTAAGATTAAACTGGACTGTTCCTTCCAAATCAGGATAATCGGAAGGTATGTTGCAGTTGTGATATTGAAGCACAGCAGAGAACAAGGCTAGTTCATAGGGTTTTCGCAGGCAAGGAATACTCAAAGGTGGTTTTACCAGTTCCTTTCTCTGAAATATTGCCTACAGCATCTAGTATTCATTGGCAGTCTCTGATCCAAGGACTAACCAGAGCTAATCCTGCTTAGCTTCATGCCCCAAGGACACCCCAACAGCCATTGCGGGGAGGAAGCGGTGTTGTAATGGCAGCCCCTTTCTCTTTTGTGTTGCTGGCACAGCCATGTAAAGGCTGCACCACCAACACAAATGGTGAAAGGAGCTCCAAAATGGAGCTTCTTCCGGCACCGCTGAAAGGGTGCCACAAGCGCCCTTCAGCGGCGCGTGTGCACTGCTATGCTGCTCCGTTTGGAGGCGGCATGGCCGTGACGTCATAATGGCGGCACCCATGTAGACAGGGTGCTGCCATTACAATGCCACAGGTACGTGCTAGGGTTGAGGGGCATCTGTAAAGGACGCCCTGAGGCTTTGCACCGGTCTGGATACTGACAGAGTTTCCAAGCTGAGCCCTCAGGCATTTTACAGATTAAAAAGTTGAGCCTATGTACAACTCTGAGCCTGCAGAAGAGCTACAGCACATTTTGTGTGTAGAAGGCCTACTATACACTTTGCTACTTTGCAATCATTCTTTATCTCAATGAACCTGAATGTTTCTAGCTATTTCAGATGTTGGGTCTTCTGAAGATACCACAGATGTAACATTTTTCTATTCATTTGGCAACATCTTGTAGTAAGCACTCTACTTTGCAGAAACAATATGAGACATCCGCACTTTTGTGTGGCATATTTGCTGTGACTTAAAAGACGATGGAAGGTCAGTAATTATCATGGACAGCTAATACCAATGAGACAATCTTAAAACATCAGGCTGATTTCGTAGGAGCTGCCCAAACGTGTGCCAAGGAGAAAAACTCATGGTTTGGTTTGGTTTTGTTTTTTGCCACAATATTAAAAGAATCTCACACGGCAAGCATTTGCTATTTTTTCATCCACCTGGGCTCACGCATGTTATGCAGCTGTTGCCTCAGCTACCAACAGAAATGTAATTAGGTTAACATGACCTCCAAAAGTACAGCCTTTTAAGGTCAAAGCTGTAGTACAATGCAATCTAAGAAAGGTTGTGTGACTGTTTTATTTCAACAGTGGGATCACATGTAAAGTCATCACATTCTAGAGCTTCTTTCCTTACCTTCCTTACCCACAACTGCATGTTTTCTCAGTTTATGTATAATAGGATTTCCATGGAAGATAGCACCATGAACATTACAAAGAAGAAACCATTTGTAAGCACATTTTGCAGTGGACCCTTGTTATACACTGAGATTTGGTTCCAAGATCCCCCATGTGTAACAAAATCTGTGTATGCTCAAGTCCCATTAAATATAATGACATAGCAAAATAGTGTCCCTTATAAAAAATGGAAAATCAAGGTTTGATATTTGAAATTTATACTTTTTGGAACATTTTCAAAGCGTGTATGCTTGAATCCGTGTATAAAAATCCGTATATAAGGAGGGCCAACTGTATAATGCCTAGTCAGCTGTAAACAATGCTGCAATCAACATTTTGTAGCTTGTTACCTGGAAGGATTAGCCTGAACAGTCATGAAATGCATGATTAATACCAGAGTCCAAATAGTGATTTTTTCCAAATTCAGATCAAGATACATAATATAGTACACCACACATATCCATGCCCATCTATGTGTTGCTTGCAGAGGACTTGGCAGTTCTTCAGCACTTCCATTGCCTTAAATATGGTTCAATTGTGTTTGAGGGAAGCCTGTGGAGAGGGATGGAACACATGTTATGAATGCAGAAGATCGTAGGTTCAGTGCTCAGCACCTCAAGTCAAAAAACAAACTTATGAAATGGGGCTGGGAAAATTCATTGCCAATGTCCTGGCGATCCTCTGCCAGTTAGAGTGGTCCACACTGGGAATGATGGATGGATTCCATTTTAATGCAGCATTGTGTGCTTATCTGTATAACTGGCAGATGGCAATGTTAATGGATACTGAGCTCTGTATTTTAGATAATCCTGTGTTGAAGTCAAGCTGACTGCTATTTGTTCCTGTGTAATAAACAGAAACTCTAATTATACTATACTTATGAAAAAGAGGAAAACCCTTAGTCTGAAGAATGGAAGGAGGACCCAGTGGTATAAAAATTTACACAATATTTTAATTAGCAAACTGATTAAATGTGAAATAGAAGAAAACACAGTCAGATGGATCTATAATTGGTTCCATGCTGAAAGGGTCCTCATCAATGGATGTACTCCAAAGTAAAAGGAGGTCTTGAGTGCAGTGCCTCAAGGTTCTGTCCTATGGCCATTACTCTTCAACATTTTTATCAATGACTCAGATGAGAGAATCTGTATCAAGTTTGCAGATGACCCAAAACTGGGAGGGAGGGCTAAAACACTGAAAGATAGGAATAATATTCAAAAGAACATAGATAAACTAAAAAAAATGGGCAGAAATTAATAAAATGAAATTAAATAGAGACAAATGGGAAATTCTACATTTGGGCCACAAACACCAAAGACACAGGTAGCGGATAGGAGACACATGGCTCAGCAGTACTTCACACAAAAAAGGACTTTGGGATTATTGTTCATGATAAGATGAACATGAACCAGCAATGTGATGCTGCAGCAAAGAAGTCAAATGCTATTTTAGCCTGCATTAATAGATGCAAAGTTCCACATAGAAGAAAGTAATAGTCCCATATTATTCTTTGCTGGGCAGGCCTCAACTGGAGCACTGTGGTCAGCTCTAGGCGCCTCATTTTAACAAGGGTATAGCGGTTTAGAAAAGGGCAACGGGGACAATAAAAGCTGTAGAATAAAACGTGAGGAAAAGTTGAGGGATCTGGGCATGTTCATCTTTTTGAAGAGAAGATTTATGGGTGACATGACTGGACTCTTTAAATACATCAAAGGATGTCACAGAGAGGAGGGAGCAGGTCTTTTCTCTGCTGCACCAGAGGTTAGAACCAACTCCAATGGCTTTATGTTACAGGAGAGTTGTTATTATCATTATTATTAATTGCACTTATATCTTCCCTTTTTCTCAAAATGGGATAAATTTTGGAGTAGGAGTAGACTTCGACTGAACATTAGAAAGAATTTCTTGACAGCAAGAGCAGTTTGGTAATACAGTCTGCCCCCCCCCATTCCGCACCCCCCGGCACATAAGAGGAAAACAATGGGGCACGTGCACACACACCATTCAGTGTATGCTGAAAGCTGTGAAAGGGAAGCCTGCATATGGAAAGCTGTGGAAGGGAAGCCTGCGCGGGCTGACTGAAGAACCAACTGCCTGGAGTGGTGGTGAGGTCTCCTTGTCCAGATGACTAGAAAAAGAGACTGGACACCTACTAGCTAGAGATGTTTTGACTGGAGATCCTGCATTGAGCAGGATGCTGGACTCAATGGCTCATGAGCACTGGAGTCACTAGGGTGTGGCCTGCCCCAGGTGACACCACAGAGGAGGAATGACACCCAGTCAGGCCCTCCTCTTGCTCTGGAGAGATGTATTCACACTAATGCTAATGTACCTGGTACCAGCTCTTTGTCAACTACCCAGCCCTCTGTCTCTGAAGAGGAAGCTGGGCAGTGAAGGAGGAGGGTTGAATACACTGCTTCCATCTCCTCCTGCTGCCTCACTTGCCAGGTCATCCCCAAGCTGTCTCGGGTGGGTAGCCAGGCAAACCAGGGAGCGAGTGAGGCAGCAGGAAGGGAGGCAGGAGAATTTGCTGTCAGGAGACATGTGGTCAGACAGGGGGATAGGTAAGTGAGGTGCGTTTCAGACCGCTTCAGACCGCTCCTTTGGGGTGGCCTGTAGGCGCTCCTTTCCCCACCGGATCGGGGCCTCAGCTGCCAGAACGGCAGCCTCTGGGGCCCCGATCCGCTGCTTTCCAGGCCGTGGGGAAGCGGCAAAAGGCTGCTTCCTCGCGGCCTGAAAAGGGGTGTCCTTGAGGCTTCATGCCCCAAGGACACCCAATGGCGGTGGGGCGGAGGAGAAAGGGGATATGACGGAGGAGATACGATGCAAATCGCAGAAGGAGCTCCATTTTGGAGCTCCTTCTAGAGCCATGGAAAGGGTTTTCTATGCACCCTCATGCGGCGCGTTCGTGATGTAATGGTGGCCCCCGTGTGGAACGGGCACCACCATTTTGTACATCCTGGGGACGTACTAGGGTTAAGTGCGTTCGTAAGGCACACACTTTCCCTAACCCTAGTACGTCTCCAGGACGTACTTTACGCCTGTCTGTAACGGGCCTCAGGCAGTGGGGGAGCAGGACACTGGGTGACTCCAAGGGTAATGATGGCACTACTCATGAGACGCCTCTCAGCTCTTTGATTCTATTATTCTTTCCCCCTTAATGGCTTGACTGCCTCTCTCTTTTTTTAAAGCATCACATTTCTCCAACTGTTTTATACCAACATTGCTTCCTTCTTTATCTCAGCTGACATACAAAGATAATATAGATATATAGGTGCACACATTTCTACTTATTCTAGTCTACCCTTTGCTACTGTTAAAAGGGAATCTCTGTAGTATAATTGTATTTGGCTTGGGCATTGGATTTGGGTTGGAGTCTTTCTTCAGCCATGACTTAACCTCGGGTACCTTTCTGCTACCACTATAGAGAGGTAAAACCTGCACTCCATGGATTTCCTCCTTTATCACTATAGTCCTTTTCAGGGACTATTGACTGGTCCCTAAAAGCACTATCAAGTACTGTACAGAGTTTAATAAGATGTATTGTGTATGAACAGTATTTTGGTGATTGTGCTGACCAGATTACCTGTATTCTGAATTTTTTTCTTGTGGCTGTCTGATGATGAGCAAAGCCTGCATTTGTAAAGGAATGGAACTGGCGGCACCCTTTCAACTCTGGGAAACTTGCTGAAAATTTGTATCACAGTATGGGGCTGCAGTTTGACAAGAACTATTCTCTAGGATTTATTTAATAGTTAATGCAGTTTTGCAGCCTACAACAAACTCAAGCACACAACTCACTGACCCGACTAGACAGAGCCATCAACGCACATTCCCTAATCAATATGTATTCACTCACACATATAGTAATCCTGACAGCACACTCAACAAACACCTAAGAACAAAAATAAACATTAAAACAAAACCCTGTGAACAGATGTGCTCATTCACTTAGAGGTGCCATGGAACAGCAGCTTTATTTGTGATACGGTCCTTTCCTGCATAGTGAGGGGAAAGTGCAAACAGACATTGCAGGCTCTCATAATTTTACCTAAACATTTGGTGTAGCCTTTACCAATACACCATTTTTGGTATATTCACAAATCATAGACATGAGCTGTGCCATTAAAAAAAGACTGAAAAGAAATGTGCACTCTTCAAGACAACTCACTGAAATTTAATTTTTAGTCCTAACTAGAATTGATGTTGTGTGCCTTCAAGTTGTTTCTGACTTATGGTGACATTGGCCTGGTACATTTCAGGTGCCCTCATCATGTGCGAGGGTTGCCTAGGGGGGTGGAGTGCCCACACTCCTTGCAACCCTTGCACGTGACAAGGGCATAACAACGGCGGCACTCTGTTTACATGAGTGCCACCATTGTTACGTAAGTGGTGCACAGCATCCGCACAGCGCCATGCGGCACTTATGTAACGAATTTACGCCGCTGCCACGGCTTCAAAGCAACCTGCTTTTTGCGGGTTCTTTTTCCTCCAGTAGGAAGCCTCGCCAGTTGGCGGGTGAGGCTTCCCTCCGACAGAAAAACAGGCGCTGGTAGCCACCCTTTTTGGGCGGTCTGTACCGCACCTGTAAGACAAACCTATCATAGTGTTTTATTGGCAAGATTTATTTGGGGAGGGGGGATGATGGTGGGGTTGCCTTTGGCTCCCTCAGAGGCTAAGAGACTGTAACTTGCCTAAGGTCACCTAGCAGGTTTCCATGGCCAAGTGAGGATTTGAATCTTAGTCTCCAGTACATTATACTACATACTACTCTCCCACTGAAGTAATGCAAAGTTGGTATATCAATACATATGTATATTCCATTCAGTGGGTCTACTCCAGTATCAGATGGATTTTGGTAGTACCTTGATATTTTTCCCCTGTTCCCTTTTTACCTTGGACAAACAGGAAAGTAACAGAAGGCAATATTGAATGAAACTCCAGCTGTGGCAATATAAAGATAACCATGTTTCTCTTTATTTCTTTCTCCCAAGGACAGCATGTGTTCTTATGGGAATGAAAGGCAGAACCAAGTAACTGCTAAGTTTTATGCTTTCTATAAATTAATAAATAAACAAATGTTTGGCAATAGTCATTATTGGGTTTATGTCTCAGCAGTCATTGGTGCCAAACTGAATTGGTTTCCCACCAAGCAAAATGAGATCTTACTAAATCTGTATGGCTTTATTCCCTCTTAAGATGGTTAATGATAGAATCTGGAGTTTTAACAGCACACCCTGCTTTTTCTTTCTTCCATCTCTATCCAGGCTCAAGAAGATTTCTTGAGAACTCAAAAGCTTGCTTATGGCCCGTTACAGATGGGCCTGAAAATACGGACTGGGTCCGTATTAGGGTTAGAAAGGGGCGTCACTTCCTGACGTCCCTAACCCTAATACGGACCCAGTCTGAACAAAATGGCAGCAGCCATTCCACACGGCCGCCGCCATTATGTCGTCATGACTGCGCCGCCTCCAAACAAGGTGGTGCGGACGTGACGTCTTTGCGCCACGCAAGGGCGCCTAGAGCGCCCTTTCCACTGTGCAAGAAGGAGCTCTCAAACGGAGCTCCTTCTGGGGTTTGCGCTGCTGGGCGCAGCCTTTACATGGCTGCGCCCAGCGACGTAGAGGAGAAAGGGGCCAAGCGGCCCCTTTCTCCTCCTCCCCGCCGTTGCTGGGTGTCCTTGGGGCTTGAAGCCCCAAGCACACCCCTTTCCAGGGCGCGGGGAAGCGGCCTTTTGCCGATTCCCCGTGGCCTGAAAAGCGGCGAATCGGGGCCTCGGAGGCTGCTGGTCTGGCAGCTGAGGCCCCAATACAGCAGGAAAAGGGGCGGGTGCAGGCCGCCCCAAACAGGCAGTCTGTAACCTGCCTATAATTGTGACATTCTGTTTGGTCTCAATACTGCAGTGGTGGGAATTATCCCAGATGTTTTTGGACTGCAAGAGCATGTATGTGTTGCAGTCCAGTATCTGGAGGGTCCCACCCGTGTAGTGTGTAATCCTTTCTCTATTCTGGTTCATATATAGCACTGTCCTCTTTAGCTCTGGGACTAAAAATAGGAAGATGCTTGATTGTTACTAGTACCGATTAACACCAGGGGGTTTGTGTGGGTTTGAGATCCACAAAGGAGAGCAGAGGGAGCTCATGTCAATTTTCTCTTTGTTACCCTTCTTCTTCTTTTTTTAACCCATATGAGATGCTTGAGAGCAGTGAGCCATTCACAGAGGTCATGCTGTAGGGAACAATGAGCAGAGGGCTGCTGCCAGAGAAGTGCTTTTATGAACTAGTAAAAGATGGGTAGCTTGCTCATTCATTGGAGGCACCAGGGCACAGAGCTTTTACATGCAATATAAAGAGATTAAAAACTGGTTTAATAAAATCCCAAGGACTGTGACAGCCAGAGGATGAGGAAGGAGATGGGGAGGGAGAGACTAGAGTTCCCTCTGAGGCTTCCATCAGGATGCCTTATTACAGAAGGGCACACTGTCTTATCTGAAGGGCAAAGCTGTATTTCTTCTTCCATGGTCACAGCTTTTGCTCTCCAGTTTGAACTCATGCTGTCATCCATACTGCTGGTGCCAAGATATCTCATTCAAAGGTGCCATGAGAGACAAAACAGGCCTAGCATCATACATGGAGACTCCGTGCTTTGTTTTAACACTTGCTGATTCATTTGTAGAACATGAAGTCTTGGTACACTTTGAAAGTTGAGGTTGTTGGAAGAGAAAACTAGGTAATCACACATGCACAAGTACACATATGACACTAGGAGGACAACAGAGAAAGAGAGACAGGGAGGATTCCTTGGTGCATTCCCTTTTTGTCTTGTCTGCTCTTTGGCTTCCTTGTCCCAATAGACTGATGGCCAGAGCTGATTTCATTTTTTCGTACACCTCTTTTGCCTTTATCATGGTCATTTAGGTTGAGATAGCAAACCTGCTCTATCTTCTCTCTCAATAATGTAGTTGATTTTGATAAATGTGTTAGTTTTAAGCAACAGTTTTGATACTTACTAACAAGAGGACTGTGGTCAAATTCATGCTGTCTGAAATTTGAAATTAAGATTTTTGTTTTTAATAGTGTGTGTGAGCATCAGTGAGTATGAGCTTCAGCATACACATCTGGCTTTTGACTTTCTCTCATATGGGAGAAAGATAGCAAGATGCTGACTATCCATGGAACAGAAACGGATGTCCTGGAATGGAACAAATGATTGTTTGCACCATCCATGGTATAATAGGCCTTTTTATCATTATTTCTTGTGTATCCATCTTTATAGGCCTGCATACATATGAAACAAGAACAGAAAGTCATGTTATAAACAAGCAAAAGTCCTGGAAAAAGTTAACCCAAAGCAAAAATACCCTGAAAAATCACCTGCACTATCCTGTCTTTTCTGTTCCATGGATATTCAGTATCTTATTATCTTTTCCCTTGTGGTAGAAAGGCAACACCTGTCACTGTATACTGAAGTAATTAAATTGTAAGTATTATAGTTCAGCTGCCACAAGAAATCTATTTCTGTCTCGGTATTCATTTTACAAAGTCTTACCTCAAGAAGCTTCAATCAAAACTTGGAAAACTTTTTTTGGACAGTATCTCCCAGAATCCCCTGGGCAGTGATTGATGGAGGATTTAAATAAGCAACTTTTCTCAGCCTTAATCCAGGTACAGGCAGCAAACCCTGTGGGAATTTCTGAGATCAGGCCTGCATGACTCATGCATGACTCATCAAACTGAACCCTGCCTGTTCACCATGTGAGCTGTCACCAGATATTGAAATATTCCTCCATTTTTTAAATTATTATTTTTGCATTTCTTTGTTTTTGTAGTTTTTTGGACAGGTTGTAAAGTAAGTGGTTGATTTAACTCTTGTTTCTGTTAAATTCAAGCTACAAGTTATTCATTTCTGTTTTTGTTGTTAATTGCTACCATGTTGGCTTTGACTTATGGTGACTCTATGGAAGTAAGATGTCTAAGGCTGCATCCACACTACAAAAGTAATCCAATTTGATACCATTTTGACTGCCATGGATCACTGCTATGGAATTTTGTGAATTGTAGTTTGTTGTGGCTCCAGAGTTCTCTGCTAGAGAAGGCTAAGTGTCTCACAAAATTGCAGTTCTCAGAATTCCATAGCTGTTAATGTAGTGTCAAACGGGAATATTTCTGCAGTGTGGATACAGCCTAAGTGATCTTGGGAGAATCACACACTCCCAGACACAGAAAATTTCATTATAAGTTCACCTTAGTGTTTCCATGAGTAAGAAATGACTTGAAGACACAAAAAACGGCATATTTATACAAAGAGCATATTTTTATTAGCAGCCCTGCAAAATCAGGGTTTCCTTGTTTGAATTTATATTGTTCTAGTGTAGTCTTTCTCTTTTTATCTTTTTTTAAAATGAGTCATGTCACCTCATGATATGTCCAATGTATAATACCCTTAGTTTAGTCAGTTTGGCTTCTAGGGAGAGGTCAGATGTGATTGGCTTTTGGACCCATTTATTTGTAACAATAGCCACAACAACAGAACTGCAGTTTTCACACAACAGAAACTATCATTCATATTAGTCTATTATTATATTCTTCTCTCACTTTATACAGGAAGCCCCCACCTTTCAATGTCCCATTATCCAGTGACTCACTCTTTCGATGCTTGCAGGTTAAAGACAAAGTCCATTAATCCTATGAGGAGTCTGCACTTTCATCCATTTTACTGTTCTAAAAAGTCATATTTGGGATTGACCATTAGCAAATCAAGCTGAGAAGAGGAAAAAGGCACCAAACAGTACACCTGTAGGCAGTCCCAAGCAAGCCACCATACTTCTCCCATGTTCCCTTCGTGGGTTCTTCTTTTCAACCAATTCCAGTTTCTGACACTACTGTAGTCCTTAATCTATCACATAAGCAGGGGCTTAATGTATACTTGCAAATCTTTCAAGTTGCACATCCTACTACTGGTTCTCTGCCAAATGTTTGGACATTGATTTCTTCATCTTTCTTTTTTTTAATATATGTGTGTGTGTGCAAACACATAATTTCAAAATACATAAAACAGTAAAAAAGAAACACACAAAAAAGCAATTACCAAAACATACCCCCCACACATAAAATACAACATACACAAACAATAAACACTACTCATATGATTTCCATTCAACAGAAAACCAACTCAAACTATGGCCTGTTACAGACTGCCAAATAAAGCTGCTTCTGGTCTCTTTGGAAGTATGCTGTTTAAATGATGCATGCATCCTAAGAATCCGGAAGCTGCACCAAAGCTGCCCTCCAGTGCTTAGGAATGGAGTGTGGCTTTGGTGCGACCTCCGGACTTTTAGGACCCACACATCATTTAAACAGCATACTTCCAAAGAGACCAGAAGCAGCTTTATTTTGGCAGTCTGTAACAGTCCTATGTTAATCTTCCTAAAAATGATATTGGTTTCTTTTTCAAAACATTGGGTGCATTCTTCAAACAAGATCCACAAATGACTGATCAAACTACAAACTTCTGAATGTTTGTCTTTGGGATTCCAGGGCTAATAGATATTGCTGATTCTACAAGAACATTATGGAGTAATCATTTTTATTTTTATTTCTGTCCTCCACACATATGCATCACCTCAATACATGGTACAATGGAAAGATTCTTTATACTAGTATACACAATATATATAATTGTGCAGAATACATATCTCATTGTACTTGCATTAGTATGATAAAATATTCAACCATCACATCATAGTATTTTCTTGCTAGATTTTTCTCTTTCCACGGATTAATATAAAGATCAATTTCATTGGTGTTTGTCAGAGTTTGCTCTTAGATGTCTATCATTCTGTATGTATGGCAAGAGTAGCTAGTTAGTTACCTATAATATGGAATGACAGCTTTAACTGAATAACAACTTCAGTTCCATAGTCTCCACATATCTTTTCCAGTGAATAGACATCTGTGATTTAAGTGCATCACTTTGCCATTGACAGCCAGTTCCAGGATAGTAGTGAAGTTGGAATTAATCACAGCTTTAAACATGCTATACTATATTATACCATCCCATGCCATCCCATAGCCATATTGCCTAAACATTTTAACAGGCTGAAATTTCCTGTCATTTTGGTCCTTGTGTGAACATGGGCAGACCTTGATATAATGTGTTAGATGGAAAGTATTTTAGTATTGGGACAATTGTTTTTTAAAAAAAAATACTGCAAATCTTTCCACTACCAGTTTGTTGAGTGTATGTCTGTGCTGGCATGAGGTGTCTGTCTTTCACTTCAAGCTGTACATGCTACTCTTCCTTC
This sequence comes from Sceloporus undulatus, assembly GCF_019175285.1. Taxonomy (NCBI): domain Eukaryota; kingdom Metazoa; phylum Chordata; class Lepidosauria; order Squamata; family Phrynosomatidae; genus Sceloporus; species Sceloporus undulatus. The sequence goes on from NC_056524.1 coordinate 40,148,681, forward strand.
GAAAGTGTTGCCTAGCCTAATAGGCTGACATCAAACCAGTGATGGAATACTAGTCACCTGTGCCCCTCCAGGCTCTAGAGGATTTGTCCATTTGTCATTTTGCTGTGCAACTCTTTAGCTGCCTTGTAGCCTTCAAATATGTCTTGTCACAGCAAACCCATGGGAGAACAATGTTAGTGCCTGCCTTTAAATTTCTTTGTCTAAAAGACCCGATTGATTGAATATATTGTATCCCTCTTCTCTCCATGTTGGCTCGACACCAATGCCCCAGCATCAGAAATAAGGTCCCCTCCCCACTCAGCTATTGATTACAAAAAAATAACCGAGGAGTCATCTGTGCTGCAGCAATAATCTGATTTGACACCACTTTAACTGCCATGGCTCAATGCTGTGCAGTTCTGAGACATGTAGTTTGTAGCTCTGGTGCCACAACAGACTGCACATCACAGAATTCCATAGCATTGGGTCATGGTAGTTAAAGTGGTGTCAAATTGGATTATTGCTGCAGTGCAGATGCAGTCTAAGAGAGCAAGGGAAGTAGAAGGGGTACATTCTGGGCCTCAAACTTTGTGTCTCAGTGTGATAGCTATCACTGCTTCCAGGAAGATGAAGAGGAAACGAGGGAAGGAACACAGTTCTCTTCATTCCCTCAGCACCACTGCTGCTCTTGCCATTACCACTCACCAGAGAAGAAGAAGGTTATTTGTGGAAAGAAATAAAAGACAGGAGTTGAAGCCTCCAAGGAAAGGAAGTTGAGAGTTCTTTGCTGGCTTTTACCTGAGCCATTGAAGAATTCAGTATCTTTAAAATCTCATCTGCCATTTGAAGTGGGCTTTTATGAAAAGTTCTTATTTGGGATGTGGGACTTCAGGGGCAATCTTGTACATGACTGACAATAGATATATTCCATTGATGCATCAAGGTCAGCACTTATACCAAGGTGTCCTATACCAAAAGGTAGTGGAATTGTGTGCTTGTTTTCAAGGAAGGTGATACTGCTGTATCCTATATGAGTTGAAACATTTGGCTCTAAAGATCAGCTTTTATGAAACTTTGTGTGCTGAATAAACATCAGCAGCTACCATGTACCCTACAATGCAAGCATATCTATAGTTTACACAGATACAATGCTAGTTTATGTTGCTAAAAGTTCCTCTCTTCTCCCAGGAATCAATGGCCCTAACTGATTTTATATAGATTCAGACATGTGCATGGTTTTGAAACACATACACACACACTAATCAAATGGATTTATTCTTTTGACTTGTTAAATTGTTCAATATATACTGTATTTTAGTTTTCAAAAATTATTTTACTGTTTATATTGTTTTAAATGCAGTATGCTACCCTAAGATCTTTAGACAGAGAATAGGATATTAATATTTTGATTAATATATAAAGCAAAAGAACTAAGAATTCCCAGAGTTGATGCAGAAAAAAGGAATGATTGTTCAGCTATGTTTGAGGCTGAGCTATAACCTAGATTCTCTTGGTGATGGTTTCCTCCTCACCCATCTCATCTGGATCTGTGGTTTGTTAAAGGGCTTCATTCCTATAATGGTGCAAGCTGGTTATCTCTTGCTATAGTACACGATTGAACAACTCTTCTCCCCATCCCTCAGTAAATCCTAACCTCTTATTGATGAGAATTAGATGCTTGCATGTTCATCTTATCTCAGGTATATTGGTCTCACCAGCTGACTCCTCCTATGTGGTAACTCCTTGTCTCATCAGGCCCTCTGGTTCATCCTCTGTAGTTTCTGTGCTTTTTATAACCAACATATATTCAGTAAAGTAATATTGGGCAGCAAGTTCAAAGGAGCTTGGCCAGGGTAAAATATTCCTTTTACTGAGAGGGGGATCTAAATAATTTTGGCTAGTTGTTACCCTGTACATTCTAGGTCAGGGCTGGAAGATTGAGATCTAATCTGCACTTCAGAAATAATGTAGTTTGGCACCACTCTAACTGATGTGGCTCAAATTTATGGAATTCTTGGATCTGTAGTTTGTTGTGGCACCAGAACTTTCTGACAGAGGCGGCCAGCTATCTCACAAAACTACAAATCCCAGGTTTCCATAGCATGGGACCATACCAGTTAAAGCAGTGAATTATTTCTGCAGTGAAGATTAGACCTGTGACTCTCCAGATGTTGATTAGCTACTAATCTCATCCCTCACTATGTACCATGCTGGCTTGGCTAATGGTAATTGAAGTCCTACATTTGCAGGACTGCAAGTTCCCAATTTCTTTTCTACATTATGTCTTGCTGTATCTGTAAACAAAATTCCAAGGGGACAATTTGTGCTGAGTGCTGGAGTGGCAACCCCAAAGTGCTTAGTGTTCCATACAGCTCTTAAGAGTATAACACTATCTTGTGCACACTTTTCTGAGCCACACTGGAGCCTAGTTCATTATGTGGTTCTTGTGTTGAATGGTAGCATTGTGTAGCCGAATGAGCCCCCAAATGCACAAATGAAGTCATACTACTACCAAAGTCAACAGGGGCAAACAGGTATCATTGACCAAGAATGTGTATGTATAATGGCACCACATGTGCAACTCCATTTCTGCAACCTTGAACTAAATGCAGATGTTGTGTATTAGGCAAAAGTGCCTAATTGTTTCCACAGAAGTATGCATGTAGGTATAAGACACTGTCAGGACTCTGGACTAAGTGTACTTGAAATGTTTCACATAGATTATGTCAATAGTCCTTTAAAGAAAATCCTGTGTCAGCAATATTATTTTCAAAGTGGAGAGGACAGAATTACAGTCATCTAGCAAATCTGTAGCTAAAAGGACATTTGAATCAAGGTCTTTCTCAACCTTTCTCGGGTATGGTCAAGTACAAGCCACATCTTTGGTAGTGTCTGCTAGTTAAGCCTTTTTATTTCCTTTGTGTGATAGAGTTTTGGTTGATACTATTAGAAGCTATTGTGTTCCATCCCCTGAAAAGCATCATGGCAGGAGTGTATGAAGTGAATGCTTTGAAACCTGTAAGACAATTTCAAAATCTTTTCAAATGCAGCAGTGTTTTGTAAATGAAAGGACAGTAATACTTTTTATTATTTAATTACTAAGAATGTGCCTGCACCATAGACAGTGTTAATTTATGTACTGCAGCCTTTACTGAGAAATAATATTTGGAGAACTAAAAAAATAAAGGGTGGGGGGAGTCTTCAGACAGCTAACCCTCTGTAGGAAATAAATGGAAACACTTTGATTTTTACCTGTGACAATGCACAAAACTGGCATTTTCTGATTCAGAAAAGTTTTCAGTCTGGAAATTAAACTGTCACAGGCTGAAAGGTATGGGACACTGAAGTCCAAAAGGGGTTTAATCAAAGTGTTCAGATTTTTTTTTCTTCCAAAAGGGCAGGAGACAGACTGTGCAATAACGTCAGTCTGCAAAACTCTCCAAAAAGCTATTGTAGCATGACGACTGAGGAAACACAAAGGACAAGATGGAGCAATGGGAGGCCACAATACACACTGGACACTGCTCCCTTCCCTTGACCCAAGTTTCTAATTTCTGCCCATGCAGAGGAAATGTAGTGCCCAGAACTGGACACAGTATATTCCAAATGAGGTCTAACCAAAGCACAATAAAGTGGCACTGTTCCTTCCTTCCATCTAGACACTATACTCCTATTGTCTAGATGGAAGGAAGTAATAGTACCACTTTATTCTGCTTTGGTCAGACCTCACTTGTAATATTGTGTCGCATTAGCCTTTTTAGCTGCCACATCATACTGCTGACTCATGTTCAGCTTGTGGTCTTCTAAGACTCCCAGATTCCTCTCATATGTACTGTTGTCAAGCCAGTTGTCACCCATTCTATAACTCTGCATTTTAAAAAAAATCTGCCTAAATGTAGCACCTTAAATCTCTCCCTCTTGAAATTCATCATGTTAGTTTTGGCCCAGCATTCTAATCTGTTAACATTAGAATTCTTAATTGACAACAGAAATAATATCTGAGAAAAAAAGGAGGCATGTGATTATAACACTATTACTTTTCTTCTCCTGTATGATTTCTAACATCTTTGCCTGATGAAAAAAGCCAACGAAGCTTTGAAAATGTGCATGATATATTTTCCGCATTTTGGTTTGCGAATAAAGATAGCATTGTTTTGTGGATTTTGTATTTTGTTTTGTTTTGCTGAATAGCCAACACGACTACCCTTGAATATATTTTGTATACAAGTTTCCTTAACATATTTTCATGTTCAACCTCCCTCAACATATGCATTTGTATGCACAGTATTTATGCTAGAAATTGTACTTATAAATTCAGGTCAGTGTAGATTCAGAAAGAAAACTGTATTCTGGGTTGCATATTAATCTGAAAAATGCAAGTTAGGTCAGTTTACTTAAAAATCTGGATGAAAAATTATTCTCTGGCATCTTTCTTGTTGTGTGCTTCTGAAATATTGCTTCTTACATATGGTCAACCTATCATAGCATTTTCTTGGCAAGATTCCTTCAAAAGAGTTTTGCCATTGCCTTCCTCCGAAGCTGAGAGCATGTAACTTGCCCAAAGTCACCCAATGGGTTTCATGGCCAAGTAGGGACTCAAACCCTGGTCTCCAGAGTCACAGCCCAACACTAAAGGCACTATGCCATAATGGCATATGTGAGTGCCTTCTGGGCTTAAATGTGCTAGTTGTGAACCATATAGTGACAATAAGACATTATGTGTCACCATATGGTTTTAATTCAGTTTATATATCAAGGAGATGGAGAACAGTTCTGTTTCACTTTTGAAAACAGCCCAAGTGACTCCTAATTCTCCTCTGGTCACTTCCTAAATCCAAGTCCTGTTCCCAGACTGCTATTACCACTTCTGCACTAATACCTAAAGTGTAAAACACACTGCAGAAATAATCCAGTTTGAGACAACTTTAACTGCCCTTGCTCAGTGCTAGGGAATCCTGGGAATTGAAGTTTATTGCGGCATCAGCACTTTCTGACAGAGAAGGCTAAATGCCACATAAAACTACAATTTCTAAAATTCCCTAGCATTGAGACAAGGCAGTTAAAAGGGGTCTCATACTGGATTATTTCAGTACACATTTGTTGTATTACAAATGGTTTGAGCATTGGACTAAGACTTGGAGATCAGGGTTTGATTCTCTGCTTGGCTGGGTAACCTTGAACAAGTCACATACTCTCAGCTCAGAAAACTCCATAACAGGTTTGCCTTAGGGCTGCCATAACTCAGAAATAACTAGAAGTCACACAACAACATTATTACACTATTTTTATTGCTGAGTATTTATAAACCTCTCCATTGACGCCCCCTTGTCATGGGGGAGAGGTGTGCACACCCTAATGATGTTGTGAGCTATGCTGGTGGTGGTATAATAGCCACCGGCAGGGCCTCCCATGCCAGACAGGTCACAACCAAAGGGTCTGACCAAGAGCGCCAAAGGGCAGGATGGGCTCTCTAGCCTTATGGCAACCATCCTAAGAGAAGGAAAACTAACCCCAAACCCGGGCAGATGGTGCTCGTCTAACCCTGTAAGGTCAACCATCTAAGAGAAGGAAACTCTAATCAAACCTACGACCCGAGGACCTCCCTGCTACCATCCATGCTTGTCAAGGCCTCAGCAGACGAACCTCTGGTTTAAAGGGTGAGGCCAGTTCTGTGCACGCTGCGCTCCACCAGAAAAATCCATTGTACAGGCTCGAAGGATACATCCACTATCTGAAAAAGCCCTAGGTGAGGGACGAAACGGCAGGGGTAAAGATGCACTGGAAGCCAAAGACCCAACCCTGCATGCAGGCAGTTCAGGACTTTGGCCGCTTTAGACTGACTGGGGATGACAGTCTTGTTCAGCAGCATCCTGAATGACCAAGCAGCATTTTTTAAAGGAGAGCACTGCTTGCTCCATATGGAGAGGGGCCTAGAAAAGGTGGCCTAAAGAAAGCTCATCCCCAACAACCTGGTTGGCTAGCCGCAGCCAACGGGCATCTTCTGATGTGGTCAAACAAAGACAAAGAGACAAAGGCACACACCAGCCTCCAAAGGTGCAAATAGACTAACGCTTGATGCAGGAATATCAGAACCATGCAAGATTCTGCAGAGAGTGGACATCCTGAGCGTCGTTCTGCCCTAATAGCCCATGAACTGTCACGACTTAACATCAACATCGCTGCTCTTAGTGAAGTTCGTCTCCTCGAGGAAGGCAGCCTTAAAGAACACGGTGCCGGCTACACACCATCGCCTCCCCAAAATAATATTCTATGGTGAACTCGCCACGGGTCAGTGTAAGAAGGGCACCCCAAAGAAGAGATACAATGACTCCCTGAAACAACATCTCAGGCTTGGCCAAATTGATCACCAACAATGGTCTGCCCTGGCCTTGCATTGGGAGGTATGGAGACGCACTATCCACGATGCTGCAGCCTTTTTTGAAAACTCACGCTGAACAAGTCTCGAAGAGAAACGACAACGCAGAAAGAACCACACCCGGAAACATCACCCAAGGAGACTTTCCGCTGTGCTTTCTGCAACCGGACCTGTTTGTCCCGGACTGGCCTTTTTAGTCACCAACACACTTGTACAAAGTGCGGGATAAGTCCTTCCTGAATCTTTGTTCGCGAAGCAAAGCCAGAGAGATTTATAAAAAAGCCAGAGATATTGTTGCAGATTGTTCTGCTGACATTGACCTCATTTTGGGGAAAAGGTGAAATCACTATCTTCTTTTGGCAAGACCATTGTACTAAGCAAATTCATATAATCAGAATGAAAAAAAAGTCTTGTGTCTGAGACTTTAAATAAACAAGGAAAAGAAGCTAGGAAATGAGGGCATAAAATGTATTGGACCAAAGCAGTAATGGCTGAGAAAAAAAATCAAAGACATAACGCATTATCATCTTGTGCTTTTGGAAAACAGATTGAGATTGCTCCTTCCTTGCCTGAAACTAAGAACACAGTTAATTGTGCATTTAACTTCTTTGAAAATTGGTAGATGCTAGACTTGCTTGATGATAGCTGAACTATGTCCTTCCAGCCAATTTTAATGGCTGCTTTTAGAAGATATCTATGAAGTAACCATGTCACCTTTATGCCACACTCACTGTCACAGTTACCACACAAATACCATTAGGAACTGCAGTGGAATAAATACGCACAGTAAAGGGGAGGGAAGTACCACTTAAGTCTACAGGGCAGTAGATACAACCATGCTTTGAAACATGCTGACCTGATAGCAACCATGCTGCCTTTGAAGTTCATCCCAATGCTGGAATGCAGCTTTTTAAAACAGGTTTCCAGTATAACCATACTCAGAAAGATCTCCCAAGGGAAAGTTTGAGCCTGTTCTGTTGTCTTTCTGACTGTAAGGGAAATATACATTTTTATTCAGATAGGCTTTTTGCATGTGAGATGGTTTGTAGCAGAAGGGTGTCTCACAGATTGCATTCTGTCTATGCCTATTATTACGGTGATTTAACTGTGTTTTTAACATTTGTGTTAAAAGTTGTGTTTTAATCACAGTTTTAGAGCTTAATGCAGAGGCAGGCAAAGTGCATCACCAGGACTGTTTTTGTTCTTTCCTGGGCCCTCAGGGAAGTAAAAATATACTGCATTTATTGTTGTTCTAAAATGACTTCTAAGGAGTGTTTGCACCAGAGGCCACAACCCAGAAGCCCTGCCCCTGATGTCACCCGGTATGAGGGTAGGGGCTTCATGGGCCAGGGCTTCTGGGTTGTGGCTTCTGGTGCAGGGGGCAGGGCTTTCGGAGACAGCACACTCATTCTCCTCATGAGGAGAACAGGTGATGGCACCAAGGTGGGGATTGGACTACTGGTGTCATCCCTCTTCTGGGGTGTCATCCAGTGCAAACCATACTCCTCGGAACTCCCACATGACACCACTGCCAGTGCTGACACCAAATCAGGCCTTCATGGGAAGGGCATTCCACAAGTGGGGTGCATCATCTGGTTCAGTACGCTTCTTATACATCCATGTACAAGCACACAAAAGAAAAGGGAAGCTGGGTCTCTCTGTCATGAACTACAGTATCCCTCCATATTCAAGTGCTGTGATGGCATTGGGATCAGTTCTTCAGCCATTTTTTTTTTGTATTTTTTTCCTATTTTTAATAACTTTCAAGTAGAAGCTGAGACTTTATCTAGAGGCCATGAATTGCAATTTTATTCTGATATTTGTTCCACCACTGCCACTTCTTCTTCACAATCATACTGGGTGGTAGAATTAGGCTTAAAGTGACTTTCTCAAAGCAAGTTTCATGGATGAGTGGGGATCTGAATCTGAAACTCACTCTCTAGTTGTGCACGAGTGTTGTAACATTATGCCAAGTGGATTCTTGAACCCAGTCTGTCATAAATGTGGCCTTCAGAGTTCAGCATATTGAAAGAGATTGTGTTTGAAAGAGAATGGGTTTCATGGGGGAGATGTCAAATCTATCTCACACCATCAGTTACGGTTGTCACCTTTAGCAAGAAAAGGAAAAAAATGTTCTTACATCTGCTGCCCTCGCCTTGGTTTTGTTTTATTTGTACAGCACTTTTTTTGCCTACCCTCCTTTCTGAGCAGTTCAATGAAGCAGATCTAACATGTAAAGGTGCTATTAGAACCAATTTACAGTCACAGCTAAAGATCACATTGTATCTATCTCAAAATATCTATCTTGAGGGCACTTTCTTGGAAGCCTAATGCAGGAAGCCAGAGAGAGAGGGGGGAGGAGGAGGGAGAGAGAGAGATCAGTCTGCACAAAGCTAGGAGAGACTTTTAGATAAACTAGGGCGGGTTACAGACCGCCATTTCGGATGTCCTCAGGATGTCCCAGTTTGAAAAAGGGGTGTCTCTTCTAGATGCCCCTACAAATGGCGGCGGCTGTTCCACACGGCCGCTGTCATTTTGACGTAACAGACGCTGTGCATCCGCACGTCGCATGGCGGAAGTGATGCCGCGAGTGCGCGACTAGCGCCTCGCAGCGTCTCTTCTGGGCCGTAAGAAGGAGCGTGATTTTCGCGCTCCTTGGCAGCGTCTGGGAACCGCGCCGTTTGGCTGCTGTGGTTCCTGGACGCTGCAACTGGTGGCAGCTGCAGACCGCTGCTTCTCGGCGGTCTGTAATGCACCTAGGTGTGTAGACCTTACAGTCCTCTAGATGTTGTTAAACTTCAGGTTTCATTATTTGTAGAGCCAGTGTGGCATGATAGTCTGAGGTGTTAGACTATGATGCTGGAGATCAGAGTTGAAATCCCTGCTCGGTTATGGAAACCCACTGGGTAACTTTGGGCAAGTTACATTCTCTCAGTCCTGGAAGAAGGCAAAGAGAAACCTCTTCTGAACAAATCTTGACAAGGAAAAACCATCCTAGGGTTGACGCAGAGTTGCCATGAGTCAAAAATAACTTGAAGGTACACAACCACCACCACCACTGGCAATGATGTCTGTGCGGGGGGTGGGAGGTGGGAGAAGAAATAGATGTGTGCCTGTTCCTCTTCTCTCCCCCCCCCCCGGCCTTCAGCTGTCTCTAGGGGGGCAGCTGAAGGCCCAGGAGGGCGGGGGAAGAAGTCCCGCTCCAGAGGTCCTGCCCCCAGCACTGGTTAACACCCAATGCCAGAAGACCTTTTCATTTGGGCATTCGGCCTCTAAAAGCCTCACCATCATTGTACTAGGTAGATTGTTCAGTAGAATGGCCAATATTGCCAAATATACTTGTGCAATAGTGTTCTCCCTCTCCATTTCAATATGCTTACTGCTGCACTTCCCCATACTCTTAATGTGTGTTTAAATCTCATTGAGACCTGTGAGACTGCTTTCTAAACAAACATGTAGTCTTGTGCTGTGCTGTATGTTTTAAAAAGAATACTGTATTGTTATTTATTTATTTATTTTTAAACAGTAGAATTATATTATTCAGTGGACTTAACATGAAGTTCTGTATTACCCAAGGATAAAAAGTCAAAAAACCAAAAAAAAACCCAGCTCATACGCAGACCTCCTCATCAATTTACAGCCTTGGACTCTACACTTTTCAGAAACAAAACCTGATCCTAAAAGTAATCCTAGATATAACACAGCATGTAGTTTTGTCCTTAAAAAGCTGTAGTGAGCTTTTATCTTTGCGGCACAGATATTGTGTCATGGGAGGTGATCCCATGATATAAAGCATTGCTGATGATGCAAGTGAAAATGATGCTCCATTGACCCAGAAAGGAGGAGAGCAGAACAAAGAGGACCAAAAAGAAACAACCAGCAAAAACAAATAGAAACTAAACTTTCCTGTGTGGAAGGAGAAAGAGGACAAAAGTGTCCAATTTGGTGTTTGGAAGAGGCATAGAGGTTCAGAGCCCTTTTACACTACAGCATTATAGTGGTGCATTCTACTATGGAATCCAAGCATTAGTAGTTTGAGCAGGCACTGGAACTCTCTGGCTGAGAATTCTAAATATCCCTCCTGAAACTGCAGGTCCCAGAATTCCTTAGTTGCAATGGTAGTGTGGTCACCACACTATTTATAATAAAAAGAGCTCCAGAAGTCTGGAGTCATTTGGGATGCAATTTTTCACTAATTGTGTTCTTGAGGGAAACAATGAATACTTTCAGACATTTTTCTCATTGTGTGAAAGTCTTTGTGTGAAAATGTGCAGTTTTAAAACACTGTTTTGCAGAAAATTCATAGGTTGTATTTTTGCACAGAAAATAGCTTTTTCTAGGCAGAAAACAGTTATGTTTGAATTTTGTGTAGAACAAGTCCTCAACTATGAAGAAACCTAACATCCTATCTTTACACTTCAGGATCTTGTCTAGTTGCTTCATCCCTTTAATACCTGTTTTCAAATGAAATTGTTTTCTGTATGGTACAGTGGTGCCTCGGGTTACGAAATTAATTCGTTCCGCGGCACCGTTCGTAACCCGAAAAGCCTTCGTAAGCCGAAATGCCATAGGCGCTAATGGGGAAAAAGCCGCGGCTCTGCCGCGGCTCCATTTAAAATAGCGCCGAAGTTTTTTCGTAACCCGAAAAAACATTCGTAACCCGGAGCAATTATTTTCTATTGCATTTTTTCGTATCCCGAAAATTTCGTAACCTGGGTAATTCGTATCCCGAGGTACCACTGTACTTAGCATTTTATAATGGGAATGTGTACACAGATCAATACTATGGCTCCTGGGGATTCATTTGGCTCAACAAAGGGAGGGATAGACTGCCTTCACATTTCCAACTGGAACTCCATAAAGTGGAAATTTCCTATGAGGTTACCAAGAATATTACTGTGTGTTTCACAGCAGCATGCTTTGCTTGAACACATGTGGAAGTGATATCTCCTGGACCATTTGAGTCTACTGTGAAAATTGCATGCTGCTTCTAGAGTCAGAGGTAGCATGTCTCTAAATGTCAGTTGCTGAGAAAAAAAAATAGGAATCTTTCTTTCATGTCCCTTTTGTAAGTTTCCTTGACTGCTGCAGGAGAAAGGATGTCAGACAAATCATTCCATAATTTGGTATCAGAAACCTGTTGTTTTCCTTCTCCCCAGCACTAAATTCCCAAGTGGCAGTGCAAGAATGCATGCATGCACACACAATTTTTGTATCCATTTTAGAATTTGAGGAGTGGAATGGGGAATTGAGCACTGAATGGCAATGCTCATGGTTTGAAACCTAATTATGATTTCAGCTGAGGATGGATCACATCACTACTACAGTGTTTGGGGATAATTACAATGGCCTTATCACCTTAGAAACAGAAGATGGTGAATGTAGGTCCTTGGCTCTGGAATGGTGAACCAATGCCAGATTTAAGTGTCAAGTTGTTGATTTGGTCCAATTCATTATGGAGACAATTGCTTCAGATCTGTGTCCCTTCACTTTTATGTTCTGATGTCTCTTTTTAGATGTATTTATTTATTAGACCTGATTGTTTGGGCTCAGACAAATGCAATTATGTACCATTAGAGTTAGGTGGGATTCCATCATTCTTCATACATTTCTCCTGCAGCCTTCACCTTTTGTCAATGGAAAATAAAAGTCACTGGTTTCCTCCATTTCTCCTTTGGGGATGTTGTTGCTCTGCCTCCACGGTTAACACTATACACACACACACACATGGTACAATGCTATCTTTAGCGGAGCAGCTGATTAATCCAGCATTAATCCACCTCCTTAATTGCACTTTGCTATTTTCTCTTTCTTTATCCTTCAATTGCTCGACTGGGCAGGGGGTCTGGAGGGCAAACATATTCATTATGTTCCCAGCAAACAAGATATGAATCACACTGCAGGGGACAAAATTAAATTTACAGTTTCCCCTTGTACATGTCATAAACTATTGATTTAAAACAAGAGGGGAGAGCAGCAGTAAGAGAGAGCACCACTGCAGTCTTACGCTGTTTCCCTTGTTATTCTGGGAGGGCTGCTGGTCACTGGCAGCTGAAACACAGATGGTGGGGAGCTACTGAAGCTATAGTTTCCCTTCTCCCCCCCAAAGAACAATAGGGAATTTTCAAATTAGGAATGAGGGAATGAGTACTGCTGTCCCATTTACTGATAATTTTCCATGCTGTGGAGCATCTCTTGGAATTGTCTGTGCTAACACAATCTATGTATATCTCTAACAAAATGAGACTGGTATCATTTTTTCTTATTTATTCAGTGTTCCTAGGCATCCCTCTAGCACCACATTTGTATTATATCTTTTTTTCTTAACCTGTCTAACACAAACACACACTTCTTAAATCTCTAAAGTACTTCTCAGAATTGGGGTCATTTGCTGAACCTGCCACTGGCTCCCCCTATGACCTTGGTTAGTAGTTTTTAACTTCTTATTTCTGGGCTGCATTCAGATGATGCTCTAACCTTTTACATTATTTATTACTTATTTGGAACATACACAGTAATGCTGATTACCAGTAGGTCCCAAGAGAGCAGCTAGTAACATTGAAGGCACCAAGCAGCATTGAAATTTGTGTGTGTGTGTTTGCTCCCAGCATTGGCTCCAATACATTTCAGCATATATAAGAAGCTGTTGGGGTCAGTCACTGGGATATTGAGGCCTAAATCCTGCTGAATCCAGGCTGATTTTGCTGAATTTTACTTAGTCGTGACTAATTTTACACATTGAATTCAATAGTCTGAAATTTTAACGGTAGTTGGAAACAGAATAGATCTGCTGAAGCAATAGGATTTGCTTATTTGTCATCTCGTCAGACAGAAGTTGATTCCATAGGTCTACTCAAATTTGACTATCTGTAGCATTCAAGCCTTAGAACTAGGGACCATGGAATTGTTTTTTAAGATGGGGAACTCAACAAAGGCAGATATGTTGTTACTAAATTTGCATATTTGCAGGTAGAGTTAAAATTTCTTTTCCAGTCTTATGAGGGAAACATCCATAAATGTGAAAATTCGTATAAGCAAACTGTCTACCCAGAAGCACCCCCTATTTGCTCAGCTTATTCTCAAATTTATATGGGATAGGGAAACCAGTGTGGTGTATGGTTTGAATATTAGACTAGGACTCTGGAGACCAGAGTTTAAATTCCTGCTCAGCCATGGAAACCCAGAGAGTGACCTTGGGCAAGTCAATCTCTCAGTCTCAGAAGAAGGCAAAGCCAAACTGCCTCTGAACAAATTCTACCAAGAAAAACCCATGATAGGTTCACCTTGGTGTCACCATGAGTTACAAGTGACTTGAAGACACAAAACAACAGTTTGCAGACAGCCTTTATTATTCCTGAGCAGGCTGAATGACAACAGCTCTCTTAATATATCATAGTGCTTGATCTTTTAGTATACTTCTGACTGATAACACCTGATGCTAACTACAAAGGAGTTTGAGTGGTTCAATGCTGTCAGGTCATTATTGGAGGGCTCAGATGCCAATCCCATTCCCTTTTCTTCTGAGGTTGTTGCTTAGAATTCACCAGTAAGATGACAGTTCTTTTTGGCTGACCTGAAAGAGACTGTCCCAGTTTAGAGATGGCGTTCTGGTAATAAATGATGGTTTTCTGGAAGAATGGTCCCTGTTTCCAGGAATGGTATAGACTTCCTGCTATGAATGGTGCTGCGCTTCCTTATAAGGAGTGGGCATGTAGTTTGGGGATACTTATAGTAATGTCACTTCCACTGGAATTTAATTTGCCCTGTGTCTCAACTACAACTGTTCCTTGTCTGTGATAACTTAGCATTGTGACCCTTTCATTGTAACCTAATGTCTCAACTATTATAATACTCTCTTTGTGGGTCTACCCTTTGTGAAATGTAACTAACCTATAAGGCTGTAAACTGCTTGAGAATGAGGTATTTAAATCAGTATTTCCTTATAGACTTGCTTGACTTGATTTCTGGACTCAGCAGCTCAAACTTTTGTCATATCCTGTAGATGTCATCTTCAGCCTGGAATAATACCTTTTTTGTGGTGATGCCCACTCTTTGGAATACCCCCCCCCCTGAAATAAAATAAGGTGGCAATTCTGGCACAGATTTGTTTAAAAATTCCTTCTGCTTTTTATAATGTATGATATCTGACATTTAGACGTTCAGCTTATGGTCTATAAGTTTGTCTCATGAATTTAGTTCATATTCTATATAGTGCATATTTAATAATAATAATAATAATAATAATAATAATAATAATAATAATAATTTGTTTTATTTATATACCACTATTCCAAAGATCATAGCAGTGAACAGCAATTAAGCTAATTAGCAAGTAAGCTAATTTGCCCCCAACAGTCTGGGTACTTATTTTAGCGACCTCAGAAGGATGCAAGCCTGAGTCGAGCTTGGGCCCTTTTGCTGGTCTTGAACTCGCAACCTTGTGGTTTTGAGTGAATGGCTGCAGTACAGGCATTTAACCACTGCACCACCAGGGCTCTTATACATTATATTTATATACATACATGTTTTTATCTGTCTTCAAGTTAACTCTATCATAGGATTTTTTTTTTTTTTGGCTTGATATTTGAAGGGATGTCATCAAAAAGATGAGGCAAGCTTATTTTATGCTGATCTGGAGACTAGAACATGAACCAATGGGTTCAAATTACAAGAAAAGAGATTCCACCTAAACATTAGGAAGATTTTATTTATTTATTTTGCTGTAGTTGCTAAGGTGCCTTGTAGCACCTTTGAGACTAACTGCGTGAAAGAAGTTGTAACATAAGCTTTTGTATGTTTGGTTGTTAAGTAGTGGGATAGAATGCCTAGGAGGGTGGTGGACTCTCCACCTTTGAAAGTCTTTAAACAGAAATTGGATGTGCATCTTACATGATTGCTTTAGTTGTGTATTCTTACTTGTCAGGAGGTTGAAGTAGATGGCTGTTGTGGTCCCTTCCAACTAACATTCTATGCTTGTGATGCAAAACAGTACATACAATCAATAATGTAGTATGTACATTAAAATACATGGAACACTGAATTCCACTTAGAAGGCTTGCAAAGATGGGCATGTCTTTAACACACATTTCATAATGAAATGCTGAAGTGTGTCTTCTTTCTGAGAGAAGAAGGTGCCACCACACTCAATGCTCTGATTTCAGCACCCTTTTAGTAGACTAACCAGGTACATGGGTCACTTAGGAGATTATAACATGGGGATAAGAAACGGGAGAAAAATGCTATGCTCTCATCATGTTTGTGCGATTGCAGGAAGATTTTCACATGACATCATGCACATTCCATACTTGTCCCATCATCAAAGCATTGTGGTAGTGCAACTTCTCATTAACAACAAAAAACATGCCAATAGCACTATCATTAGCACTATCACGAACATGTGAAAGGCAATCACGTTTCAATAGTGCCATGAGAATCCATCATTAAACCTTCCAGAAATAAATTGAATCTCGCAGTCCGCCTGTGTGCCATTCAGCAGAATCATTTCCCACATCACACTTGTGAGTCACAGGAGAGTTCCTTAGCGGCGAGAGATTAGCCGTTTTTTAATTCTCCAATCACAACCCCTTCTTTTGACATGTGGAATGTAAAAGCTCTATTTTACCATTTGTAAATTGTTAATGCCCTGTTATTGCAACATATTGAAAGTAAGTGTTGCAATTTTGCCATTGTATTGTTCTTGCTAAATAATGTTAAAATAGTGCTATTAAAAGTGTAAATTGCCCTCATGTGATAATCTCCTTAGTCTGTTTTTTTGCACTGCAGTGTATTGTATTTGTGTATAAATGAGAATAATTTGTATCTATGCATAGAAATAATCATATGCAAATATTATGCAAATCTGTGTCCTCTCTTGTCATCCTTTCTGATGATGCATTTCCTCATTTTTAGTAATGCACAACTGCTCTATCTTTTGTGTGACTCCCCTAAAAGATTCACCACGAACATCTCCCTATGAGTTAGGTATGATGGTACTTATTTCAGGCATTAATTGTATGTGTGAATACCAGAAATGTGACTCATACTTTCTATTTGCTGACTTACAGTCATTTCTGAAGCTATGCTCTCATTCACATAGATGGCCCTGAGGCAAATTTGTACACTAGAGTTATTGTGATTCAATAAAATGAGAGGTCTGGTCTGTAGAGTGGTTGTGAATGACTGCTAATAGTTTCAAACATATTGGTTCATGATAACATAATTAAGTCTTGCTTTTAAAAAAGGTGCCTGTCCTACCAGTTTCTGACCATCACAAGAAATTTACTTTTAAATACCAATTAGGTGCCAGAATGATTCTAGTCCACAGAAGCATTCCGTTAATCATTTTTTTCCTACATAGGTTTCATTACAAACACATCCATCTAGGTTCCATGTGAATAGTAAAAATATCCTATTTGCTACTGTTTCTTGGATTAATACTTAACTAGACAAATAAAATGCTCCATATGTTAAGAAATGTGTACGTGTGTGTGCACGTGTGTACGTGCATGTGTGTAAGCACTGATAATAATTCTAGTTTATTACCTTTTACAGTATTTGCAACATCACCTCTTTTGTGGGGTAGGGTCGAGGTAAAAGAGTGAATTTTGTATAGAAATATATTAGCTTTGTGTGCCTTGGGATTATGACAGTGTCTTCCTTCCACACACCATATTGCAATCTAACAACTAACAGCAGATGGCAGCATGTGGGTGACTTTGGCTGGAAGATTGTGAATCAGTTCACTCGCCTTCTGACGTTATAACCTCATCAGTCCTTAGGGTTCTCTGCCAGACCCCACCTACACAAAATGGCTTACTGTTTTTGTGTTTTGCCTATCACCATACTTTTGATATTTAAAATGCAGCACATGCACATTGTAAGCCAAGCATCCTGTTCAGACAAGCTGTTCTGATCCTTGCTAATGGCATGAATTATGGGAATACTTACATATTATTCCTGAGGTGTGAACCATACACCACATGGCAAAGGCCTTTGCCATGAGGAGCTTCCAAGTAGCCCCACACTCTTCCTATCAGAGAGAAAAGTGATGTGGATTTTAGTATGCTGCAGAGATTATGGAAGTAGTAAAATCCACTGGTGCAATAATAATAATTAATAATAATAATAACAGGTGCATTTAATGTACTTGAGCATGATTTATTGTGTACAGAATGACACAGGCGTGCATGAGGCATTGCAGGCAGGAATAAAAAGACAAGGTGACTGAGCTTTCAATTGCACATCTGGGCATGATTTGGAGAGGCAATTTACTGACATCATAAATGACGGCTTTTTAGAGCAGCTTGTTTTGGTGCCTGAGAGGGAGGAAGTCTTGATTTAGGGCACTATCCAACAGTACTTACTTTTCCTGCAGAGCTACTGGAGTGTCCCTTATGGCAGAGGAGAGATGAGACACAGAATGCAATGTACAGAAGGGATGCTTAGTTGATTATAGGGCTTATGCAATTAACAAGAGCGATGACGATAGGAAACAGGATAAAAGGCTCACTACTTGAGGTATAGACATTCCATGTTTGCTTTACTGATAGGCTTTGCAGGGCTTGTTTAGTTTCCAAAACCTATAAATGCATACCCTCCAACATTTCACAGATGAAATCCAGAACATAAGTGGCCGAGCAACATCAGAGTGGGTTCAAAATGGCAAATGTTACTGTGAAGCTGGAATAGAAGGCAGCCAATCCAGCACAGAAAATTCTGTAATGGGAAGAAGGGGCAAAGAGGTTGCTTTTGTCCCATCCTTCTGGACAGGGCAGTTGTGAACCAGTGCAGTATAATGGTTTGAGTGTTGGACTACAACTGTGGAAAACAGGGTTCAAATCCCCACTTACTCATGGAAACCTACTGGGTGATGTTGGGCAAGTCATACTGATTCAGCCTCAAAGAGAGGCAAAAGACAAAGCCACTCTTGCCAAGAACAAATCTTATCAAGAAAACCCCATGATAGGTTTGCCTTAGGGTCACTATACCTCGAAAATGACTTGAAGGCTCATGACAAAAACCGGACGGGGCAAGATTCTGCTCTTTCCTCTCCTCTCTGCTCTGCTGACTTTATTGAGCTGAAATACAGTGGGCCCTCCACATTCGCTGGGGTTAGGGACACAGCAAAAAAACACAAAGAAAACCCTATTCTTTTAAGAACCTGAGAACACACCTCTTTGAGAATCTCTAGGTCCTCCAGCAACATTATATGGCCAATATCTACCAGAAGCTGACCATAGAATTGTGCTGGAGGGCCTACAGATGCCCAGAGAAGTGTTCTCTCTCAAAACCTCTTGGTCTTTCAGCACACCTTCTGGCAAAAGTTGTCCATAGAGTCATGCCTAGAGATTGCTAGAGAGAACATATTAATCACATCTGCAATGGTCAAAGCTGCAAATGTGCAGGACCAACTGTACTTTTGCACTTTAAACTCAATTTGCAGCAACTGATGTAAGCTGATGATAAAGGGAGGAAATGGGGGAGGTGAGAGAATCTGTGACATTTTAAAAGCAGCTGAAACAGTGGGATGAGAGGATTAATCAGGATTGTCTCTGCCAGATCAGGATAGCTGGAAGGTATACAAAAGTGACTGATCAGAAGTCATAGAAGAACTTGGAATACTTCCATTTTAGTACTACTGCTCCCACAATTTCATGCTAAAATTATCATGCTGGCTGGATAATTCTTGTTGTTCAAAAAAGGAACTTTACTAGGCTCATGGATCTCAAAAGTTATGTGCCTGCATCAGAAGAAGTGGCCACTCTTTCAAAACCACATCTAGCTGTCTTAAAACTATTAATGTTCCATATTGTCTTTTTAGATTGTAAGACCGAGGGCAGGGAAGGAGCCGTGTAAATTTACAGCGCTTCATAAATAAAGGATAATAATAATAATAATAATAATAATAATAATAATAATATTACATGAAGATTTACTTCCAGTTGTGTTTTTTTTAATGTAACAGTATGTAGATGTCCCTTTTTAAAAAGAAATACCAAGAAGGCATGGTAAATGGAAAACATGGATTTGTTTTAGAAAACACAGTATTATTTCCTTTGTCATGTACACTCAATGAGAAATAGATGGTAGAGAAAAAATGCACACCATCAAACTAGACTGACTTGAAGGAATTGATATTTCTGAATAGTAGAGTAAAATACCCTGTTCTAAACTAATAAGAAGATTATCCACTTCTGGGATATTTAAAGTGCTCATATCTTTGAATATTTTAACATGATACTAGGCTCAAAAATGTATCAAATATGTCTTGTAAACAGCATTTCTTTTTTTAAGGAAATATGTGTTTGAGAGAAAAATGTGTTTTTAATATATATTTAGTACCTTTTGTATCTTGGTATGCACTGGGGTCTGGTTCCAGGAGCCCCTGTGGATATCAAAATCCATGAATGCTCAAGTCCCATTAAATACAATGGCATAGTAAAAAGTCATCCCATATATAAAATTGCAATATCAAAATTTGCTTTTTGGAAATTATATGTTTTTAATATTTTCAAGCTGTGGATGGTTGAATCTGTGGATAAAGAATCCATAAATACAGAGGACTGACTGTTCTAGTTCTTACTGCACCCCCTCATTCCTGCCATGGAAACATATGTTCCATGTTTTGTGGTGTCCAAAGACTTTTCAGTGTTTTGGTGCTGTCCAGCCCCCTCTGTGGAGACAACAATGTCGTGCATTGTTAGAAACATGTGAGGTTTAGTTAAGTAACATATGCACAGCAAGAGCTTGGATATAATGGATTGCAACTGAAAGTAACATAGGGCTGGAATTGATGGCCCATTAAAGACACCTTCTGGGAGTCTTGGGAATGTGGCATTTGTATGCTCTAATGATTCCTGGAAGCTGGATGGCTGGCCAGATGTGGGCAGCTTCAAGACACTCTGGTGGGATGGTGTTTACATGCCTCACACCGCTGGAACATCTTGAAGCTGCCCTGGGGCTGCAGTAAGGGTGAGAAAGCAAGCTATTTCCTGGACCAAATAGGAGCATATCTTTTCTGCTCCCATTTGGGCCAGGTTCAAGGCAGATTGGGGCCATGGCATGTTTGCCGTGTTCCCAATCCATCTTTGGCAGGGGCGACTTCAAGCCGCCCCTTCTTGCCAGTCTGTTCCAGCCCATAGTTACTTATAAGAAATAACATTTGGAAGCGTAACAAGATTGACTAAAGACATATTTGAAAAATAATAAGTGGGACAAAGGGGCAAAAGAGACTAGCAGTAAGCGTCGGCTTGGGGACAGCATGCGGCTGTAGCATTTAGATGACACCTCCAAGCCGGCGTCACACTGCCCACACAACCAGATGGCGGGCATTTATATGCTGCATGCTTCAGGAGCACTGCAAAGCTGCAGTGGCAATGGAAAGAGCGCCCATTTGGTAGTTCAAAAAGGAGCGGCATTTTGCTGCTTCTTTTTGAGCTGGCAAATAGCCGGATCAGGGCCCGGGGTGCAGTTGCTGCGGCCCCAATCCTACGCTCAAAGGGGCAGCATCATGCGGTGTTAGGGTCATCTGTTTTGGCCCAAAGTTAACATACTTAAGAAGTGGGAACAAGGTGGGAACAACATTTCTGTTTACATATAGTTGTCCACCTCTATTCTAAGTTACTTTTTAAGAATTGATATGAGTAATTGCAACAAGTTATTATTCAGATATTATAATAACAAGAATGAAATACTTTTAAATTTTATTTTTCTAAGTTCTGTGAGTAGCTCTTTAAGCATTCCTGCCTTCATCATATTATAATTATCACAGAACCAGTAGTAAATGTAAGCAATGATTAGTTTTTTGTGGGTTTTTCAGGCTATGTGGCCACGTTCTAGAAGAGTTTCTTCCTGATGTTTCGCCAGCATCTGTGGCTGGCATCTTCGGAGAATGCAATGGTTATTACTACCCAAATTGTGACCGCTGAGAAATCCTATTGTTATGTCAATGAAGTGTTAGATTCACTGATCTAAAGGCTCTAGCAAATGAGTAACAAAACAAACCTCTTTAAAAACAATATCTAGGTATTGGCAGTGGGGCTTTACTGATCCTGCAAGACACACTATTGGCAATCCCATCCCCTCCCACACTGGAGGTTGTGGAGTTGGGATTGGCTGTTTGCTAGGCCTCCCATGGGCAGAGACTAGGACTTAATTTGCAATGGAACTGTTGCCATGGCAACTGGGTTTCTGGGGGCATGGCTAGGCTGTTCGGTCACGTCACCCCCAGTTCCCCTTCATTCTGGAGCAATTGTGCAACCCACCCATCCACCCTGGGATAGTGTGAAGTTTGCTTGGCCGCTTAGGGGCAGGGTAGGAATTTTTCCCCTTTTCCGTGGGTTTTTCGTCTACCCCATACTGTTACCAGCGGCATGTGGAAATTGGCTTGGGTGGAGTCTTAATGATAGTCAATCTGGCTTAAAATAATTTTAATTCTAATTGGATTCAATCAATAATATTTGGCATAAATTCTTTGAATTTGATCTCGGCAAGCACCTTGGACACCCTACTGGGTGTTAGGAAAATTTCTTGAAACATCCCCATGGGCCTTGTGACCTGAGGGGTGGCTGAAAGAAATGGACCTTGGGTCTGGCTTGAAGGTATACCCCGACTTTAATCTTTGCAGATTGGGAAGGGGGACTTCTTGCTGGGCTTCCTTATGCGGGCGGCCAATGTAAAACCCAGCTTATGGACTGTCGTTCAGGGCCCAGGTGTTATTGTCTTTGATAAGCTGCAGAGTTAGTCTTCGGTAAGTCAACGGTATGCAGCTTTCCCTGTCTCCCACATCTGTTTAGTTATGATACTAAACAGTTCCGTTAAGAACTCATTAAATAGGTCAATAAATGGCCCTGCCTTAACCCATACATTTGTGTCTGGTCTCTTTATTCCATGGGTAGAATAGCAAGCTACCAGTAAATGTTTTCCACAGCTTTTACTCCTTAATCTTCCATCTGACTCGAGTTCATCATTTACCTCTGTTTCCCTCTTCTATCCAATTATTTTTGTAAATGAAGAATCAAACTGGCATTCCTGGCTGCTAGGTTCTTTTATAGTGGTCCTGTCACTTACTCATTGTAAAACCTGTGCCATCATTCGATACTTGCTTTGGCTCATTTTCATCATTTAAAAAAAGAAAAGATGAAAAATGTGTCCCCTTTCAAGTTGCCATTACTATAGAAATTCAATGGGGATCCTTGAATACAAGAGGTAATATGTTTTCAATATACTGCCACTCCTATTTTAAGAAACAAGATATTGGGAGCTATAAAATCTGGAAGGCTTCTTTCTCACATGCTGCCCATCTGAATGAAATGTGATTTTAACAAATTCATTAACAATTAATTAGCCAATGGAAGTAAATAACTAATTCAGCTAATTAATACAGCATATGAGGAAATATGATAGTAGGCAGGTGTGTGTGTGTATATGCACACATATTCATTTTTCTCCAATCAGGTTTTTAAAAAATCTGTCTTAAAGGAACAGCTTCAGAATACAATGGGCTTTCAGTCCCATGGAGTCTTTATCCATGGATTCAACCATCCATAGCTTCAAAAAATTCAAATATATATATAAATAAATCCCAAATGGGAAACCTTGATTTTGGCATTTTATATAAGAGACACTATTTTATTGTGCCACTGTATTTAATGGAACTTGAGCATCCACAGATTTTGGTATCCACAGGGGGTCCTGGAACCAAGGGCCCACTGTAGATAGGTGCCTCAAGTATAAGAAGCACTTTGAGATCATCTGGAGATATGAAATTGTAGACTCTCTCTCTTGTTGGAAAAGAAAAGGGAGTGGGAAAATATTATCCATTGCATTTCCGAGGTATTGTAGTGAGGATCATCTATAAAAGGGCTGCTTCTGTGGTTTGCCATGTTTACCATTATAACTCTGGAATCTCTCTGCAGATCTTTTTGCTCCATTCTTCTGAAAACAAGAGGCCAAAGAGCAATGGTTCCCAAACTTTAGTTCTCCAGATGTTTGGGACTTCAGCTCCCTGAACTCCCTACCACTGGTCAAGTTGGTAGGGGTTCTGGACAACTGAAGTCCAAAACACCTCAAGGACCTAAGTTTGAGTATCACCGTCTCACTAACTACCAGTCATCACAAAAGACAAATTCACAAACTCTGTACCTCTATATAGTTTTTTTAGTATAAGCTGCAGCAAGCCACTAGTATCTTTATCATCTGAAAGTCTGTGGAGGAGGAACACTAAAGGATTCTTAGTGGAAGAACATAAAACAGTGAAGGAGACTATGAAGCATGATCAGGCCTTCTTTTTATGTTGGCCCATAATAGTAGAACAAGAGGTCACTATGAGATGTTAACAGTAGCTTAATTTAGCTCATATGAAACAAGGTTTATTTCCCCACACACATCAGGATGTTCTGTGAAAATCACACTCCCCAAGGAAGCCAGGGAGTGCGAGTCACTGTAAAAAGTTTTTTAAAAGGACTTTTTAATTCATCTGAGAACATTAATGTGACTTTTATAACAGTGTCTTCCAGAGACTCCACCAGGTTACAGTTACACACGGAAATCCACCTCATAAGGATATCATTAGATAGCAATAGCAAGCAATTGCAAGTACATTTCTATACTGCATAGCAGTGCTCTTAAGCACTCCCTAAGTGGTTTATGAAGTGTAAGCTAATCCTCCCCAACAAGCTGGGTACTCATTTTAGCGACCTCGGAAGGATGCAAGCCTGAGTTGAGGTTGAGCCTCCTTGGCTGGGATTGGATTTACAACTTTATGGTTTGTGAGTGAGTGGCTGAGGTTCAGGCATTTAACCACTGCGCCACTAGGGCATTCCTGCTGAATCTAGGAAAAGGTTCCTTTAATTCTATGTTCTATTTCCATTGATAGCAAGACAAATACTTTGGAGAAGCTGACAAGTGAGACATAATGGCAACAGCTCGCTCTCTCTCCCCCCCCCCCCCCCCCCCAAGATTATCACCTGGCATTTTCCCCTGACCCAGGCATGGGCTTGAATGGGTGTTAACACACCAAAAAATTGCTGCCTATGCCACCGGGAGACCACCTGTTTCCCAGTCGCACTTAGCCATCTGTAGCTAAGCACAGCTGAGAGAAGGGTGGGGGTCTCAAGGTGGCATAAGCAGCATTTTTGTGTGATACAACCTAGAATTGCATTGGCCTTTTTAGCTGCCGCATTGCAATGTTGACTCATGTTTTACTTGTGGTCTACTAGGCCTCCTTGATCCCTTTCACACATAGTCTTGTCAAGCCAGGTGTCCCCCATCCTGTATCTGTGCATTTCATCCCCCCACCCCCACCCCCAAGTCTAGTACCTTACATTTCTCCATGCTGAAATGCATTTTGTTAGCTTTGGCCCAGCTTTCTAATTGATTAAGGTCATTTTGAATTTTCATTCTGTCCTCTGGGTATTACCTATTCCTCCTAATTTTGAGTCATCTGTAAGAAAACATGAATCTACAATTCTGCAAGAAGAAATCATGTGAACCAGCAATGGTATACAGTAATTCAGTTAAACGAGCCAACTCATATCTTTTTGTCAAATCAAAAATAAAACGAGGTAACGGAATGCAGGTCTGAGTGCCCAAAGAATACATCGATCAGCTGGAAATAGCTAAGAATCAGTATCAGTTAGTTTTACATTCTAGAAACATTTGGCTACATGTTATTTGTAAACAATGATTTTAGGATGACAGTAAGAGGTATTTTATTCTTAGCAATTTTCCTAAGGAAACAGTATGATCCATGACAGGGGGTTGGACTGGATGGCCCTTGTGGTCTCTTCCAGTTCTATGATTCTATGACCCTACATAAATCACCAAGGAGGGAATGAGCTTTTTCATCCCTCTGACCCTCTGTATACCAAAAGCATTGATCCATATGTAGACAAACATCAACTGCATTTTCAATGAGAAGACTAGGTCTTGAGTTAATGACCTAATGACAGTGCTGGAGCCTGCATGACTACCTTCAGATGTTTCAACATGCTGTCTGTCTTACATACATTTTTCACAGACTGCATAAATTCTGAAAACATTTGAAATGGCACACATGTTTTCTCATTCTTGTTATTTTATCTTGCCACCCACTTTTGGCAGAGTCAACAATCACTGGTGCAAGGAAGAACTTCCTGCAGTATCCTAGGAAATTATCTGATTTGTTTTCCTTCCAGTTTCCACCTCTCAGCTCCTCTCCCCACCTCATCCCACCTTTACTGCATTAGGGAGTTCATGAATCATCACAGCAGTACATTCTCCCAGTCCCATATGCACAGGAATATCTGTCTCTGAATATATTGTTAGAGCTATATTTCTGGAACAAAGTGTCATCTTCTCTGGATAGCACTGTTGGGGTGTGAAACAGATCACAGCAGAGTCATAGAGGTACAACAAACAAAATAGAGCTTTACTCAGCAGAGTCAAAAATAGTCAAAGCAAAAAAAAAATAGTAATATGGCTGAGTACAAACAAACTTAGCAAAAAAAATGCAAAAACAATCATCAAAGCTTCCTGCATATCAGCATACAAACCACAGTATAGATAGCACTACAACTCCCACCAACATGGAGAGCACACATTATCCACATGCTCCCAGCATGGAGTGCACACATTACCAGTGTGCTCCTAAACTCTTAGCAGACTCTTACAGCAGTTTGCAGTCTGCTGATTAACTATCAGTCACCTGGCCTGATTCACTAATTGCTCTACTAATTTACAATGCCAGCTTACCTAACATGGTTACACCTGCCATTTACCACACCTTTATCCAGTCACAACTTACAATGCAAACTGGCATACTCTGACAAGCACTTGGAAAACAAGCTTTCCCCATTATTCTCGTTATTCTATATGAGGTAAATCCAGCTGGAAATGTCAGGTTCTTGTCTCAGTTTTTTCCCCAAGTATCATGTTGCCTCCCAAATAGGCTATAAAAGTCTTTACTGTTCTGTTTATAATATACAGTGGTACTGTACATCTCAATCTCTGTGTAGGGGCATAACTGTTTGCAGCAAAGGTAGAAATTATTTAAATAATTAAGAGTGCCCTGGACACCATCATATCTCAATAGTTGTCACAGCATTTGCATTGCCTCTTTCCAACCATTTTTCTTATATATTCATTTTATATCTCATCTTTCTCCAAATAAGAGACTCAAAACACTCTGTGTATTCTGTAGTTAAGTCTGGCCAAGCTCTGCTTTGAGTGTGCATGGGAACAATTCTAGCAATATTTTGTTAGAGCCTTCAGTGTAATTGAGCTAAATTCTTAACCTTTACTTTTCTTCATGAAACAATGCTTTGTACAATACATTTCTTTATGTCAGTTATTCCCACAAATAACAAAGAGGTACGAAACTAGTTTAACATGATTGGTGCACTCTCAGGGCTAGTCTACACATAAATGTATTATGTGAATTGGTTTGTATTTTTGCACATTCACATTGATGGTTAATTGCCTTCACTTCCTTGTGCAAATTTGCATCTATTCACATCTGCTCACCCTCCCTCTGCTGACGAGCAGCCATCCAAATGCATGTGAGGCAGATGGATGGCCACGTGTGCAATAATGCACATTTATTCAGATTTCAGCAAATATCTGGTAAAAACCATGAAGCCTTTTCCCACAGAATTTAAGGAGTCCCCTCCTATCCCACCCACTCCTGAAAAAAGCCTGAACGCCTACAAATTGTGTGTGGCCAAATCACGTTCTATTTGACTGCAATGAGTAGTATTTTAATCATGTAGACCAGCCCTCACTGTAGAGATACCTAATCTTCCCATTTATATTAGTTGGCCCAAGCTAGTCCATATGCTTTGTACTGCTACATCAGTCACAAAGGATTTGTTATGGAAGCACTTTGTTCCCTCTGTTGATGTGCATCTCAGCTGTATTCTGCCATTTTGCAATTCCTCAAATCAATACTCAACCCTAACAGAAAACTTCTCCAAAGTATAACTCATTAAGCTTTAGTGCTGCTTAGGACAAGGACCTTGCATGCATGAGGCCATCAAGCACCAATATTGACTCTATGGGACATTTTAAAGGCTATTTATATCATAATAAGCCCTGTTTATTAGCCCCATCAATCAAGAAAAGGCCATTTTTTTGGCCTGGAAATGTTTTTGCCTTGGACTCAGCAAAAGAGAAGCAAAAACCTACACAGTGCATCGAGTACCATCTCATTTGAACTTGTCTAATTGAAATCACAGGTAAGATTTTATGGGTACTAAAATAAATGAAAGAGGAATTATTAGTGCATGAGTAGGAAATGCAAACATTTAGCTGAAAGAAAATTGTACTCTTGTTTTTTAACAAAACTAGTATGATCTAATAGCTATGAAACAGACGTTGTCCCTATCCCTATGTCTTTTACCTGTGCAAATGAGGGTTCTTTGCCAATTGTCAGATAACCTGCATCTGTTCAGGGGTATTGGTACTAACTTTCTATTTACCAGGGCTACAACATATAGACAATTGTATTAAGCAGCTAGGCAGGGTAGGATCAACATTCTTCTTAAGTAATCTTAAACATAGGGATTTTATTTTATTTGTATTTTTATTTGAGTATTTTATTTACAAATCTTACATTCTTCCAACATAATAACAATATCATATATCATAATATTTTTGTACCCATGGAAGAAACGTTTGTATACTTCCCGTCACTAAGCAGCTGTTAAATAAAGTTTTACTGCTTCCCAATCCTTTCCCCATTTAACCATATCTTGTTTGTTTATTAATGCTATTATTACTGTCTAACTTGAAATAACGAGACCAGACACAAATGTGGGTTGAAATAGGGCCACTTTATTTAAGGAATTAACTATTTATAACTGTTTTTGAATACTTGCAAACTAGAGGGGAGCAACCTGATGTGGGAGCAGCTGTGGCAAGTGGTCTATCCCTCAGGCCACCTCCTCAGCTTTCCCCTGGGCGAAACACCTGAGCTCCGAGGATAAGCCAATGACTGGGTTGCTCCCTGGCCAGCTTGCATATGGAACGCCGGCCTGAGATTTCCACAGTCAACTCGCCAGACTTGACAGAGGATTATATCCCAGGCCAGCCCCAAGGAAGGTCTCTTTTTCTCTCCTTACTCACAAGACCTAAGAAGAAGTCCAAGAGGCCTATCCTTCACCCCAAGTGGGTGCCATAGGTGTTCACCAGACAATTACATCTCCCCCACAACCGCCAGTGACCGCCTATTTAAGTCCACACCTGATCCAATTTCCTATGCCAAGAACAAGAGTGTGAGTTAGGCGAAAAACCTTCGGAAAAAGGGAGAAAATTCCTACCTGGCCCATAAAGCGACCACCAAAGCCACACTGATGTTGAAGCAGGAGCGTGGGACAAAAATTCTTGGAAGAGGGAGAAGGGAAGGCGGAGCAGGCTTAAATAGCCATAGCCCTGCCCCTAACTGTCTCCCAGACCTGGTGTGATGCTCCAGGTCCAATCAAATTACTGGTCTCTGTTCAAATAGACCAGTAAACTCCCATCCCAGGCATACAGCCTGGGGATGTGGAATCTATCAAGTTCTTTCATTGCAAATATTTCATTTCACCATGTCCCTATGTGTGGAGTAAAAGGTAATTTCCAGTTTTCTGCTATTATTGTTCTGGCAGCCGATATTAAATACAATAATATTTTCCAAAATTTCTTTTCTTCTTCTGGTTCCAATAATGAAGTCAGGTTTAACAAATATATTTTTGGTCGAAAGTCAAAAACAATTTTTAACATTAGGTCAATTTCCAAATGGATCTTTTCCCAGTAGGACACACACTCTCTCTCTCTCTCTCTCTACACACACACACACAGTGCCACCACATATGTAGAACCACAGAATAATAGAGTTGGAAGAGACTGTAAGGGCCATCCAGTCCAACCCCCTGCCATGCAGGAAATCCAAATCAAAGCATCCCCGACAGATGGCCATCCAGCCTCTGCTTAAAGACTTCCAAGGAGGGAGATTCCACTACACTCTGAGGGAGTGTGTTCCATTGTCAGACAGCCCTTACTGTCAGGAAGCTCTTCCTAATGTTGAGGTGGAATCTCTTTTGCGGTAGCTTGCATCCATTGTTCTGGATCCTAGTCTCTGGAGCATCAGAAAATAGGGTAGCTCCTTGTAATACAGTTATGATGCGATGATTAATCCACCTTCATACTTACATATAGAACCAGCCCATCACCATCACTATTAAAGAGCACATGTCTGCTATAGTATCATCATCACCATCCATCTTCTATGCTACTGCTTAACTGATGCAGTAAGAAAAGCCAAGAACCAATTGCAGGGCTTCAACTGTCCTCATCTAGTCAGCATTATTTTCCTTTCTAGTGATTAGTACTACAACTCCCCCATTCATCCCCAGATTTAGAGGGCCCCCCATATAATCCTATGGAAAAATGCAAGGAGGGAATCTGTTTTAGCAGCAACATTCTTTATAATGATGGAAAGTCACTACTGGATGCAACTTGTTGAAAATAACAATATACAACAGAGACAATATGAAAAAATATTGACACAATAAAATCAAACACCAAAAAGAGACAATGTCATATTCTACAGCCCAGAGTCCTCCAGATGTGACAGCTCCAATAATCCTCAGCCCACAGCCACTGACCATGCACTGTGGGTGATGGGACTTGCAGTTTACCACCTCTGAAGACAAATGAGTTGAAGAAGGCTGATCTACAGTTAAAGCATAAATGCCCAAATAAAAATGCATTTGGGTGTGAAGGGAAGAAGAGACAGTCCAAGTTATGATTTATGAAATCAGGATGGAAATGTACTTAAGAAATAAGTATATATAAACAAAGATAGGCAGACGTTATCAACCATTCTTCTTTATGGCTTTGCGGGAACTCCATTCAATTTTGATGTCAGAATGGAAGTCTGCAACGAGCTGCAGGGCTTCCTTCAAGTTGCACGGCTGGAAGGCAGTTTGGAATTTGTGACCCAGAGGCTGAGAGAGGAGTATGGAGCTCTGAGCAAATGTATCCAGTTCCGTCGTGTGCCCATTTCTTTTTGACATCTCCAACATCTATTATTATTTAATTTATATATTCTGTCTGTTGAGCGTGGTGTTAAATACCATCTGTTTACTACTTTAAAATAGTTTTCTTTTTATGCTTGTGCTACAGAGAATTTTTTTGGCTTTAATCTAGGTTTTTCCCATTTTTCCAATTCTAAATTATATCTCAACTCTTGTGCCCACTTTATCATGGAGTCTTTGATTTCCACTTCCTCTAGTCTTTGATTTCCACTTCTTTTCAATAAGGTATTATAAATTTTACTTGGCAACTCTCTCTCATCCTCATCCATAAATATGATATCCACTTCATTATCTTCTCTTTCAAATCCAAATATATTCTTGCCTCTTATAAACATTTCCTCAAGTTGTATATAAGTCAACCAGTTCATACAACCTATTCTAGTTATGATTTCCTCTTTTGGTCTTAGTATGAGATTTCCTTCATTGTCCTAGGTTAGTATATCTCTAAATATTATCCATTTTTGATCTCTCCCCCATTGGTCTAAATAAGCTTCCTGTGGGGAAACCCAAAGAGGAAGCCCAATATAAAACAATTTTTTACAGTTAACCAATTATTGATTAGCGTTTTCCTTAGTAGATGTTTATTAAAGACTTTATCTCTTTTTTACTCATCGTACCAGACGTATGCGTGCCAACCCAAATTATATGTTATATCTTTCTAACCATAGAGATTTTAAGATAACATAGGGATTTTAAGATAATTAACATGGGCGATTAAACATGCAGATTTTGTTAAGAGTGTCATATAAGATCTTTTAAGCTAATTATTTACTCTATAATTTTTGTATTTATTATTTAAATTTAATTTAAATACATTATCAAATCTTTAATATATCCTGAAGGAATAAAAGCATACAAATATGAGGAAGATTTATATGTGTAAATAAAATGATTATGTCCTTTCTCTATGGTGATGGCACTGTCTGAAATCTGTCATCCAGTTAACCAAGTTCATATAAGAACCATAAAACCATAATGAGAAGGACTAAATCTGAGAATTTCCTTGCTGAAATGTTTTGGTTTGATGAAATATCAATGTATTAAGTGCATTATAAGCACTTAACTGCTAGATCAAAAGCTTGCAGAATTATGTACTTGTTCTATGCACTACATTTATATGGAAAATGTCTGATGCTGAGTTAGTTAGCCCATTGTCCACAGTACTGTCTACACGGTAGCAAGTGGTGATCCTAATAGTGTTTTAGAGAAGAGTCTTTCCCAGACTCAGAGATGCTAGCAGGTAGGAGAAGGCCTGGTGCCTTCCTGATGTTTCAAACTACAATTCCCATGGCCTTTGGCCATGCTATCTAGAGTGAATTGAATTTTCAGTCCAAAACATTTGGAGAACATCAGACTGCAAACCTTGCTGAGGAATGAACTTGGCACCTTTTTCATGCAAAACTTTCTCTGTGTGTGTGTGTACATATCTGTGTTTGTGTGTGTTCCAAGGCATATGTCCGTGGCCCCAGTTATACTGGATCACTTTGAGTTTGTTAGTACCGATGAAGTGGACAAGATCCTTCGAAGCGTTAGGAAGACGACGTACTCTCTTGATCCCTGTCCCTCATGGTTGGCAGCTTAGGGGGGGAGATGCGGTGTTGACTATGTTGAACCGCATCATTAACACATCTCTAAGAGAGGGTCAGTTTCCATCTAAATTGAAAGTGGCAGTGGTTAAACCCTTGCTCAAGAAACCCTCCTTAGACCCCCTGATTCATAACAACTATCGGCCCATCTCGCTGCTACCTTTTTTGGGGAAGGTGATTGAGAGAGCAGTCGCCTTCCAGCTTCAATCGATCTTGGATGACACCGATTTTCTGGACCCATTTCAAACTGGCTTCTGGGCGGGCTATGGAGTTGAGACTGCCATGGTCGCCTTAGTTGATGACCTCCGTCTGAGCATGGACAGGGGAAGCGTGTCCCTGTTAGTGCTCCTTGACATCTCAGCGGCTTTCAATACCATCAACCATGGTATCCTTCTGTAACGCCTGGGGGAGTTGGGTATCGGGGGCACTGCTTTGCAGTGGTTCCGGTCCTACCTCTCGGGTAGATTCCAGATGGTGGAGCTGGGGGACTGTCGCTCCGAGAAGAGGGCCCTTACATCTGGTGTCCCTCAGGGAGCGATTTTGTCCCCTATGCTTTTTAACATCTACATGAAACCGCTGGGAGAGATCATCCGGAGACACGGGGCACGGTGTTATCAGTACGCTGATGACACCCAAATAATTTTCTCTGTGTCTCCGACTGATGCAGTAACTAAGGATGGCATCTCTCCTCTAGATGCCTGCTTGGCGTCGGTAATGGGCTGGATGAGGGAGAACAAACTCAGTGTGAATCCAGGGAAAACGGAAGTACTGGTGATAGGTCCCTCGGTTCCGGGTGGTGAGATTTGTCAGCCTGTCCTGAATGGGATCACGCTCCCCTTGAGGGACTCGGTGCGCAGCTTGGGAGTACTCCTTGATTCGTCACTCCAGCTGACATCCCAGGTGGATGCGACGGTCAGGAGTGCTTGTCATCAGCTCCGGCTGATACGCCAGCTGCGCCCCTACCTGGACCGTCGGGACCTTGAAACTGTTGTACATGCTTTGGTAACCTCTCGATTGGATTTCTGCAATGCACTCTACATGGGGCAACCCTTGTACCAAACCCGGAAGCTTCAACTGGTGCAGAATATGGCTGCCAGACTGGTCGCTGGTAGTTCCAGGACAGACCACATAACACCTATTTTAAAAGATCTCCACTGGCTACCGGTTCGCTTCCAAGCTCAATACAAGGTGTTGGTTTTGACCTATAAAGCCCTAAATGGCTTGGGCCCAGGGTACTTGGAGGACCGTCTCTCCCCATATAATCCGCCCTGCACACTCAGAACATCTGGGACAAATTTGTTAGAGGTCCCTAAATCCCATCTGGTGAGGACCTCACAGAGGGCTTTTACTATCGCCGCCCCCTCATTGTGGAATAAGCTCCCTATAGAGCTCCGTTCCTCTGCATCTTTAGTTTCTTTTAAGAAACAATTAAAAACGCATCTATTCCAGCTGGCTTTTTCACTCTAGGTAATAGTGTTTTTTCTCTGCTCCTTGTTCTTGTTCTTCGACCCCAGACTAGTGCAATATATTGTCTTTTTCCTGCCCCTAGTGAATTGTGATTTTTATAGATTCCCGTTCATACCCCTAGCAATGATGGTTTTAAACTTTTATATTGTGATGCTTTTACCTGTATTTTATTGTTCTTTGTCTTGTAAGCCGCCTTGATCATGCAATTGGAAAGGCGGGGTAAAAATAAAAATTATTATTATTATTATTATTATTTGTTGAAAAGCTTGTTACATCATAATGATGACCTGGTCTCCTTTGCTGCTAGCACCATCTGGTTTTAGCATTGCCTCAGTCAGCATCTATGTCTGATATGCATGCTGTCTTTTTAAAATGTCTATATTAGCTTTTCCCCCAACTTGATTAACAGGTGGTATTAGGCTGGCACTGTCCATCAGTTCTTATCAAATCCAGTAGAATATACTTCTTAATATTCTAATCACATAACTTCAATTTCCTCCTCTCCTTTTCCTACCCTCCTTGCAAATTTCACACCTCAGGCTTCTCTTACTTAGGAGTAGGCTAATAACAGTAGTTGTTCAGGTAAAGAGACAGCAGGTTGGCATGTCTCACAGGGACCTCAGAGATTAAGCAATAATGCCAGAGCTTTAAAGTAGTTAAAGATATTTGATAACTAATTGGTTGGGAAATCAATTTATTTTAATTACACCAGTTAAATAAAGCAGAGAGATAAAAGGACTTTGACTTTCTGTGGTGCTAAACCACTGTCAAGGGGGAAAGTGAGTGTGTGAGAAGAACCCATTATATTACTGCTTTTATACCACCAAGGGCTTTAAAGTTGCTGAGAAGGCTTCTTATGCTTGTATTTTTTTAATCTCCCTGAAGTCATAGCAGAATGGATTAGAAATGCATACAGATTATTTCTGCAGCCTGTTACAAATAATCCAAGTAAGAAGTGGAAAGGTGAGATTACCACAGCTTCATATTTCACCTTGACCCACTCTTCTTCTCTCTCTTGTCTTGTTTTGGGGGTAACCTGCAATCTCGTGGTCTCCAGGGAGTATAAGAAACAGCAGATGTCATTTTCTACCTTGTATAAGGGGAGATCCAAGGGTGGTAGTGCTGATACAAGATTTTTATTTTATTTTATTTGCTGCCTGAGGTAAATTACAAGACATCATAATCATGTACAAATGCTGACTGAATTGGAAGTTGAAATCTTTATGTCGTATACTCAACTATGGCTGGATCTACATGCAGAATTGATGCAGTTTGGCACCACTTTAACTGCCATGGCTCAGTGGTATGGAATTCTTGGATTTGCAGTTTTGTGAGATATTTAGCCTTCTCTGTTAGAGAACTCTGGTGTTACAACAAACTACAAATTGCAGGATTTCATAGGATGGAGCCATGTCAGTTAAAATAGTGTCACTGCATTAATCTTGCAGTGTGGCGGCATCCCCAGTCTAAGTATAGCAGATATATGGAACACAGTTCTTAGCTTGGAACTTCTACTTTTTTACAACTCCCCAAATCTTCTGCTCCACATGATCAGCGTCTGGAAGCTGTCATCGCCCAAAGTATTTTGTTTTTTCAAGGTTCAGCCTTTGAGGCCTCTGAGCATTTGCCTCCTGCAATGACCATTTCACTCTGCCTAATAGTAGGTGAGAAGAGTGTCTGCCCTCACAAACCTCTATTTTTATTTTATTTTATTGCAGCATTAAAGCCTGGGATAGCAAGGAATAGTTTAGACAGGGGTAGAGCTGCCTGTGGGGAGGAGCAAAATGGTATTGGCATTGCTCTCCCTTCCCCCAAAAAGAATTCTGTCCCCAAATGAATATTTACTTCAGTCTCCAAATTTCTAGCATCATGGTAAGTTAAAGGTTCAATTGAGCATTTAGAAATACAGTCTAGGCTTCCAAAGAAAAGGAACAGGTGCATTTACAAAGAGAATAAAAATAAAACAAATATAAGTATTCTAGGTGTGAACGATTTTCATTGTCACAGTCTCGGGAATGCTAGAAATTTGGGGACTGGAGGAAATTTAATTTGTGGTGGAAGAATTCTTGGGGGAGGGCTCATTTTGCCAGTGCCATTGCTACACTATTCTACATAGCTTAAAATGGAACCATTTGACCCTCTGTCTGTCTGTCTGTCTGCCTGTCTATATATCATTAAAAAAACAACTTAGTAATTTTTCTAGGGGAAATTTGTAAGATGTTTCCTGGGCCAAACGGGAAATCTTTTAATATTTTTTTTTAAAGTGTTATACTAATGGATTGTTTTTCTTAGGATGGAACAAAGCATCATATGAGAAACAGGCATCAACCATGTGCCCCTTTGAGGAATCAATTGATCCTCAGCTTTTGCTTCTCTCCTCCCTAGCATCAGTTATAAACCACTTCTTAACTTTCATGCTGACAGCCAAAAAAAAGTACCCCCCACAAGGTTTCCATCAAATAAATCCTACCATTTCTTTTTTTTCCCCCTCACTTCTTATTTATTTATAACACCATCTTCTTTGGAAAGATTCATTGTGGGTGCAGGGATGAAGGTGAGTTCAGATCAAAGCTCCCATGGGGCCTCATTCCCATCTTTCTTTCTCCTCTTTTTCCTGCCTCAAGCCCTTTTCAAATAATTCCCTCACACAGCCCACAGTGGACAAAAATGACACATCCATGACATACAGAAAACTCAAAAAGATGTTTGGAAAGGAAGAAAAGTTTTAGTTCCCCACAGGCACAAAATCATTTGTTTTACAACCTGTTTGTGAAGAAATATTAATGAGTTTGTATATGAAGAAATCTCTCCTGTATTGGTTTGTCTGTTGATCTATCTAGATACAGAGATATCATCTACCCAATTTCCTGATTGTTGCTACTGACAAATGTTGCCAGATGTTTTGAAAAACTGATGGATTTGCCAGATATATGGTTATCTACATATCTACAGAGAGGCAGACAGAACTTTATGTGAACTGAATGGAGAAGCAGTAGAAAGACTGCTCATTGTGGATGGAGAATGCAGGCTAAAAACAAGCAGGCAATAATATAGCAATATTGTCAACCCAAAGTTGTCCTCTGTTCACCAACAGTGCATGATCCAAGTATGTGTGTTGTGTGTGAATGGGAGGCACCCTTGCTTGTACCATGGGTTCCCCTAGTCTTTAGCCAAGGAACTATCCAGCCCAAGTCTACTTTAAAACTAACAAACGGCAAACAGAGAGAAACTATGAAGTTGATTTTTGTAGTTAGTTGTATAGTTTGTAGGTACAGTGGTACCCCGGGATACGAATTACCCAGCTTACGAATTTTTCGGGATACGAAAAAAATCCCATAGGGATTTATTGTTTCGGCTTACGAAGGTTTTTTCGGGTTACGAAAAAACCTCGGCGCTATTTTCAATGGAGCCGCGGCGGAGCCGCGGCTTTTTTTCCATTAGCGCCTATGGCAATTCAGGTTACGAAGGTTTTTCGGGTTACGAAATTAGCCGCGGAACGAATTAATTTCGTAACCCGAGGTACCACTGTATAATTTTCCATATATGATGTTTTATATTATTAAAAGTTAAGTGTTAACAAAATACAATAGAAAAACCAGTTGGCACTTGCACAATAGATTGAGTGGGTACACAGATTACCTGTTTACAGTTTTCTCCACTATGATGTGTGTGCATGAGTGTACCTTCAAGTTGCCTGTGGACATATGGTGACCCCATGGATTTTGCACAAAAGGCAATATAACCCACAAGGATCTCTTTTCTGCTCTGGCACAAAAACAATAATAAATAAATAAGAACAATTTTGTCCCTTTTCTTCATACTCAATATTATCTACCTGTTGTTAAACAGACAAACACATATGCTTAAGCCCATACCTCTGTGCATATTCTTCTTAGTGGCCTTTACAGTTACTGGTATGGTTCCTTCAAGTTTTTAATTAGCAAATCCTATACATACTTAATGATCTCAAACTTTCTCTTTTGTGTCAAACTCTTACAGCCCTCCCCCCCTTTATTTGTTCTTTAAGAGAAAGAAAAGCAAAATACCTCCATTTAATGAGCCCCTCTTAAATGGAACAGAGGT
Organism: Sceloporus undulatus; assembly: GCF_019175285.1. Taxonomy (NCBI): domain Eukaryota; kingdom Metazoa; phylum Chordata; class Lepidosauria; order Squamata; family Phrynosomatidae; genus Sceloporus; species Sceloporus undulatus. Next base: position 40,186,225 of record NC_056524.1, read on the forward strand.
ATTGTAGATATTTTTGTGGCAATCATTATTGTTAAAATGAACAGTATCTGTACAACAGCTGAGAGTGAATCTGCCCCTTGGTCTCTTTCTCCGAGAGCATCATTTGCTGATGGTATTGCAGAGCAGGCCTTAGATATGGAAAAAATGAGAGAATGGGTGTCTTCCTCAGAAGCTACTCTCTGCTTTCAAGTGGAGGAGAGAGAGACAGCAAAGCAAAAGGGGTAGGTTAAGCTCCTCAAAGGATTAGTCAATGCTAGACTTTTCTTCACATCCTGTTCTGCTTCTACCACCAAAGCAGCACAGCCACTGAGAACAATGGCAAGTGCTTATATTTTTATTGTTGTGTCACTTACAGTTGCAACAGTTGAAAATTAGATGTGTTACAATCAAAAATCATAAAAGAAAAGGATAGACAGATAGATAGAACAGTTCGTCATTAGAGAGCAACATCACAGGTATTGTTCTTGGTTTTAATTACCAAGAGCTTGGAAAAGTTACTTTTTAAACAATAGCTCTCAGAATCGAGTTAGATTGCTGACTTGTTGGCCATGCTGGCTGAGAGGTCTCAGAGTTGTATTCCAAAAATGTCACTTTTCCTGTCTCTGTCATGGACATGGCAATTGTAGACCATATTTATTTATTTAATTGGTACCTTACCTTTCCACTCAAAATAGTACTCAAAGTGTCTAACAATATAACACTGAAAAATATAAAATGTTAACTGAGACGTGGTTGCACGTTGTGTTCAATAAATATGAATATTAGACTTTCATGTATAAGACTGCATAAATTGTTAAAAACCCATAATGGACAAGCTAGGGCTGATGGTGCCCTATACCAATGATGGTGAACCTTTTAGAGGCCAAGTGCCCAAACTGCAACCCAAAACCCACTTACTTATTACAAAGTGCCGTGTCCTTCTGGCTTTCTATTAACAAACTCTGGCAAACTCTGTGCTGGGGTAATGGCACATGTGCCCACAGAGAGGGCTCTGAGTGCCACCTCTGGCACGCGTGCCATAGGTTCGCCATCACTGCCCTATACACTTCAGTCATCTTGGGACAAACCAAACCTTATTCTAATGTCAAAGTGGGAATTTCCAAACTCCCTCCCTTACACTCCTGCTGACAAGTAAATGGTTTCTTGATTGAGAGCGATCAGTGATTAACTATCTTGTTTACTTCCATGGACCAGAGACCTGGTGAATTGGCATAGACTGGTACACTCCATTGTGAGGTAGATATCTATACTGATTGAATTTTTGACTGGTGTATGCAACCCATTGTCTCTCATGCTTAGACCACCTAAGGGCTATTATCAGAACCTGATAATTCACCTTTGCCCTTTTGCAAGCCCATGTTTAGGTCATATTTCCATATTTTATATTTCCCAGAGGTGTTCCCTCAGAAAACCCACCCCCAAGTTAGAAATACCTTAAAAACACATTCAGACAGAAGCCCCTTCTTGAACCTTCCCTTCCCTGACCTTTCCCAGTCTCCAAATCATCCTCTTTATGTCAGAGGGTGAGGAAATCAATCTCTGTGTTTTAGCCTGTAGTACCTTAAGCTTAATTCTAGCCCCCCCCCCCCCCCTTTAGATTGGTTAGGAGAACTGTTTTTAGCTTCCATGTTGTTTTCCCCTCCTTTACTTTGAGAAACTGCTTGCATTGAGTATGACTGTTCTGTTGGTTTCTGCTGCTATCTTTTTCTGTCTTTTCAATAAAAATGTTATTTTTGCCGCAAAAGTAGTTCATTCTTCTACCTCATTTTTACACATCTGTCCATTTTTAAAACCTGTGGTCAGCAAGTTCCTGCAGACAGTTAGTGCCTAGAAGAGCCCCACTCCACACACACACACACACACACACACACACACACACCTTGTGCACTGCTCTTAACATGACATGAAGACATACTAGTTAGAAACATCAGTTCGTAATACATCCATTAAAGCACAACACTCATTAGACTATAAACTTCAGCAAACAAAATCCCAAAACTCCACAGATAACATTATTAAAAGACCCTGTATTCAATCCCTAGGGCTTATTTTATAAAGGGAAGACTGAGGAAGAGCCTCGGGCAATGTTGCAGGAAGAAATGGTGCATAGAAAGGTGCCCACATTCTGATAACTGTCTGATCTATACCTTTCATTCCATCTAGCCACATTTCCCCTTTATCATTTTGAGTGACTGCTAGCAGCTTCTGTTTATATCTCTCCTCCATGTCATGGCATCAAGAGTGCTTAGTTTATTATCACAGCAGAAACATAACAGTGACCGGGGTGATGGGATGAGAGACAACATTCAGCTGTTGCAACCTTTCCCTTTGCATGTACTCAGAGTGGTAAGATCTTAGCTAAGATGTAGATGCCCAGCCTTGACAGGATAGTGGAAAACCTACTGCCCATCTCTTACACAGTTAATGTGGGCCCTATCAGCTTAGGTGAGTTACAAGGCAGGAGTCCCTAATCTATTAACCGCGACAGAGGCTGAGACACAGCTGGAACAGTCAGTGCATTTATAGAAAAAGATTACTGGTGCAAGAGATCTGCTTGCAACTCACAGCAATGGATTTACCACTGGCTTTTCTGATCCTGCAGGGGCCCTGTGTCTGTGACACTTTTATGACAGGCAGTAGCCTTACTGGTGCAGTTTTCCTCATTAGAGCAGTGTCTATGCAGTCAGAAAAACTATCCAGGGAAATGTGCATCTAAATAGGACACATCAAATGTTTTAAATATACACCTGAACACAACATGAGAAATAGTATAGAATGGGGTTGTGCATAAAATGTTGCATAAGTTCTTATTTTTGATATGTGTTGTGGTGACTTGGGGGCCTTTCCCTGGAGCCCTTGGCGCCCTGTACGTGGCCCTTTACTCCCAGGGAGTCCCCTCTTGTCACACTTTTCCCTCTAGGATCTCCTAAATCTCCATTCTCGCTCCCTGTTGAGCGGAATGAGACCCCTTGAGGTCCTAAAGCCGCGCTGCCACCACTCAGTGAATTATCAATGAACTATATTTCCCAAGCACACACTGAGACTTGCTTGAGAGAGAGATCTAGTTTCCTTTCTTGCTAACCCACAGCAATCAGTGACCGAATCAGGCACGTGTATAGGAGTACAGAGATAGCAGATGCTTTTAAAAGAAAGAAGTTTATTTTAAAAAGGGATAGAATAGGATAGAAAGAATTTATAACACTCTTGCAAAGCCTCTTTGCCTTGCAGGTCAAAGAACATAGTTACAGAATTCATTCCAGACAAGCCATTGTTGAAAATAACAAAAGGCCTAAACGCACTAGCTAACACATTCCTAACTACTCACAACAGATGGGATTTGTAGTCCTTTGGAGTTCCTGGATGCAGGGAGGGCCCCCTGGCCTCTCGACCTGCATTCCCTTGAGTCTGTGTCTCCCAGACTCAAAGAGACAGCATCTGGTTTCCCCCTCAGGAGAGGTTCAAGGGAGAGACAAAGGGCCACATGGCCTCAAAGGGCCTTTTAAAGATTTCCCATAGAAAGTTCTTGAATCTCGCGGTCCTACTCTCTGATTGGTCAGTTAGACCTTACATCAGCTATGATGTCACAGCTCATTAGCATGTGATGTCATCTCTCATTAGCATGCACCTCCTCCCAGATTAACCCTTTGTGTTCAGGAGAAGTTCCCAGATGGCTGGAGACCCAGCCATCACATGTGTACAGTAGTCTTCAGATGTTAACAGTTGCTATTCCACATACTCAGTGACTTGCAAATCCTGGTATGACAGTATGCATGGCCATATTCTTGATTTTATTTCTGGGTTGGGAAAGCATTGGCATAGTAAGATGAAGCAACCATAATTTGCTGCTTGTATGAGAAGCAGACCTGTTAATGTCATATTTTTGTATGTATCATCTTTGGTGAATTAATTTTAGATTCTGAGCTTTGTTTTGCTGATATGTTTCATCATTGATCATTCCTATGTCTGTAGGATGATATTTGGGCAAAGGAAAGTGTCTCTGAAAAGTGTCTTCTTTGCCCTCTGCTTTGTTTTCCCCTGCCACTGCCTCAGCACATTCAATGTCTCTGCCTTGTCCTCATTTTCATTCCTTTCCTCTCAATTTCTTTCAGAGTTTCTCTTTGCATTACTAATCTTTCACTTAGCTAATTTTTCAGTAACTGCATCAGGGGTGCCTTGATATCTCTTGCCTCCTCCTCATTCCCTCTGATCTGTTACTGTTTTCCTCCATCTGCCTGATTGTCATCTTGCATTTTATCTGGATTTAAGGGCTCCAGGTGCTGTAATTCTCTGATATAGCACAGAATGTATCAGACTGCCTGGGCAAACTTGATAATTAGCAAGCATGTAGGATTACCAGCTTTCCAACTACAGTACTCCTTTCCTTTTGCCTCTTTTCTTCATTGAAGGTGTCATGTGGACTTCAAAATCAACCCCCTTCCATACTCCCCTCCAAATTATGACTTAAATATGAAGAGTGGTTTAAAAACAAACCCAAATACTGAGAGTTTCCATAATGGATCTGCAGTTTTAATTATGAAATATTGTGCAGCCCAATTCTAGACAAGTTTACTCAGGCACAAGTCCTGCTGTGTTCAAAGATGCAGCTTTCTCTCAGGCACATGACTGCAGCCTGAATTTTGTGATCATGATCTTATTCATCTTTACGCACTCTGAGAAGAAACGTAACAAAGTTTGTCAATTTTTAAAATATTTATAAGCTGCCTTCCTACCAAGGTATGAATCTGGGAACAGCAGTTAAAAAGAAAACTTTTCCCCAAGGATACCCAAATGATGATGGAGGTTCAGGAATTTTGAACATATGAGGGTTCTTTCTTTCTTTCTTTCTTTCTGTTTTACAATTCTATTGACTAGGGGTACAATAGACTCACTTAAGAGTCCAATTTTCCTACAGAAATATAAAAGGGTATACAATGCATCTGAAAAACAGCAAGTGCCAACTTACACGTTTGTAATAGGTTGGTGTTCATATTTATGATCATAGCACTATTACCACCATCACAAATACACCCCTCCAACTTAATATACAGCAAATGCATCAAATAATGAAAGTCTGTTTCGATGGTAAATGGGGCACTTCAGGATAACCCTTTCAGTTCCCTCCTACCAGTGAGGCAGCAGTGTGACAATCAGAAGCAGAAGCTCTGTTGCAGTTCCTCATCACACTGCAGCTCACTGGTAGGAGGGGGCTGGAGATGTCATTCTGCAGTACCCTGATTGCCAGCAGAACAGACCTCTGCTACTCTGTGTGAGTGTTAAATTAGGTATGAGGAGTTGTAAACCATACTGTTAGTTCAGTATGAAGCAGTATATAAATGAAGCTGTTTGAGACAATCTGTAGTTACACAATGAGAAGTATAGTATGTTTGTGATGCAGGTTCTCAGTCTAACTCTTTACTTTCCTTCAGTGATACCTTTATTGACAAAACAAAATGCACAATATACTTGTTGCAAACTTTTGAAGCTCCATGGACTTCTTCATCAGGCAAGGTGTTACAAACAAAGCAGGAGAGAAAAAAACAATTGGAGATGTTAGTCAGATGCCTGCAGGTTGTTTCAGTCCTTAGTAGAAACGGTATGCTGGGGAGGATATCTTTTACAGGCAGGCTCCTTCTCCTTCTGCCCATGTGGCAATAGGGAGATTTTCAAAGTCCAGGAAATTTAAAGTCCATTTGCATCTCAACAGGACCCCTCAAGATGCAAACAGACTTTAAATTTCCTAGACTTTGAAAATCCCCTATTGCCACATGGCCAGAGAGGAGGAGCCTGCCTGCAAAAGATATTCTCCCCAGCATACCAGCTTTACTAAGGACTGAAACAACATGCAGGCATCTGACTAAAGGGGCTCTTCAGACCAATCATTAAGGCTGGCCTTGGAGTGAAGTCAGAGCATTGTGTCCACATGATGCATGCCCCAACCCCATCCCCCCAGGGTCCTGTGACAGGACACTACTCCACATGATGTGTGGTGTCACGGCACTCTGCGCACTGCATCGCCACAATGTAGCACCATATAGCCTCAGTGCTACAGCAATTATGCCCTTTCCAGGGTGCAAAAAGGAGCTGAAAAATGCAAAGCCAGATTGGGGCTGTGCTGTGCTGTGCTGTTGCTGTGGCCCCGATCCAGCTAGGAAAGGGGAGGTGTCACACCGTCCCTTGGAGATATGTGTGTGGCCCCTAACATCTTCAATTGCTTTTTCCCCCCCTTCCTGTTTGGTTTGTAACATCTTGCCTTGTGAAGAAGCCTATGAAGCATTGAAAGCTTGCAACAAGTATATTGTACATTTTGGTTGGCCAATAAAGGTATCAGTGATGGATTTTTGTTTGTATTTGTTAAATGACCAACACAACTCCTACATGTTTTCTTTACTTTGCTGTTTCTTAAATCACAATACTCCCTTTTAGTCATTTTAGAGCCAAAACACACTGCAGAAATAATCCAATTAGATACCACTTTAACTCCCCTGGCTCAGTGCTAGGGAATTCTGGGAACTGTAGTTTATTGTGGCACCAGAGCTCTCTGACAAACTATGTCTCACAAAACTACAGTTCTCAGAATTTCCTAGCATAGAGCCAGGGCAGTTAAAGCGGTCTCAAACTTGGTTATTTCTTCCTCGTGTTTTGGACCATAGTTAAGCTCAGGGGTCAGCAACCTATGGCCCGCAGGCCAGATCCAGCTCGGCGAGGCCTTGCGACTGGCCCCAGCCCAGTCCTGCCGCCAATTGCCATCCCCACCGCAGCTTATAGCCAGCCACCCACTTCCACATCCGCCTCCTCCTCTGCCTCCTCCTTCTCCTCCACCCCCTGCGCGCTCCCTCTGGCCGCGGCCGCCCATGTGGCCGGCCGGCCAGCCAGCCAGCCACCCGCCTCCTTCTCCTTCTCCAACCTCCTCCTCCCTCATGCATCCCCTTGCCTTTCAGGGCTGTGCACGGCTGGCTGGCTGGCCACCCACCTCCTCCTTTGCCTCCTCCTCTGCCACCTCCTCCTCCTCCTCCTCTGCAACCCTGGCCCTGGCCGCGCGCTAGCCTAAAATGGGACCTGGCCCCTTAAGGAGGCGGAGCCTGAGAAGAGGAGGAGGAGGCGGAGCGGAGGAGGGCTCTTTGTCTTTGGCGCGAATTATAAAGAGGAAGAGAAGCAACAGGAGAAGGGGAGGTGAGCAGCCATTTCAGGTAGGGTTGCCATAAGCCAGCGGCCCCCGTGCCATTCACGGTTTCGGGGGGCCGCTCCCGGTCCCGGTCTGGTTTGGGCCCCCACCCGTGCCTTGTTCCCGGTTTGGAGGCCTGCTCCGGCCATTGCCGCTGCAGCTAATGCGGCTGCTGCAGCGCGAACCCACCTCCTCCTCCGGCTCCGCCTTCCTCCTCTTCCTCGGCGGGCGGCAGAAGCGCTGCCGCCACCGCGCCCTCACTGGGAGGGCTTGTGCGCTAGCCCTATTTTCTCCGCGTGCGCGCGCGCGCGCCTGCCCCACTTTCCTCCCCCCGCGCCCGCTTGCCCTGCTTCCCTCCGCGCGCGTGCTCGCGCCTGCCCTGCTTCCCTCCGCGCGCGTGCGCGCCAGCCATCAAAAGGAGGAGGAGGGGGGAGAGGAGGAGGAGGAGGAGGAGGAAGGAGCCGGAGGAAGGGTGCCTGAAGGCCAGGGCAGAATTGGGCCAGAGAAGGAGGAGGAGGAGGAGGAGAGCTGAGTCAGTGGCCATTAGGTCTGCCTTGGTATTTTGGGGTATTAAAATGATATTTAAAAATATAAAATACTTATTTCATTTAATTTTTTAATTTTTATTATTGCTTTTTATTTTTTATTTTATCAATTTTTATTATTGCTTGT
>NC_056524.1:40194068-40194515 GCF_019175285.1 Sceloporus undulatus
TTTTATTTTATTTTATTAATTTTTATTATTGCTTGTTTTTATTTTATTTTATTAATTTTTATTATTGCTTGTTTTTATTTTATATCATTAATTTTATTATTGCTTGTTTTTATTTTATTTTATTAATTTTTATTATTGCTTGTTTTTGTTTTATATCATTAATTTTATTATTGCTTGTTTTTGTTTTATTTCATTAATTTTTATTATTGCTTTTTTGTTTTATTTTATTAATTTTATTATTGCTTGTTTTTGTTTTATTTTATTAATTTTTATTATTGCTTGTTTTTTATTTTATTACATTAATTTTTATTATCAAATATATACACCCCTGCCTTGTTTTTTATTTATTTTTTCATTATTTTTTATTATTAAATATATGCAAGTGCATTTTCTGTGTATTTATGGCGCTTCGAATGCTAACAAGTCGGCTTTCTTGCACAATTATAG
>NC_056524.1:40194525-40222427 GCF_019175285.1 Sceloporus undulatus
TGATGATGATGATGATGATGATGATGATGATGATGATGATGATGATGATGATGATATTGATATCGATATCAACAAGCCTCTGAGGCACGGCCAATGTTACTTGCTGTGATTTTTACAAACTCATGCGCAGTGAAGAAAAACCACAGTCCCTTGACCAAGTACACACTTCTGAGAAGTAAAGTTGAACCCGAGGGCAAATACATTTCTGCCATCTGTCTAGGAATAATGCCAAAATGTCCTCCATTTTGATCATGCCTAAAAACATGCATTTATATTAACATTTTTAATTTGCGTGTCCTCCATTTTTATAAAAATGTGTCCTACATTTGAAAATTTTGCCTTACATTTGTCCCGGTTTGGAGGTCCTCACTTATGGCAACCCTAATTTCAGGTCTCCCTTAGTTTTTATTTCTTTTTTCAGGGCAGGCCTGTGTAAGAGAGTCAGTGTGGTTTGAATGTATTTTTTAATTATTATTTTTGGTTAATTTTTATTATTTAAAATATCCAAGTCTCCCTTGTTTTTTATTTTATTTTTTGCTATTTTAGTCTTAATAATATCCAAGTCTCCCTTGTTTTTTTTATTTTATTTCTTGTTATTTTTAATCTTAATAATATCCAAGTATCCCTTATTTTTATTTTATTTTTTGTTATTTTTAGTCTTAATAATAGCCAAGTTTCCTTTATTTTTATTTTATTTTTTGTTATTTTTAATCTTAATAATAGCCAAGTTTCCTTTATTTTTATTTTTTTTTGTTATTTTTAGTCTTAATAATATCCAAGTCTCCCTTATTTTTAATTTTTTTTATTTTTAATCTTAATAATAGCCAAGTTTCCTTTATTTTTAGTTTATTTTTTGTTATTTTTAGTCTTAATAATATCCAAGTTTCCTTTATTTTTTGTTTTTAAACTTGATGATAGCCAAGTTTCCTTTATTTTTTATTTTATTTTTTGTTATTTTTAGTCTTAATAATACCCAAGTTTCCCTTATTTTAAAATTTGATTTTTTAACAATGTTTTAACATTGATACTGATGATGATGAGGATGGTGATATTGATATCAATCAGCTTCTGAGGCATGTGCACGCTCTTTCTGAAGTTGAGATGGTGTGACTTTCCAAAGTGCATTTGGGTGCTTTGATTGCTAAGAAGCCTGGCTTGCTTAGGCAATCAGCTTCTGAGGCATGCGCTCACTGTTTCTGAAGGCGAGACAGTGTCACCTTCCAAAGTGTGTTTTTGGTGGTTTTTTTGTGCTTTCCCTTGACCAAATACACTCTTCTCAGACGTACACTTGGCACAGTGTATGTAGGAATTATATTTTTATTTTTTATTTTTTATTATTTTTTTTTAAAACATTATTTATTTATTTTTTGACTTCGGCCCCCCAGTTGTCTGAGGGACAGCAACCCGGCCCCCGGCTCAAAAAGGTTGCCTACCCCTGGTTATGCTGGTGGCATGTGATGCAAAGCATATTCTCCTCCCATCTGCTTCAACATCTCTGCCCCACTGACCCATTCTGAGGCATGAGCTATTGCTTGGTGTTGTAGACTGGTTTCAAAGGGGTTATTTCCACTACCTTTTAAACCAGATCGTGATTTGGTAGGAGTCAGTTTAAAAGAGTATGGTTCCCACTTAATTTGAATTGCTGAAGCGATTCTGAAAGAGGGGCCATGCTTTTGACCCATTTAACCCGTGTCAAAAAGATGCTGATTTTTTCCGGTTCTTTTTTTATTGAATTGATGTATTTTGAAATAAATCGATTCATCCCAATGTGAACCATGCGGATTCGAATCTGCTCCCTGTCTCCTCCCGTCACCGGCCTCCTTTGCCTCTCTGGCAGCTTCTCTGTCCCTGGCCTCCTTCCATCCCTTGCCCCCCCATTCTGTTATTACCCTCAGATCGGAAAGGGAACAGAGTTGTGTTGCAAGAGGAATTAGCAGGCACCAGGCAGGTGTGAAGGAAGGCCTGGGGCACTGTCCACGCTGCCAGGCAGCCAAAAGTTATGCTGAGAAGCTGCACAAAGGTGGGAATGAGCAGGCCCAAAATGGGGCAGGGAGGCTCCTCAGCGGCATGGACAGCACACTGGGCCTTCCTACCCATCTGCCTGGTACCTGCTTGTTCCTCTTGCCACCCAACTTTGCTGGCCTTGCTCCCTTATCAATCCGAATTGATGAATCAGCGCAAACATCGTGTGAACCAGCTCAGCTGCTGAACCAATTCATCAGTTCGGATCAGAAACTGAATTATCTGGTAAGTGGGAATGAGGTCAGAGTAGGCCCACCACACTAAAACAATCAAGGTAATCAAGTTGATAGAAAGCCAATGCTACAAAGTTAACTTTATTTATATTAAGTAGAAGCAGGAAGTGTTCTCCTAGGAGATAAAATCATTTAAATGTCTTTTAGTTGATAGGAAACAAGAATCCCTTCACAACAGATGGTGGGCCATGGTCACTAATCAACAGAATACAACAGGGCCAGCAAGATTTCTCTAGCTGGGTGTGTGTGCCTCCTGAAATATGAGTGTTTGCCCAAAGCTTAAATACCAAAGATCTACACAAAGAAATTCCTCTTTCACAGGTGTAGCCTGTCTCCTCCCACCCTTTTCAAAACTTGGACAGAAATCTACAAAGACTGCTAAGTAAAATTACTCTTACGCATCTTTCCCAACTTGACTGAGTATTCTGACAAGAAAGCAGGTGCTTAGCTCATCCACATATCTGCTAGAATGCTTTGCCAGAATGAACTATGGCACCAACTCTAGGAAGTACAAAATAACTCCTTCCATGCCACGGCACAGCGGTGAAGTATCTATCTGTCATGCTGGGAACTACTCCACCCCCTTGCTAGCAAATGCTACACTTACAACACCTGAGTTGTCTGATTTTACTCCTGTAAATGAGGGAATACACTCATTATTATAAAATAATATAAAAGTTGCAATTATAGTGTGAAAGGGGGTATTACTGTGCTGGCAGACCATTAATTTTATTGTGTTTTGTTGAATGTGTTAAATTACATTTCTTTAAATAAAAGTTTTAAAAGCCAAGATGATTAACCTGAGGCTCTCATACGTCAGCCACATCAGAGAAGGCACAACTCACTAGAAAATATAGTAATGCTAGGAAAGGTGTAAGGAAGTAGAAGGAGAGGAAGACTGCATGCTAGATGGATGGACTCTATTAATGAGCTCACATGTATGAATCTGCAGGAACTAATCAGAGCAGTGGAGGACAGGGAGTCTTGGAGACGTCTCATCCACATGGTCACCGTGGATCAAGATTGACTTGAGGAAGTTAACAGCAGCAGCAGCAACAACAACAACAAACGCTACCTGTAACTTCTTACTTCCAAGTTCTTGTTTTGTATTAGATGCTTAACTGGTGGATCATCTCTATCCGTGAAGTCATTATCACTATATTTATTGGATGTTACAAAGTGTTTCCCTTTAACCAAATGATCATGACTGAACCTTTATAGTTGTACTTGGCATTATGGTGATCTTGCTTTCACTATCCATCTCTTTCTTTCATGTTCCAAGTTGTCTGGCACTGATACCATTTTTTCACCCAGAGTTTTGGTAAAGCCTTGTGGAACGTTTGTCCCTAATGCAAGGATAAGGATGAATATTGCTTGGCAATGAGTGTTGTTTCTTCCTGGTCTCAGTACTTGGCCACTCATGTGTAGTTATTTACTTTACTTAAGAAGGCACAGAATTACATGGATAAAGATCCCCATAGGGAAACTTAATAGCTGTCAGTGATGCTGTGAATGTAACAGGTTCTTCCAGGATAGACTAAAACTAAATGAGAAGGTGCTTCAAATCTTTCTGGACCTTCAAGATTCAAACAAGTTTCACTAAACAAGTGCAGAAATGCCACAATATTCCTTAGATATCAACTTAGATTTCAAGTTTTCTCTGAAGAGAGAAAAAAAGCAATGACATAGTAGGATTCTACTCTTATCTGGATAGTTGATTCAGCTGGTATGATAAAGGTTTATGATGATTCTATGATCATTCAAGATCAGTGTGAGTTTCCCAAGTAGCCTGAAAATGTTATGCCCACGATTGTAAGGGCAACCTGTTTATCCTGAGAGCGTGTAATGAAAACCTCTCCCTCCGTGGACCCATTCACAGCAAGGCTGAGAAAGACATTGAGACACCAAATTTGGTTTTAAACACCATGCATGTAACATTTATTGAATCACACAAGTAACACAAACATTGATTATCAAGAGCTCTTTCACTCACACATTCATACAATACTCACACGCACTTTCCTTCCGCCGAACATTGATCAGGTGTTCTCGAAGGCTGGGGATGACACCGTTGCCGCGGATGGTGCCAACAAAATGGAGGTGAAAGTCCAGGGTCTTTATACTTTTTCTTCTCTCTGGCTCTTTGCTGCTGAAGTCTTGCAATATTGCAGCCCATTACTCAACTTCCTCTTTTGGGAGGACAGACAGGTTGTTCAGATCAGTCCGTGTTCAAAGCAACTCGTTCTGTTCAAAGTCCTCCATTGTCCTGTCAGTTTCTCATCATGGTGACTCAGGAGATAAGGTTCTTCCCGGTCATGGTTCGTCACACCTGGACGGCACCCCGCTTCAGCTTCCAAGTTTTCAGACTTTCCTCGCCTCGGTTGCCAAATACCTTCGTCACATCAATACTTTGCGCGGAACCATCTTGTTTGTTCCTTTAGCTATGTTTAAAGCACAATTCCTTGGTTCTTCGGTTCTTCAGCTCTGGGTTTAAGTCAGAGCTCACTCATTCGTCTTACAAAAATAGAAACTAATGAATCCTAAAAACCAGAAGGAATCTATGTTCACATTCAGAGCTGGAGATTATCACACAGGAGGCACGGCAACCTTCTCCCGTCCTTTAACTATGCTAATCATCCAATCAGGGGCTGAAGATTATCACACCCGTGTGCTTTTCCCGTCCTTCTCCTGTTGGTAAAGTGTAATGGAGCTGTCATTTAGTATTAATACCAATTGATGTCTCCATTGCATTTTACTGATGGGAGAAGTGCACGGGGATGGCTCCATTACACTTTACACATGGGAGAAGGACTGGAGAAGTGTGGGGGTGGGATAACCTTCAGCTTACACAATTAGCAGAATTTAAGGATGGGAGAAGGATGCTGTGCCTCCCATATGGTAATCTCCATAGAGTAAGACTCTGATTGAAGCCATAATGTGAGGGTGGATGGCAGGTCTGTAAACAACCAAAATCAAGGTGTTTTATGTTCACCCTGTCAGAGAACAAGAAATCACAGGTAGAAGATATGTGCATGTCAACCTCATGAACCATGTTGGAATGAGCTGCTCTGTTATCAGAGAGAAAGTTTATCTCCAGGTAATATATCTCACCACACAATATGCACCACACTTCTTACTGCTGATAGAAGTAAGGCTGCTGCAATTGGATTGACCCTCACATATAATAGGAGGGCAGAAAAACTCCACACAGTACTTTTTTGTATAAATATGTTCAGGGATTACTTACATTTAGGACATAGACTTGTGTGAGCAAACATATAGTGTAAAATCAGTTAATCAGATTATGGCTATTAAATGCTGTATTTGTGCTATTTGATTTGGTTGATTGAATGAAAAAAATTATATTGCATATTGCATACATACACCATTAAACTTATCATAAAACCAAGGAACACATAAGTAAAGCAACAATATAAACAACCCACAGAATAAAAACTGAAGGCAGCATTATAAATAAAATTGAAGAGCAACAAAACATTATATACCATTCAAAGTCTGATGGAATGGAACCATCTTTACTAAAATAAAGAAAGGAAAGATCCCATCTTCACTGCCTCAGGAGGAAGTTCCAGAACAAGAATTTGCAACTGAAAGGGGCTGTTGAGACCTAGAAAAGGGGCAGTCATTATACAAGTTCTTGGTAGAGGCACTGAGAATCATGTAGTGATGCAAAATCATAATGAAAAACTCTCAAGAGAAATGATAAGAGCACAAGACTTATAGCTAGTTTGGCAGCCAAGCCATGAAATAATGCATTATTTTCTTTATGGAGGGCTAATGGACTCACACACATCTTACCTTGAGGACAGCAGTACAATGAAACAGTTTTTCAAAGAATAAGAAAGTATAACATTATATGATTTCTGTGTTTTAATAGTGGTGATGATGTATGGCTACTTAGGACTTTATCCCATCACCCTAGTTCTCACTGGAATTGGGTTAAGGAAGGGTAGTGCATACATACCAGTTTGGAAGCGCTCCCTATCACACATTTTTCTACGAGCACAACTTGACTGTAGCTGGTCCCTTGTATTCTCTTCTGCCTTCATCCTTAACCCTGTCTCCCTGCCCTAATCACTACCCAGCATGTCTTGCATAAGTGTGTGTGTGTGTGTTCTCTTAACACCATTCTGGAATTATGCTAACCATGGTTTTGTTCTTTATTTTTGTTTTGTTTGTTTTTTGTGTTCTTTTGGAGGGGTTAACCTGGCTGTTCTGGAATAGCAACCGGGAGGGGAATGAAGGAGAGGAGGAGACACTGATGCCTCATGGCTGTATAATCCCAGAACTGTAACAGGATAATTTACTGCACCTGATGACTAATGTGATTGGGAGCTCATTGATGGGTTTTCCACATCAATGGCAAGATGCAGGCTAACAACAATTGAAAGACAAGGCATCAACGAGAAGGAGACAGTGTTTTGTGGCAGGTGTCCCCAAAGGTGCTATAACTGAACTTTTATGGTGACTTAAAAGCTGACTTGATAAGTCCTTAGTCTTTTTCTTCTCTGTAAAATCAGATGGCCAAATGGAAATCTTCCCGTTATCCTTAGGTGGTGCCACAAAACTTATTTCCTTCATCTAAACTTTGTGGAGAGCCAACGTGATGTAGAGGTTTGAGCACTGGACTATGACTTTGGAGACCAAGTCTTAAATCACTACTCAACCATGGAAACTCACTGGATGACCTTGGGCAAGTCATGCTCTCTGTTTCAAAGGAAGGCAAAAGTAAACCAACTCTGAACAACTCTCACTAAAAACACTGTGATAGGTTTACTTTAGGGTAACCATAAGTTGGTAACATCTTGAAGGCACACAATAACAATAACAACAAACTTGGTGACAACTTAAATCAAAGGATTGGTAGCTGTTCCCACTAGGTGGAGTGTTGCTTTACTTTATTTGCTGGATTTAATTACCAGAGCAAGGCAATACTACTCAGAACATAGGTTGACAAACACACTGCATTAGCATTTTCGGTCAGTCCCACATAGATCTAACAGATGCTACTTCCAGCATTCCTTACCATTTGCTGTGCTGGCTAGGGCCAATGAGAAGTGCAGCCCAATGACATCTGTAAATGCAGGTGAAATGTCAGGAATAAACTCACCCAGAACACAGTCACACAGCCCAGAAAACCCAGAGAAAACTATGGGCACCGTCTGTGAAAGCCTCCGACCTGACTCTGGACATCTGGAGAGCTTCACAATTCCCCATCCTGCCTTAGGAGTTCCTCTCAGCCTTTCAGTCATCATGAAAAAATGTTATAAGGAACACAACAGTTTCACTTGGCATAGAGATTGAGACATTCCAGACTCAAGGACTCTAGAAATTCATTTCTTCTGTATCTCTGTGTGAAGATCCCAGGGATGTTTTCCTTGAGGCGGTTTACAGACCGCCAAATAGTACGTATACAATACGTACTAGGGTTAGGAAGGGGCGGTGCTTCCGCACCCCCCTAACCCTAGTACGTATTGAATACGTACAAGATGGCGGCGCCCTGTTCATACGGGCGCCGCCATCTTTACGTACTGGACGCACAGCGTCCAGACGTGTCGCGCCGCTTGTGACGTAGCGAGCGCGCCCCTGGCGCCTCGCTACGTCGCAAACGCGACGGTAAAAGAAGCTCCATTTTGGAGCTTCTTTTTTCGGTCCGCGCGGGAGTCGGGCCGTCTGAAGGCTCCGGCTCCCCCGCGGACCTACTGGCGGCGGCGGCAGACCGCCGCAAAGCGTTTCAATAGTGTAAGCACCCTCAGATGGATAATTCTGCAGCCGAAGAATAACTTATCTGGGGAACCTTCCTGTCTGTCTCCAATAGGAACATGCTCTACAGAATGCTTAATATTGCTTCCTGAATAAAAAGAAAGAAAACAAAATTCTACATCCTTGCTTTTCTTTCCTTTTAACAATGAAGTGCTACATTTGATCACTCAAAAAAAGAAAACTGAATAGAATATGAAGCCTTGATAAAAGCTTTCTTTCTATAGTTTGCTACAGTATTTTGTCTTGTCTGCTCCCCTGCCTCTACCCTCACCCCTGCCCCAATCTGTATTGTGTCAGAAAACTGCATTTCCTTTCCAGGATCACACTTTACAATGCATTAGAGAATTTGCCTGGTTTGTTTATGCTGGCTACTGGGGAGACAGTGTTGTTTAGAGTTGAACAAGCAGCATTTGATCCCATTTTATTTCCCTTCCTGCCATTTTGCTTCTGGCACCAAAGGTGGCTGGGGGCTACAATGGGTGGCAAGGGAAGTTGTTAGTTGAGTCCTGCAAATGCTTGTGAAATGCCAAGATTACAGCTGGCTCATCAGCACTTGTGGCGGTGTGATTCTTAAGGGAAAGCAGGCTTTGTGTGGAGGCTTTAGCAGGTTGCAGTGATCTCAGAAGGAGGCATCTTGTGCTCATAGGGGAAGAATGTGCCGCATTCGGTTCTGACTACTTTTAATGCACTTTCCAATCCTGCTTACTTTTTTGCAAAGACATGGAGTGTTGTTCAGAAGAAAGGAGGAAAAACTAATAATTGAAGTGTACTTTCCAGCTCTCCCTGTTTTATTAGATATAGGATCAAGTGTCCATTATGAGAATTGAATTCAACAGTAGCCCTATTCAAGCTGTCTTAAAGTGTGTTTAGCAAATGCACAAGGAGGGGGGGAGCATTCTAGCCCTGCTTCTCTCCCAAGGAGATATATAGACAGATAAACAGATACAGATATTGACATTTGGTGGAGAGAACAGCCACCTCTATCTCCATGGCATCTCACACATGATTTGGAATCTTGATTTTTTTCTCCAGAGTTCTTGATCATGTGGTGACACCACATGGATTCAAGAAGCTACTTGCTTTCAGGGCATTGGAAAAGGGAATGGCAGTGGGACTGGCACCCTCTTCTTCCTTGTAGGTTTACTAAACATGTTTTAAAAGACTGGAAAGGGTTTGTATCTTGAAGTGATTATTAATTATGAGGCAACTATACTTATTAAGCTGGTACCCATTTATCTGTCCCTCTAAGAAGAAGCAACAGGTAGGACTTTGGCCCACTCCTCCCCTTCCTGGCATTCATGTTTGTTTCTATAGTTTATCATCATTTTCAGCAATACAATTCCTCTTGATAGTATACACATCTGTTTCCATAGGAATGAAGAGCAGGAGGAATGTATGTTGAAATATTTATTTATTTATTTATTTATTTATTTATATTTTATTTTTATCCTGCCTTTCCCCCAAGTTGGGGTCCAAGGTAGCTTGCAAACAGACACACACACACTAAAAAGAGCATTTTAAAAACAATTAAATTAAAATAAAATTGACTGAAAGCTATACAAAAAATACGGGGCCGCTGTCTTAATATACATTCCTTTGAATTTGTATGGGATGAGATATAGAATAAGAATACATACAGGATCAGAGAGGTGCTAAGGGAGGAGTATTGACTATGGAAATGGAATGTAAGAGATGGTCCTGGGAAAGCAGCCAAGAAAGTGGATTGCAACACATGGCACTAAACAATGTCCAAAACTTAATGCAACCCAGCAATGCAAGCAAGGAAGTCCAAGAGATCCAAAATCCAGGGTTCTAGAGAGTGACAAGATGTGTAGGCAAATCCAAGGTCAAAAAGTCCAGCGAGACAAGGCAAACAGCAATCTGAGGAGCAGGGTTTTCAGTCAGGAAACAATGGAGGTCAGGATCAAGTGTGGTTTTGCAAGGAAACTCAGATAATCTCTGACACTGTGGCTGGTGTCCTGCACCTGTTTAAATTCCCTAGTTGCAAGAGTCCAGCTGGTATTGATTACCTCAGCCTTTTTCATAAAGCCTCCTTGAATGCCGGAATCTCCCCATTTCGTCACTGGCTGAAGGTATCCCTTGTTCCTCATCCATGCCTGAAGGTTCTGCTGCCAGGAGGCTTGACTCTGAGCCTCCTGGGAGGCCACAAGCTCTTCTGGATCTGGCAGAGCAGGACTAGGGCCAGGCTCAGGCCCCAGTGGAGGCTGTCACTCAGCCTCCTCATCCTTAGAGTCCTCAAACTGGCTGGGCATAACAGAGATGTCATTACAATGACTTTGGAATGATGAACTGTAAAGCTGCATAACTCACAGTGATGTGGGAATATGTCCCATTGAATGCAATAAGATTTACTCCTTATTATTTGCACAATTTTTCAAATTAGGGAAGAGACTGCAAAAGATCCAAATGCCAACTTTCTATCGGCCCCCCTTCAATTGTTAAAACAACTTAGAAGTGACTTCTAGTCCATTTCTGTTTTCATGTGTACTTCAAAGTTGGATATGACAGTTGGAGTCTGTCAATTCCCTTGCCCAACCTGAAACTGCTACTCCTAAAAGGCTCCAGGAGCAGAAAAGCATACTCTTTCTATGATTTTTTGTGGGGGGATTAAATTAATAATTTTAGCCATCTAAACCACACTCAGCTTGGCCATACATATGTCCTGGCTTTCATTTTTGAAATGTTGGTGAGTATGCATCTTTTCCTTAGTGCAAATGGGAAAAAAAGGTAAATTCCCTCTTCCACAAACTTCTCAGAGTGGTGTTTTATCTTTTATAAGGCCACTACTTGAACTGTATATCATCAATACTACCTCTTTTCAAAAATCAGAAGTGGATTTCTGTGTACATTTTGGGGGAATTTTGTCTGTTTTTGGTATTTTTGACAGTTCAAAATTTACCCATCCCTGAGTAAAACCGTAAGCTGCCTGTGGTACAGTTCATAAGATCATAAGTAAGGCCCCATACAGACTGCCAAAATAAAGCTGCTTTGGGTCACTTTGGAGATATGCTGTTTAAATTATGCATGTATCCTAAGAGTCTGGAAGTTGCGCCAAAGCTGTGCTCCAGTCCTTAGGTCTTGATCGTGGCTTTGGCACGGCTTCCGGACTCTTAGGACGCATGCATCATTTAAACAGCATACCTCCAAAGTGACATGAAGCAGCTTTATTTTGGCCTGTCTGTATGGGGCCTAAGACTCACTTATTGATTCCTACTAAGGCTACAATGTTTAGTAGGTTGATTAATGATTAACTTTTTAAAGTGATCTATACAAGAAATAAATTCTATAAACACAGATAAAAACTACAGAGATGTTACACCATTTTAAAAGAGGTGTATTTCCCTACCCCTTGTACACATGGGTGGAGGGTTACTTTCCTTTTTTGCTGGTGCCTGCCACTACATCTACATCCATCGTCTAAAAACTAAGGGTTTTTTCCCCTGCCTATCTCTTGTTTTTGTGATATGTTTTGTTTTGGGTTATCTTGCAGGCTTCATCAATTAGTTAATCAATTAAAACCATTTATAGAGTCAATAATAGAATATTCGATTTGGAAGAGAAAATGCAGATCATCTAGTAGATTAATCCCACCATACTGTGTAGAAAAATACAACTAAAGCACTCCTGAAATATTTGATTGGCCTGCTAATATTTAACAAGGTAACATCCCTAAATTTAACACCTTCTTCACTAGAAGAAACTCTTCTAGAACATGGCCACATAGCCTGAAAACCCAACAAAAAACTATGGATGCCGGCCTGGAAGCCTTCGACTCCACCTTCTTCACTCTCTCATGGGCTATGTCTGTTAATTTTGAGCTTGCCTTTCCATGTAACATACAGTCAAGATAGCTTAATGAAAAGATATATGGTATACTTCTAACACAGCTTCATTAGGCTCTTCAAATAATCTTCTCTTAGTTCCCTTCTAGGTTCATTCTGCATAGAGCAAAGGTGCCTAAATGCAATCTAGTTTGCAACATCCTTAGATAACAGCTAGAAAATTGATGGAAGGGAATAGGAAAATAGGGTGTTTAGAAATAACATATGCTAATATGTATGCATACCTCCAAATGTAGAAAGGATGATTAAATGTAAGTAAGTAAATATATCTTACCAATGAGCAAGCTGGTGATTATGAGATTAGGAGACCTTGTTCCTGCTCACTCTAGTATCCAGGTACAGTGGTACCTCGGGATACGAAATACCCAGGTTACGAAATTTCCGGGATACGAAAAAATCCCATAGGAAATAATTGTTCCGGGTTACGAATGTTTTTTCGGGTTACGAAAATTTTTTTGGTGCTTTTCGGCGCTATTTCACACGGAATCGCGGCTTTTCCCCATTAGCGCCTATGGCATTTCGGCTTACGAAGGCTTTTCGGGTTACGAAAGCGGCCGTGGAACGAATTAATTTCGTAACCCGAGGAAGCACTGTACAAAATGCTGGCAGAGATTATCAGATACTCTGATTTCCATTCTTAGGGTTCTTTATGTTGGAATAATCTTGTTTGCTTGGACAGAAAACTCCAGCTGCTGCCACAGTGCATACTTAATGCAGTTTGACACCACTTTAACTGCTATGGCTCTTTCCTATGGAATCCTGGGCTTTGTAGTTTGTTGTGGCACCAGAGCTCTCTGACAGAAAAAACTAAATAACTCATAAAACTGCAAAACCCAGGATTCTATAGCATTGAGTGATGGCAGTTAAAGGGTGCCAAACTGCATTAATTCTGCAGTGTAGATGAATAATAATAATAATAATAATAATAATAATAATAATAATAAAATTTTTATTTGTATACCGCCCTTCCAAAGATCAGGGCGGTGAACAACACAATAGAATCACATACATCAGATACATCAAATATCAACAAATACACAGATTAAAAACAAATTAAAACCCATCAGCCAACCATCTTGCCAACAAAAGAGGGAGGAAGGCCAGATGGAGCTTCATTCGGGGAATGCAGCTTGAAATAAAAAGGTCTTTAAATCCCTTCTAAACTGGGCCAGGGAGGTGGAGCTCTGTGGGCAGCGTGTTCCAAAGGGCCGGGGCGGCGATGGAATACGTCCTCCTCGCTGTGGAGGTAAGTCTGGCCCCTGGAACCCTAAGTAATTGCTGCCCAGATGTTCTGAGGGTGCGGGGCGGAATGTATGGGGAGAGGCGGTCCTTCAGGTATCCTGGGCCCAAGCCATGTAGGGCTTTATAGGTGATCACCAACACCTTATACTGTGCCCGGAAGTGGATAGGCAGCCAATGCAGGTCTCTTAGCACAGGTGTAATATGGCTGGCCCTGGAAGTACCAGAGACCAGTCTGGCTGCCATATTCTGTACCAACTGTAGCTTCCGGGTATGGTATAAGGGTTGCCCCATGTAGAACGCATTGCAGAAATCCAATCTAGAGGTTACCAGAGCATGTACCACTTTTTCAAGGTCCCTCTGGGCCAGGTATGGGCGCAGCTGGCGAATAAGCCGAAGCTGATAACAGGTGCTCTTGACCGTCGCATTCACCTGAGCTGTAAGGTGAAGCGGTGCGTCAAGAAGCACCCCCAGACTGTGCACGGAGTCCTTCACAGGAAGCGTGATCCCATTCAGGACAGGTGGAACCACCGCCATTCCTGGACCAGGGGGACCTATCACAAGTACCTCCGTTTTCTCTGGATTCAGACTGAGTCGGTTTCCCCTCATCCAGCCCATTACCGACTCCAGACAGGCCACGAGAGGAGAGATGCCATCCTCGGTCACTGCATCAGTCGGAGACATAGAGAAGACTATTTGGGTGTCTTCAGCGTACTGATAACCCCGCGCCCCATGCCCCCGGATGATCTCTCCCAGCGGTTTCATGTAAATGTTAAATAGCATGGGAGACAGATGAAGCCTCTTTGAAATAGCTGTTGGACAGCTCTTCAACTAAAGTCCTCTGCAAAGCTGGATTTGCAGCCATTCTCCATCTTGTCATGCTCATTGACCAGAAATAAATTCAGCCTAATGGAAAAAGCATCTCTCTTGAATACCCTCCAATTGCCCTGACTTGGTAGGGACAAACCCAATTAATTCTCTGTTGTCACACTTTTCCAACTGCATTTTAAAAAGCCCATTTTTTTTCTTGTCCTCCTCCCCCAACCTAACCCCCCACTTCTTTTTTTGTCCTCAGCTTTCTTGTATTGGTGAAAAATGGGTTTAAAGTGCAAAAATAGTACACTCAATTAAATCTGTGGGGGGTGGGGAGAGGAAGTGCAGAATCTTACCTTTTCCAGTAGGCAAAAGCAAACAGCAGCAATGCCTCCTAGCTTGTGTGTGCTTCCACATCAATATGTATATCCATAGATATGTGCTGGCATGTGCAAATGTCATGCTCAGGTGCATATCTTCATCCATACTCCAGTGTTATTTGGCCACATGTATGTTAAGTCGTCGGCCCAATTCCCACTTATCTCTTGATCTGATTCCTGAACTGATTCTTGAAACTGGTTCAGCAAACAGAGTGGCCCCCACTATGTTTGAGCTGGTTTCAAGAATCAGTGCAGGAAGCAACAACTGCAGCTACCCCACCATGCCTCCCTCTGTCCTTCTTGCCATACCGGTAGGGCGAGGGTGGAGGAGAGGCTGAAACAAAAGGAGAGAGGCAGACTGAGGACTGAGGACACAGCAGGTATGGAGGTATGGCTGGGAGGCTGGGGAAGCCACTGCCAGTGGGAACCAGAGTGGATTTGAATCTGATTCAAATGTGTCTGGTTCTCACGTGGGCTGAATTGATTTATTTCTAAATAAATTGATTCAGCCCCAAAAAACACCTCATTTTACCAGTGTATTTTTGACGCAGGTTAAATGAGTAAAAAACATGGGCCCCCCTTTCCAAATTGCTTCAGCGATTCAAATTAAGTGGGAACCATGGTGGCTTAAACTGATTCATTTTGAATCACAATCTGGTTTAAACCATAGTGGGAACAAGGCCAATATCTGTAAAATGTTGCAGGATCTGCTGCAAGTCAGAGCCAGCATGGCATAGTGGTTTGAGCATAGTGGTTGGACTACAACTCTGAAAACCAAGGTTTGATTTCCTGCTTGGACATAAAAACACACTGGTTGACATGGGGCAAGACATGCTCTCAGCCTCATGGGAAGGCAATGGCAGACCTACTCTGAACAAATCTTGCCATGAAAACCCCATGATAGGGCTTCCTTAGGATTGCCATAAGTTAGACACAATTTGTAGACACACAACAACAACAACAACTGCTGTAAGGAGTGGCAACAGGGAAAGAAAGCTGAAAATATTAAGCAAAATGGTGATCTGTGCCCAGTATATGCATTGTACATGCATTTAGAATGAGAATTGTAAATGTCTGACCTCCCCACCCTCAGCCCCACCCTAGAAACTATTTGAAACCTTGCTGCCAAAGAGTATCTTTAGGCTCTAATCTTCATCCCTTTTCTCTCAAAATACATTGTATGAGTACAGCTGAGAAAAGGTGAGAGAGCAACAGCCCTGGAGACTGGAAGCTTTTATTTAGTTACACAGAACAAGAAACAGAGAGCAAGTGAAATGTCGCTTGTTATTCTGTTCATCATTTAAAAAAACAAAAAACCAGCAAAAGCTAGTTTTTGAACTAGCTTATGAAACTCTTCGCAAATCTAGACATTGATCTCTATCTTGTTGAATCTGCCATCTTTTTAGAGTAAAGGAATGCAAAAATGACCAGATTCTCCTACTTACAAATAATAGGTCCTTGATCAGAGGAAGAGCCAAGGAACCAGGTCCCCCAGAGACAAAAATATGCAGCTAGTGAAAATATAATGACTAGAGGGTATTGCTTCTGTCTCTTTCAAGTCAAATAGGCCTCAGAGAATCCTGGTAATGCTGCAGTACCTTTAAGACTGACCTACATATTTTACTGATCACATAAAAAAATAGCCATCACCTAAACTCCTGCTCTCAGCTAGTAATTGCTCCAGTGCAGCCAGTTGAGAAAAGTACTGAAGCTTTCTCTAAGAATCCCTTGAACCAGGAAGCACTAGAAACTAACTGCCTGAAGTATGGTTTATCATTCAAGCCGTAGGTGTCAAAATAAACAAATGCATATTATTATTATTTATGTTGTTGCCCCTAAGCTCTGGAACGACCTGCCGGATGAGATCCGTCAGTTAACATCTTTAGACAGCTTTAAAAAAACTGTCAAGACGGATCTCTTCCGGCAGGCCTTTCCAGATTAATTTTTTTCCCGGCCCAGGCTCCCGGGTTCCCCGATTTCCCTTATTCCTCTCGTGGCCCCATCCCCTCATGGTGAGGATTGCTGGGGGTTTTGGGGTTTAGTTTAGGATAGTATAATTATATATTGTTATAGTCCCATTTTAATACATTTAAGTGTTTAATCATTTTTTAAGGGGGGGAAGGGAGTATAAATATTTATGTATATTTTATTCTGTAAATTTTTATGTTGTTTATCGCCCAGATTGGCTTGCCACCGGGCGGTATAGAAATAATAATAATAATAATAATAATAATAATAATAATAATAATTATTATTATTATTATTATTATTATTATATGTTCTATTCTTTGTAATGGCATGGATGCCACCTATGCACTTTTTGTGTATCTTCCTGACCTTTTAGCTTGAGGCTCTTACTGTCACCAGTCATTGCCTCATTGTCCTCATTCCAAAGAAAGACTAGGACAGACAGTACCTTCTCGCTGTCCCAACCTTTGGGGGAACACACTCCCAATTAATCTTTTTGGTCCCACTTTTTCAGCTGCTTATTAATATCTCTGTTTCTCACTCCTCCCCACACTTTCCCCCTTTGCCCTCAGTTTAATTCACTTGTACAGACTGAGTATCTAGTTTGATGCCACTTTAACTGCCATTAGAATCATAGAATCATAGAGTTGGAAGAGACCGCAAGGGCCATCCAGTCCAACCCCTGCCATGCAGGAAATCCAGATCAAAGCATCCCCAACAGATGGCCATCCAGCCTCCGTTTGAGACCTCCAAGGAAGGAGACCCCACTACACTCCTTGGAAGTGTGTTCCACTGTCGAACAGCCCTTACTGTCAGGAAATTCCTCCTAATGTTGAGGTGGATCTCTTTTCCTGCAGCTTGCATCCATTGCTCCGGGTCCTAGTCTCTGGAGCAGCAGAAACAAGCTTGCCTCCCTTCTCAATATGACCTCCCTTCAATATTTAAACAGGGCTATCATATCTCCTCTTAACTTTCTTTTCTCCGGCTAAACATACCCAGCTCCCTAAGGCGTTCCTCATAGGGCATGGTTTCCAGACCTTTCACCATTTTATATTTGGACACGCTCCAGTTTCTCAATGTCCTTTTTGATTGTGGTGCCCAGAACGGACCCCAATATTCCAGGTGGGGCCTGACCAAGCAGAATATGTGGCACTGATTACTTCCCTCTTGATCTACGAACTTACTTCTATTGATTGCCGCCTAAAATCGCATTGGCCTTGTTAGCTGCCGCATCGCACGTGTTGACTCATGTTCAACTTGTGGTCTACTTGGACTCCTAGATCCCTTTCACATGTTGTATCCTTAAGCCATGTGTCTCCCATCCTATATCTGTGCATTTCATTTTTTCGCCCTAAGTGCAGTACCTTACATTTCTCCCTGTTGAAGTTCATTCTGTTACTGTGGCCCAGCTTTTTAGTCTATTCAGGTCATTTTGAATTTTGATCCTGTCCTCTGGGTTTAGCTATTCCTCCTAATTTGGTGTCTCATCTGCAAATTTGATAAGTATTCCCCCAATTTTTTCCTCCAAGTCATTGATTAAAGATGTGAACAGTTAGGGCCAGGACAGAGCCCTGTGGGACCCCACTGGTCACTTCTCTCCAGGTGAAAATGCCCTTGTTGAGCCCCCTTTGGGTTCGTCCGGTCCAACCAGTTACAAATCACTTAACAGTTGCCTTGTCTAGCCCACATTTTACAGCTTGTTTGCAAGAATGTCATGGGGACCTTGTCAAGGCCTTCTGAAATCAGATATACTATATCCACAGCATTCCCTTCATCTACCAAGCTGGTAATTTTATCAAAGAAGATATTAGATTTGTCTGGCATGACTTGTTTCTCTGAAACCCATGTTGACTTTTTGTGATTATGGCATTGCCTTCTAGATGTTCACAGACTCTCTGTTTTAATGATCTGCTCCAGCATCTTTCCTGGTATTGATGTCAGACTAACTGGACGATAATTGTTGGGATCCTCTTTCTTCCCCTTTTTGAAGTGGGGACCATGTTTGCCCTCCGCCAGTCTGCTGGGACTTTCCTGTTCTCCAGGAGTTTTCAAAGATTATTGCCAGTGGCTCCGATATTACATTTGCCAGTTCTTTTAATACCCTTGGATGTAGCTCATCTGGTCCTGGAGACTTAAATTCATTTAGGTTAAACAGGTATTCCTGTACTATCTCTTTACTAATTTGTGCTGAAATTCCCCTATTCTGTCCTCTGCTCCATTATCCTCTGTTGAGCACCCTTTTCCTTTTCTGAGAGACTGAGGCAAAGAAAGTGTTGAGTATTCTGCCTTTTCTCTGTCTTCTGTTAGCATTTTTGCCATCTTCTCCACGCAGTGGCCCTACCATTTCCTTCTTCTTCCTTTTGCTGGGACATATCCAAAAAAGCCCTTTTTGTTGTTCTTAACCTCTCTAGCAAGCCTGAGTTCATTCTGAGCTTTAGATTTCTGACCCTATCTCTACACATGCTAGCTATTTCTTTGAATTCCTCTTTGGTGATTTCCCCATTTTTCCTTTCTTATACATGTTCCTTTTAAATTTAGCTGAGCTGAAAGTTCCTTTGTCATCCCATCCTGGTTCTTGCGACACCTCCCATTTTTCTTCTCTCACTGGAACTGTTTAATTTGTGCCTTCAGTATCTCCCTTTTGAGAAACTCCATCTTGAACTCCCTTCTCTTTTATTATTCCTGACCATGGGATCGCCCCCAATATTCTTCTAAGTTTAGTGAAATCCGCTCTCCTGAAGTCTAGAATGTGTGTCTGACTATGCCTGGCTTCTCCTTTCCACGTATAAAAAACTCCAGGAGAACATGTCACTTCCACTTAGGATCCCACCACTTGCACTGCATTAACCAAGTCATCCTTGTTGGTTAGGATCAGATCTAAATAGCTGATCCCTTGTTGCCTCTTCCACTTTTGGACCATGAATTGTCTCCAAGGCAAGTGAGGAATTTACTAGACCTTGGGGATCTGGCTGATTTTGACTTCCAACAAATATCAGGGTAGTTAAAGTCACCCATCACTACTACATCTCTCCTTTCTGAGTGTGTGGTCATCTGTTCTAGAAAGGCATCATCCAGTTCCTCCGTCTGACTTGGGGGTCTGTAGTAGACTCCCACCATAACATCCTTGTTGTTTCCCTGCCCTTTAATTTTTATCCAGGTGCTCTCCACCTGGCTTTCAGGATTGATGTCCTGGATCTCTTCACTGGTGTAAATGTCCCTGACATATAGGGCTATTTCTCCTCCTTTCCTGTTTGGCCTGTTTCTCTTGAAAAGGTTATACCCCCCTATTTCCACATTCCAATCGTGAGACTCATCCCACCAGGTTTCAGTGATGCCTATTATATCATATTTGCTTTGTTGTACTAGGAGTTGAAGTTCATCGTGCTTATTTCCCATGCTTTGTGCATTAGTGTAGAGTCATCTAAGACCATGTGTTCCCTTTACTTGCTGCCTGTGCAAGTTCTTTTGCCTCCCACTGTTGGGTCCTTGCACTGTTTGTCTTGTTCCCTCTCTGTCAGTTTGACTATCTTCTCCAGCCTTTTTGCTTTCCAGAATACTATCTCCTTCCCGCACATAACTCAGTTTAAAGCCCTCCTGATCAAATTCTTGAGGCTATTGGCAAAAATGTTTTTGCCAACTGGCGTGAGATGCAACCCATCCCTTGCAAGAAGTCCCTCCTCATGGAACCGCAGCCCATGGTCCAAGAATCCAAATCGTTCTTGGCGGCACCATCTACGGAGCCAGTTATTTACATCTGCTATTTTCTTCTCCCTTCCTGGACCATGTCCTTCGACTGGGAGAAGAGAGGAGATGACAACCTGTGCATCCACCTCTTTCAACTTCCTACCCAAAGCCTCATAATCCCTTATGATATTCTGAAGGATATGCCTTGCAGTATCATTGGTTCCCATATGAATCAAAAGAAAGGAGTGATGGTCAGTAGGCTTGACCAGTCTTGTCAGCCTCTCTGTCACATCATGGATCTTTGCCCCAGGGAGACAGCACACCTCCCAAGACATCTTGTCAGACCCACAAACCACTGGTTCAGTGCCTCTCAGCAAAGAGTCCCCGGTGACCACCACACGCCTCGTCCGAGGCTTAGCAGCGGCCGTTCCCTTTGGTGGATCTCTCTGGGTCCCCTGCTCTGTCCCTGAGGTCTGTCCCTGCTGTTGTTCCTCATCATCCTTGATAGTAGAGAGAGATTGAAATCGATTCTGTAGCTGTAAGCTTACAGAATGTTCCCTGGTTTCCCTACTTCTGTGTGTGACCTTCCTCCAACTATCTACTTCTGTTGTGTGTGAAGTGACCTCCTCTTCCCCAGCAACTTCCTCTGTGTGTTTCCTGTCCAGTACCATCTGGTCCGTTCTGGTCAGGAAAACCTCTTCCTCCCTATGATGCTGAAGTGTAGCGACCTGGACCTCCAGCTGGTGGAGGTCTTCTAAGAGGGCTACCAACTTGCACTTGGGGCAGGTAAAGTTCCCCATATCCCTAGGCAAGAAGACAAACATCCCACAGGTGTTGCAGGTGACTGCAGCAGGGCCTTCAGTGTCCATATTGAGAAGTCTTAAGGAAACTCTGAACAAAACTGTGGGTTTCCCCTGCTAAACACAAGTGTAAAGACCCCCTGATGGCATGGCCTTTGTCCCTAAACTCTGTCCTTGAGTTCAATTCACTGGCCTTATAGTTATGTAGACTAGCTCCTTTCAGTGCAAGTCTCTGACTCACTTCCTCTGAGCAAAAGTACCCACAAGCCCCTTAAGGAAAAGGGAAAAGAAAATGTGGAAAATTAAAGGGACCCCTCTAACAATGTTCCCAGGCCAGCTTCTCCTATGTATTGCTATGTACTGTATATGTATTATCCGGGATACGAAATACCCAGGTTACGAAATTTTTGGGATACGAAAAAATCCCATAGGGAATTATTGTTCCGGGTTACGAATGTTTTTTCGGGTTACGAAAAAACTTTTGGTGCTTTTTTCGGCTTTTTCGCACGGAATCGCGGCTTTTCCCCATTAGCGCCTATGGCAATTCGGCTTACGAAGGCTTTTCGGGTTACGAAAGCGGCCGCGGAACGAATTACTTTCGTAACCCGAGGCACCACTGTATGTATTTTCCCTGGAAGAAGATTAACCATCCATTATGAAGCCAAGCCCTCCCTCCAGTCCTTCTGCCTTGGTCCAGGCCTTGGAGGTATAGAGGAACTGCTGGACCTCTTACTCTTTCCCTCCACCACTCCCTTCTCCTTCTGTGTCATGTCTTTTTAGATTGTAAGCCCAAGGGCAGGGAACCGTCTAACTAAAAAGATTGTATGTACAGCGCTGTGTAAATTTAAATAAAGGTTAATAATAATAATAATAATAATAATAATAATAATAATAATAATAATAACACTGATGTTGTTTGGTCACAACTGTCCCAGTTTTTCTGTGAAATGGTGGAGAATATTCAGGCCTTTTGAAATTGATTGTTAATAGGGAAAACATTTTAAATAATGCACTGTGATGTTTTTTCCCCTTATTTTTAATGGATATTTTTTAATAATTCTGTTACTATTATAGATTCTTTAATTACATTTTATTTTTGTATGATTTTAATGATGTAAGTTTTTATTTGTATATATCAGTTTTAATTTTGATTTACCTCTTTGAGCTCCAGGGCTAGGTTGGATATTAATATGGGATGAAAGGCAGCTTACAGTATAAGTTGAAACAGAATACAGTTAAAATAAGGCATAATGCAAAGTTTAAATACAATTTTGTTAAAAACATTAATTTGCAGCCATTATAAAAGTAGCTAACATCTGACAAGGCCAAGAGAAAATAAATCACACCCCAATTAACAGAACTTCTGCAATGGACAGTTAATTATCAAATGCCAGGGTACAGTAAATAGAAAGGCATTTACCTTGCAAGCTGCACAGAATAGAGATTAGTTAGTAAAATAATTTAATTAAATACTACTACATTCAAAAATGACTTTGAGACACACAACAACACTAATGCTACTACCAAGGACTGAAATATTTCTAAAGAGAGGTATGTATGTATGTGCTCTAGTTCTGAGACGTATATGTTGATGGTACTGATAGGGCTTGATGGTACTGTTTCTGGGGCTGCAAGTCAAAGATGCCTGCGGTGGCTTTCTAGTTCTGGCGGCACTGTTCAGGAAGAAACCTGCCCCATTCATGATCTCAACACTCTTTTCCCAGAGAATCATCCAGCCCAGGGAGGCTGATTCAAACCTGAATCAAACACCACATCCAAATTAGTTTGGACTTTGGTTTTTCCTCTCCAAACAAGCTCACACAACACTTCTGTAGGTCAGGGCTATAACTGTTCATCACATGTTTGGCCAATCTACATGGATAATATCTATATTAGTGCAATATTTCATTGACCTCTTTGCTTTCCCTGTCTTTTAATATTGTTTGTAAATAGGATAGGACCAATGTCATTCCCATACTGCACCTATAGACTGTATAGAGTTGAAACAAATGCTCAAAAGTGAAAGCAGCAACAGCAACACTAGTAATAATAGATAAGGCATAAAATCATAGTCATCATTATTTCATTTCATTTATTCAGTTTCTGTCTGACTGCATCCCAAAGGCTATGTGTGGCTTGCAACAAATGATTAAAATTTATATTAAAGTGGGAAAATAACATGAACATTGAAATGGCCTTTTTCTTGCTGCTGTCCTTAGTGGGAGAGAAAGGGGTAAATACCTAATGGCTTGCTTCCTCTGGGGGCTGACTTGGGCCAAAGTATGCTTCAGAAATTTTATTTTTAAAGAAGGCTGGAATGTTTTAACTCAAGAAAACAGTGGGGAACTTCGACATGTAGAGGAAACAATGTTTTATTTATTTACAGAAGCACTCAAATTGCATAATGTGTTTTGAGTACAGCACACACCTCCTTGGAGGCAATGTTTGAAAGGAATTTTGGTTGGGCTCAAGATTTTGAATGACAGTATTCACATACCCCAAGATTCATTTCAAAACACACTTTGAATTAGAAATTCATACCTTTTCTTGGCTTCTAGCCCATTTCAGAGTGCACAAACAATAGGTACATTTAAAAACAAAAAAGTGAGTGGTTAGAAATGCTATAATTTCAAAATATGCACATCACACTTTAGTCAGTGGGAAAAATACATACCAAAAGACTTATTAAGGAAATACACAGAAAATGTATGCTTTATGGAACATGGCTGTATGCCTTCAAGTTGCCTGTTGACTTATGCTGACTGAATTTCATAGGGATTTCTTAGGCAAGGAATATTCAAGATGGCTTTGCCAGTTCCTTCCACTAAAATATAGACCACAGCACCTAGTATATATTGGCACTCTCCTATCCAAGTACTAACCAGAGCTGACCCTGCTCAGCTTCCATGTTCCAAGGGGATCTTTCGGGTATTTAGCTGGCACTTTCATCCTGCTTTAGGGAACATACATAGCAGATGCAAGTACAGAAAAACAAAGTATTACAACTTGATAGGAATAAAGAACAAGCATGCAGGTAGATTTAAGGATACACAATGAACCAAGCCCTCTCTTTTATTTTCAGAGAAAGATTATAGGCATCTGGGTTGTTGTTGTTGTTGTTGTTGTTGTTGTTTTACTTACATAATTTTTAGGTTTGTCCTCTACTTTGCCTTGCCCATGAAGCCACTGGTAAATATTAACATGTGCAGTCTTGTCTGAAAATAAAACTAGATATTAGAGACACCATTCAGCCCAAATTTGATAGAGCCAGCAGGTAACTGTTATCCCAGATTAATTAATCTGAAGGAAAGCACTGTGATTTTGTGTGTATATCCTCTTGGGCTGATTTTATCTTTTAGATACAGCTGGGTCTGACTCTGTGAAAGCTTCTTTATGTTTTCACATAAAAGGCCTGAATGACTAATGTAGCCTGCAAGGGCTGTCAGTCCATCCTCCTGCTAGCTGACACCCCACTGTTATTGACAGCTGCAACCAGGGACATGCCAGGTGGTAAACCATACTGTGTGTTTCTATGTTACCTACTTTCTCACCCTCTCCTCCTCATCTCTGTCACCTGGATTCCTAAGGATGTTAAGCAACCATTATGGAATTGGTAAAATCTGAAGATAATTATCGTGCTGTTTAAGCAACAGATACATACAATGAAGAGCTGATGCTGCCTAGGGGCGAGCAGCATCTAGTTTTCAGAGAAGATAAAACCTATCTTTGCTGAGTGAGTAGGGGATAAACAGCTCACAAACCTAATGCCAAAAGGAGCTGGTGAGAGCTGGGACTGGCGAGTAAATGCATAATGTAACAGCTGCATTCCTGTAGCAAACTGAAAATACATTTCACAGTCCTGACCCCTCACTCTTCAAGCTGGCAGGGGGCTGGGAATATCTGAAGTCTGTTCTGCATCCGACATTTGGGTACATAAGAGAAGAAAACTAAAAAAAGCATTTCATTGTATGTTCACAGTGTTGGCCATTTCAGAAGGAATTTTGTAGCCTGGAGACAAGAGCATATTAAAATATAGAAGAGTATTTGAAGCCTCTTCCCAGAGTAGTAGAAAGCAGGATAGAAAAGCAGTCATTTAATCATTTTGGGGAGATGGTCCTGATCACTGCATTACACAAAATAGACAATAACCTTCTCAGCACTACTAGGGCTCATCTGTAGGCAGTGAATGCAAATCAGAAGACAGCATGATGTAAATTCAAATAGCTTATACTAAGGTTATGCAACTGAACAAGTTAATTAACAATGCAAATATTTCAGGCAGCATGACTATGGGTTGCAAGGTGAATGGATAGATTTAACTGTTTCTGCTTGTGTGGACATCAGTGAGCAAAATGCTAGTGTCACCCTAGTTCCACATCAGTAAAACTGAGTTTTCTTTTAATTTCTTAACTGACAGGGGACAGTTGTGATGACAAATTCAAAACTGTCTGTGAAAGAACCTGGCAAAGCAGAATTGTATGCCTTCAATTTGACCCTAAGGTGAATCTATTATGGGGATTTCTTGGCAAGATTTGTTCAGGAGGTGGGGGGGGGGGTGCCCTTGCATTCCTGCTGAGAGAATGTGACTTGCCCAAGGCGATACAGTGGGCTTCCATGGCTGAGTAGGGATTTGGACCCTTGTCTCCAGAGTTCCAGTCCAGTACTCAAACCTGTACACCACACTGACTGTCCAAAAAACAGAGTATAGAGATTTACAATCATAGTAGGTGTGAGTGTGGATACAATTGTGCATTGGAATAAGTTTGTAAGCATATTTCAAACACTACATAGAAAAGATTGCAAATTTGCCTCTTCTTATTTTATGCAGGTGTTTTATAGAAGACAAAAGCTCCAAGGTGGCCTGGTTAAATCGTTCTGGCATCATTTTTGCTGGTCAGGACAAGTGGTCCCTGGACCCCCGAGTAGAGCTCCAGCAGCTTTCTCTTCTGGAATACAGCCTTCGGATCCAGAAAGTGGATGTCTACGATGAAGGATCATACACATGCTCAGTGCAGACACTGCATCATCCCAAGACTTCCCAGGTTTATTTGATTGTTCAAGGTAAGAAAGCATGGTTGGGAGATGGGGATAGATTTCTTTTGAAAATTCCAGGCCCCTTGCCATCATAGGCAAACTGCAGTTATTCATGTTTGTCTCACTTCCTGAGGTTCAGAACAGATGATGCATGTTGTTATTGTGCTTGAATAGTGAGCTTACTTGCAGTATTTGATTACTTGTTGTCAAAAGATGAACAGTTGCATCTAGGCATTCTGTGCCAACCAACAGTTGTCTACTCAGAAACAAAAGCCCAGTGAACAAAATGAGTTTTAGTTCCCGATCAGTATGCTTAGCAATGCTGCCTATTTTAGTTGAAGCTTGATCCTATAGGCCTGAATTCTACTGATTTCCCCAATCAGAGTTGATCCATTGAATCAATTGCTGAATTGTAAATCAAAACATATTTATGTATTATTTATTTATTTATTTATTAAACTACGGTGAGTTACAGGCCACTCAAAATGGGTGGTCTGCCGCCACCGGTTGCTGTGTCCAGGAACCGCAGCAGCCAAACTGCGCAGTTCCCGGGCGCAGCCAGAAAGAAGCGCTGAAATGGCACTTCTTTCTGGGCCCTGGAAGTGGTGCCGCGAGGCACTAGTCATGCACTCGTGGCGTCACTTCCGCCGCGCAATGTCCGGATGCTATGCATCCGTGTCATCAAAATGGCGCCCCCCATGTGGATGGGCGCCGCCATTTTGTATGGACTCGGTCCATACTAGGGTTGAGGGGCGTCAGGAAGTGACGCCCCTTCTCAACCCTAACACACCCCTTTCTAACCCTAGCACGCCCCTTCGGTGCGTCTGTAACACACCTACATAATGTTGTTGTTCCTCTTGTTGTGTGCCTTCAAGTCATTTTCGAATTATGGCAACCTTAAGGAGGTTTTATACAGTTTTAATAAGGTTTATAGATGATTTTAAATGTTTCATGTTTGATTGTAATGTTTTTAATGTTTTTTTAACCTGTGAGCTGCCTTGAGTCCCTTCTGGGAGAAAGGCAGAATACAGATTAATTAAATAAATAATGCTAATAATAATAAATAATAAAGTGGACTTATTATGGGGTTTTCTTGGCAAGATATGTTCAGAAGTGGTTTGCCATTGCCTCCCCCTGAGGCTGATAACATGTGACTTGCCCAAAGTCACCCAGTGGATTTACGTGGCCAAACCACAATTCGAAATCTGGTCTCCAGAATCCTAGTCCAGTGGTCAAATCACTGCACCAAACTAGTTATACCCTGCCCTATATCAAATATGTCAGGGCGGCGTACAAAAATCATTAAAGAAAGTTACACAATTTAAAACAAATAAATAATTAAATTATTTGAAAGCATATTAAACTTTAGTAAGTAGTACTTAGTAAGTAGTACGTTTAGTAAGTAGTAAGTTAAGAACAGATTTATGTAAACTATATTTGGTATGAACTAATACAGCTCAAAGGCATTCATGAATGGTCAAGTTTTAACTTGCCACATAAATGACATGAGTGTTGGTGCAAGTTGGGCCTCCAGGGGGACGGCATTGTACAATAGAGTGCCACAGATGAGAAGACCCTCTCCCATGTCCCAACATAGCACATTGATCTAATTGGTGGGACATAGAGGAAGGCCCCAGCAGAAGATCTTAATTCTTGGCAGATACATATGAGGATAGATGTCCCCTCAACTATCAAGGTCCCAAGCTGTTTAGGGCTTTAAATGTCATCACAAGCACCTTGAATTCAGACTGGTAACATATTGGCAGCCAGTGCACTTCTTTTAAGACTGGCATGATCTGCTGTCTCCAGTCCAAAATATATGCAAATCACATTGATTCAATGGATCTTCTCTAATTGGGACTACTGATAGGCTTCACACCATTGAATTCTTGGTGCAAAGTTAGTCATGACAAAGAAATCACAAGTTCAATTAAATTAACTGGATTCAACCTCGAATGATGAGCTAGAGAAACTGTTACTTTGGTCCCAAGATGGTAATTCCTAGTTTCACAAAAAGCCTATTAAACTGCATATCTTTATTTTGTTAATAACTAAGTAGCAATCAATAGCATACCCTTTTTT
>NC_056524.1:40225427-40235545 GCF_019175285.1 Sceloporus undulatus
GCATCATTGAAACACCATACCTCCACTGTGACTCGAAGCAGCTTTATTTGGGCTGTCTGTAACAGGCCAAAGTCTTCTCTGCCAAAGAGTGCTGGTACCTCACAAAACTATAAATCCCAGGCTTCTGTAGAAGGGAACCATGGCAGTTAAAGTGGTGTCAAACTGCATTATTTCTATAGTGTAGATGCACTGTTAGTCTCAAGATGGAGATTCCAGACCGGATTTGATTACTCTCTCTACTTGAGGCAGAGCACTTCTGACAGATCTTGACCTTGACTAAGCAAGAACCAGGCAAATCACATATCTAAATGGCAGTAAATCTGTCATTCCCCTTGATGATCAAGGCAGCACCCCCCCCCCACTAAAATTGCAGATAATGTCCCTGGCTATGTCTGTGACCACCTGGTTCACATTGTATATTTGAACATATGAGAGTATACCTGGAGATTATAAGGACTTAATTTGTAAAGAGTTTAAAAAAAAAGTCAATGCTGAGAATACAAAGAAGACGAATAAAGGGGAACATTGCACAAGACCTTTGCTTCTAGAGGTCTCATTTGAGTTATTACAGAATAGCAACTGAGCCATATACTATGGTACCTCTTCTGGTACCATAATGTTATAATTATATTCCTTTTTTAAAAAAACAAACCTAAAATAATGAACTAAAAAAAATGTTAAATAAATTAGCATTTAATCTGATCCTGTAGATACAGTTTCAGGTCTTGCCTAAGTCACCTCTAGCCCAATACATTAGAGTTCCCTTGAAAATTGCCAAAGAAGATGATTTTACAGTGACTCTTGGCAACATATTCTGTTGCTTAGCTCTAATGCATTTTTCTCATTGTTTGAATTAATTAATTAATTAATTAATGCAGTTGAAACTGAGTGCTTTTTCCTGCCCCCCATCCTTGGTAGACTTTTGTGAGCAATCATTGTTTTATTGATCTTTATATCTCTTGTACTCACATTGATCTCTTCCTAATGCTTGTGTTTGTGAAGAATGAATATTAATCATGCCAGTCTAGCTAAAAAGACATGTGTTTCTAACAAACAGTTGTCTATTTGTAAGGGTATTCTTGCACAATCCGTATATTCAAGGTTATTTTAGTGATTGTTAATGCTGGGTTGTTACCCTGAATCAGCATCCTTGGGTTATTTCTGTAAAACAAATCTCTTGGGATGTTTTTGCTGTACAAACCACTTTGGGATCAATGCATGCAGTTCACCCATCTGTACCTCTTTCCTCAGAAATAATCTACTGTACACACCAGTTGATTGACTGCTTGCTTAAAGTTATCCAGGCACCACCCTAAAGGGTCACCTCCAGGTTCATCACTCAAGTGGACCCATTAATTGAGAAGCTTGGCTGCTGAATCTTAACCAAATTATTATGACCTTTGAGTCATCTTTGTTTTCCATAGTAATTAGTGAAGTAGTAAACAAAATGTAACCCATTTTGTTTTTAAAAAATGCCTCCCAAAACCTTCTATTTGGGAATATTTTACCCATTTTTTATTGGAGAGCCCCTTGTATCAAACAGGAACTGAATCAGAAGATACCGGGGGGGGGGGGGCCTTTTACTGTAATTTATATGGCAGGATACAGACCTCCAATTTGGGGCAGGCTGCAGCCACCCCTTTGTGCAAAGTATTGGGGCCAGGGCAGCCACAGCGGCAGACCAAATGCCCCAATACAGCGCTTTTCAGGACCAGGGAGGAGCAGCAAAATGCCACTCCTCCCTGGTCCTGAAAAGGGGTGTCCTTGGGGCTTCATGCTCCAGGACACCCCAGGAGCTGCAGTCCCCCTGGTGCCATTCCTGTGGCAATCTAGTTGCCGTGGAAATGAGGCACCCTCCGGGAAGGAGCTCCGTTTCAGAGCTCATTCCTGCACTGTGGTTAGGCTGCCACAAGTTGCCTGCCGCGGCACCAGGATGTAACGGCCACGCTGTGCCATTTGGACGCGACACGGCCGTTACATCAAAATGGCAGCACCCATGTAGACAGAGCTCTGCCATTTTTAGGTACTGAGTACGTCCTATGGTTAGGGAGCGTCTGAAAAGGATGCACCCAGGCAACCCTAGCACGTAATCAGTACGTGCGTCAAGGCCCATCTGTACAGGGCCATATGTGGGTTGTTTTTTTTTGGGGGGGGGGGCGTTGTATTTTAAAAAGGGTTTTTTTCCCTGAGCCTAAAATGGATTCAGGGGAGGATTCCTATAACCGAACCAGGGGGCAATTGAGGAGAAATTTTTTTTGCAGGAGGTGTGATAGAGGTGCAGCCCTTCAAGGTTTCCTTATGGGCCAACACAGCCCATCAGTTGCTCACCCCTGCATTATTGACTTCTAAGGCTGTTCTGTGTGCTGGCATTCTGTCTAACTGAAAATCGATTACAGATTTGAACAAGACAAGATGGACTCGCTGCAAAATGTAGCCTTACCTCCTAACAGGATTGCTCCAGTTCAAGCATCTGATTAGTTAGCCAATTCCTCCTCTAGCAAACTATTCCAGCACTATCACTTTGACTAGTTTTTCTTTATTGGCACAATTTTCTGTAACTGTACCACACACGCTATGTTCGCTGGGCTGGTGTTTTATGTTAAGGAAAAATAAACATGGGATATACAGTGATAGAAATAAAACATGTATATGAGAATCACTATGACTAAGCAAAAGCAATTAAGAAGCCACACAGGTGTAAAAGGTAATGTAATTAGCAAGTCCTAAATGCCAAGGACAGAAATGTAGAGTGGATAATTGAAAACACCTGAGAATCATTAAGTGGACAAGGTGAAATGATGAAATCATTAATTATGGGTTGAACTATGAGAACCAATCAAAATGGATGTACACGCCCACTGGGTGGAAACTGACAGAGTGGGTGGTGTTTTACTATGGCTATAATAATTGCTATGATTCCCAATGTATTTTGTGGAGTAGTTTGGAATAGAGTGAGAAGTTGTTGGATAGTTGTGGAGTATTGTATATAGTAGAATAAAGTAGATCTTTTATATAAGACTACTGAGTTGTCTGGTGTCTTGAGGAAGATACAAGAGCCAGCAGGATCTTGGAGAAGTGTGAAGACTTCTGTGGAGGAAGAGTGAGAAGGCTTGGAGAGTTTGTCAGGGTCTTCAGCCTATTCTCTGAAACTCTGCTGCTTTGGAGAAAAGCATTAACCACTGGCCAAAACTGGTCAGCGCTGGTGCATAACAAGGTGGTGAGTTAGAGCCAGAGGTGAAGAGCTACAACTCCCATCATCCCTGACATTTTATTGGTGGCCTTTCTGTCAGTATTTGCCGCCTGTACTCATTATTAGGACTTGTGACTTTCAGAATGTCCAGATATAATTATCATCTCAAGAATCTTTCTGGGTTATTGCCTAAAACATTTACACTACATTTTCCTGCTGATTACTGTATTAGAGGTTGATAGGAATGTGGGTGGTTGAGGAGATGGCCCAACAATCAAAGTGTCAGGGTTGTTGTTGATGTACTTTCAAGTCATTTCTGACTTACGGCAACTCTAAGGCAGACCTATCATGGGATTTTTTGTTTTGTTTTGCAAGTTTCATCAGAAGGGGTTTGTGATTGCCATCGTCTGAGGCTGTGAGACTGTGACTTGTACAAGCTCACCCAGTGGGTTTCCATGGCCTTGTCAGGATTAGAATCCTGGTCTCAAACCACTACACCGTGCAGGATTCTCTAGGGAGACCAGAGTATGTTTATAGTTTGTCTGTAGCCCAAAGCATTTTGCAGTCTGGACAGCTATGTCTATTTCTATTTCTGTAGATATAGATATAGAACATTTGGATATGTAGATATTAATTCAAAAAGCAGTATATAGCTCAGATCTTGTGATCCTGTCATTTTGGTATGCATGTCAGGAAAATGAGGCTAAAAGTATCACTCCACCTTATTTCATAGGAACTAGTCCAATTGAATTCAGTGAACCAGAATAACACACTAGATCTGAAATTGGGGATGCCAGATGCAGGTGACAAGTGAGGATTTCTAATGACATTTCACTATTAAGATTTCTGCCACACCATATTTTGTGCCTTTTCTTACACTGAAAACCATTCATGTAGAAAGCTTGATGAATGGCAATAGCAGGCACTTACAGGAAGCTACATGTACGTATTACGTATTACGACTTGCTTATTTTCCACATTATAACCACTATAGCACAATGCTGAAAAATGGCACTTGTCTTCTGGTCACCTGTGACATGCAGATATATGAAGTACAAGTATATATGTGGTGTAAGCATGTAGGCATGATGTTGATATTCAGCATACATTGTCCTCATCTCAGGCCAGTATTGATGTCTAAATCAAACTACATCATGATCTTTACGTTTCATCTGACTTGTATTAGCTTTTCAATACCAAAGTCAGAATTATCCATGCCATGGTATTCTGATTTCTATGTATGACTGTGGAAGTTGGACTATGCAGAGTGCTCACAAGAAGGCAATCAACTCATTTGAAATGTGACCAAAAATAATAATAATAATAGGATTTATTTATATGCCGTCCAATCACTGGGAATCCGGGCGGCTTACAACAGAGGGGATAATAGACGGTTCTCTGCCCTCAGGCTTACAATCTAAAAAGACACAACACAAAAGGAGAAGGGAATGGTGAGGGGGGGGAGCATTCTTCTCTCCCTCTGAGGCCGGGACCAAGGCAGATGGACTGGAGGGAGGGGTCTTCTTCTTCAGGCTAGCCCTGATGGAGCTGGGCCTGCCTGGTCAAATCCCCCATAGGCTGGAAGATGACAGTTATGGAGGGAGGAGTCTCTTCTTCCAGGATAGCCCTGATGGAGCTGGGCCTGCCTGGTCAACTCCCTCGCAGGCCGGAAGATGACAGTTATGGAGGAAGGAGTCTCTTCTTCCAGGTTAGCCCTGATGGAGCTGGGCCTGGTCAACTCCCTCATAGGCCGGAAGATGACAGAGTTATACAGCTACCAAAGACAAATTGGCAAGGCAAGATAAATACCCAGGTGCCATTTACTACAAGACAGACCAAAAACACAAAATGTCAGAATGCCAAAACTGAGACCACTCAAACACATCATCAGTGAGCTACAACCAACTGTAGAGAATAACATAGCCATGTTAGTATGGAATATCAGTATTTTGCAAAGGGATCTTGTGACTATCTGTGCAATAGAAGGTCAAAGCTGACTTGATGGTAAATAACAACAATCATACTTGAATACAAGATTTGTGGATAAGAACCTTATTGTCAGACATTTACTTATACCATCAAGCATGGATCCAATTTAAGATTCTGTCTCACTTCATTCGCATTCTGCACCCTGCATGGCAACAACTCTACATGCACATTGGCATTTTCAGATGTTATCTTTCTATATGAAACCTGCCCCAGGAAACCTTACAGTGTAATAAATGGAATAAAACCTTACAATCTAATAAATGGGTTAGCCTTTAAGGTGCCACATAACTCTTTGTTCAGCCCTAGATATAGTTGTTCTGTCTTTACAGGCCACTTTGGACAATAAGTTCATTCCCAGACTTTCCTTTCTTGCCTTTTGAGAGAGAGAGGATTGAAGAGTTCAAGACTCATTTCAGATTCTATGTTACTTTATTAGGATTGTCTTTGAAAAACATGTGGCCCAAAGGAATGTATTCAAATCTAATGCTAGACATTTCTCTTAATTTTTCCAGTTTCATTATATTGTTGTGTAACTCAGTTTTCAGAAGACTGGTAAACAGACAGGAAAACATAGGAGATTGGACAGATGGTATTTTTCTGGTGCACCACAAAATGTTGTAGGAGTTCCAGACTTTTTCTTCCATAATTTTTCATAGCACCCTATTCCATAAAGGGGGTAGGAAGAACATTAAAACAAAAACAGAAATACTAGTTGCTGGAGGAAAATACTGAATATACTTCCTTCTCTTTCCTTCTCATTTCATCATCAGGTAGCGTTAATCCTTTATGAATCTTAATTCTGCTTTATTATGGTAAAAAAGAGACTTAGACTGGAGACTTCTCATTTATAGCTCAGTCTCTCTTCCACAACACTTTGAAACTGCCAAATAGAAGAGGGAAGAAATCTGCTTTCCTCCAGACAGCCCTGCTAGTTGTCTTTATTGTTAGAAATGGAAAACAAGCCATCCTGAGTTCAAATGGATTAAAATATGTCACTTTTTTCCAAAATAAATTTATTTGCAAGATTAAAGAAAGAATCCAAAATAAGTAACTGTCCTCTTAATATTCAAAGACATAACAATGTTATTCTGGATCAGAATGCAAAGAGATCTCATAGCACTTCTGAAACTGATTGAGAGAAAGACAGTGGCAGCACAAGCCTTCATAGAGTTCATTCTATTTCATCAGATGGCTTAATCAGATTACTTAATTGGATAAGTAATATAGAGTTTATGCTACCAGTTTCTTTCTCTCTTAGTTTCAAAGGAGTTTTTTGTTGTACT
Organism: Sceloporus undulatus; assembly: GCF_019175285.1. Classification (NCBI taxonomy): domain Eukaryota; kingdom Metazoa; phylum Chordata; class Lepidosauria; order Squamata; family Phrynosomatidae; genus Sceloporus; species Sceloporus undulatus. The sequence goes on from NC_056524.1 coordinate 40,231,890, forward strand.
CTCTGGGTAATAGTTATATTACTATTTATGGCCTGTTGATAATTGAAGAGTAAATGACACAACAGCAAATGTCCTAGAATGATTCTAGCCATGAAACATCTGCTGAGAATAACACTTCTTTCCTTTAGCTATGCTAGCTAGTCTTCTCACTTGCACAGGTGAACATTTTTACACTGCTAAGTGAGAAAAAAAACCACCACATTCTTAGATATCTGGTGACCCAAGGTGAACTTGTCACTGTCATTATAATCCACACTTTCTAAGAAACTGTGTGTGTAGTAGTGTTATAATCCTTCAGTCCTTTCTGTCTTTTCTTAAATCTATGTCCAGAATGTCTGTTACCAACTGTTGTCAAAATTTATTTTGCATTTACTAATTTCAAACTCCAGTAGTTGACTGACACATGAATTTCAACAGTAGAATACTTCTGTACTGTTGACAGATCCTTTTCAGAAGCAAATATAAACTTCTGGTATCTGATTTGCATTCCATTCAGAAATGAAATTAGTGGCTATGCTATATCTCTTTGTCTTAAACAGGGCTGTTATCTAAAGGCACATGAATGATGCAGTAAAATCACTGAAATTGAGCATGTCTAAGATGTTTATCACACTAGTCAGTTGTTTTAGGTTATCCCATTCAAAAACAGCTTTACCCATATGCACAAAGATAGCCGAACATTGATGTTGTGTATCACATCCTCATCACATTTGTGCTTTAGTAGTATAACCTTTTTTCCTTTTCTGCACTATAGCTTCCTCAATACTGACAATAGTTTGCACTGTCCTATTCATCCTGTTTCCTATGCTATGATTGATTTCTCTTTATTTATTTATTTACTTACTTAAAAAATAAACTGCAATAACACAAATATAACATGATGTCACAGTGCTGTTCCACTACTTCCTTAAATTAATTAAAAATAATATTAATTATATTTAATTTTCTTAAAAAATTAATATGTTGGCAAAATTCAAGGGCCTTATCACATGAGTCCCTCTGCTGCTACAATTGTGTTTCCTCTAAAAATGCTAGGTAATAGAGATTGCAGCCTTCCCTTCTATACCCACAGACCTAATCCAGGATTAGAATGCCTGTTAAAAATAAAACTCATATTGCGCTCACAGGGAGTGAATATTGCCTTTGCTACTTCTGCTTCTCCCTCTCTCTCCTCCTCTCCTTAGGGGAAGGCAAGAGGGGAGAAGCTTTGAGAAGAAGGCAGAGAATGGGAGGAAGAGAATGGGGAGGAGGAAAGGGGATCACAACCTTCACCCACATTAATGAGAATGGGGCTCTGGAACTACCGGAGAGGTGAGATGTATGTGTGTATGCAAGAAAGAGAAAACAATTGATAGCACCATTGCAGCAACAGAGACTCTGTAAAAGGGCTGGATCTCCCCTGATCAGTACTGTTTCCTCACCCAAAACATACTCACTGCCCAATTAAACTGAGCAGAAAAGCACTATTGAACTTTTGCACTGGAAATCATATGCAACAGAAGCATTAAAGGAGGTCATTGTCAGATTATTTCTGCAAGTAAAAAAGAATTGCTTTTACAATAGTTTCCTATGCTATACTGACAGAACAACACTGACATTATTTGGGAGGGGTGATGACTAGAACACACGATTATGATTCAGCAATGTCTGTATTTAATTCCACTCTTTCTTCAACTCTCGACAGCTTTGCTCCTGTATCTGTACGCGTGTCTTCCCCCATGACTAGGCCTCAGCCCTGGCTCACTCCCACTATTAGGTTCCTCCAGTCCTGCTCTCAAGCGGCCGAATGTCTTTGGAAAAAAGTCTAGGGAACCGGCCGACTTCATTCATTATAAATTCATCCTTTTATCTTTTTCACGCACTCTGTCTTTGGCAAAACAGAACTATTATAAATTGCTGATATGCGCTAATGAGAGGCGTCCACAGCATTTGTTCTCCTGCTTCAATACACTACTATAACCTTCCTCTCCCCCTGTCTTCTCATCATTTTCTCCCACTGACTTCGCCAACTACTTCATCACAAAAGTCACTACTATTCGATCTGAAATAGTTCCTCCTGACTTGCCCCCTACCACTAACCTCCTGGCACCTTCTACTAATAAACTCTCTGGGTTTCCCCCTGTTTCTCTGGATGAACTCTCTACGCTGCTAAATTCTTCCAAACCTACTACCTGTTCTCCTGATCCTATTCTCTCCCGTCTCCTAATCTCTATAGCCCCTTCTCTTCTGCCCTCGCTCCTCTATATCTTTAATCTCTCTCTCTCTCTATGGGTTTCTTCCCTTCTGACTTCAAACATGCTCTTGTTTCCCCAATTCTGAAGAAACCCTATCTCGACCCCTCTTCTTTGTCTAGTTATGGTCCAATTTCTCTTCTTCCTTTTCTTTCGAAGGTCCTAGAATGGGTTGTTTATTCTCATTGTATTAAGTTTATTGAAGCCAACTCTATCCTGGACCCTTTCCAGTCTGGCTTCCGCCCACGGCACTCTACAGAGACAGCCCTCACCAAGATCTCAAATGATCTCTTGCAGGCCAAGGCAAATGGCCTCTACTCTATTCTCATTCTTCTTGTTTTGTCTGCGGCCTTTGACACTGTGGATCACTGTCTCTTGGTTGATTTACTTTCTGACTTTGGGTTCTCCGACTCTGCTCTCGACTGGTTTAAATCTTACTTGTCAGATAGATCTTTTGCAGTGGTCATGGGTGGTCAGACTTCATCCTCTGTTCCCCTATCTGTTGGAGTTCCCCAGTGCTCTGTCTTGGGCCCCCCTTCTGTTCTCTCTATACACACTGTCACTAGGTAAACTCATCAGTTCTTTTGGTTTCTCCTATCATCTGTACACCGACGACACTCAGCTGTATCTCTCCACCCCTGACCTTTCAACGGGGCTTGAACACCAAGTTTCTTCTTGTCTGACTGCCATCTCTCAGTGGATGCAGCTTCAGAGCTTGAAGCTCAACATGTCTAAGACTGAGCTTCTCGTCTTTCCACCTAAACCCACCCTTCATTATTCCTTTTCTGTTTCTGTCGACAACACTTCTATTCAACGGGTTCATCAAGCCCGCAGTCTTGGCTTCATTTTTGACTCTTCTCTGTCATTTATTCCCCAGATCCAGGCCACCACCAAGGCCTGTAGATTCTTTCTCCTCAACATTGCCAAGATCTGTCCATTCCTCTCAGCCTCTACTGCCAAGACTCTGGTCCATGCCCTAGTGGTTTCGCGACTAGATTATTGTAGCCTTCTTCTGACAGGGCTTCCTCTTTCACACCTCCATCCTTTTGCCTCAGATGCTGCTGCCAAATAACCACAGGAGTCCAAGCTGGAGGAAAGGCCACAACTTTATTAATTAGCAAACAATTGGTAGGGTTGGCACAAAGCATGAGGTCAGGATCTGCGAAATCAAACAACCCCATGTTTGTCTGATTAGCAAAAGCCTGGTCCCCACCAGGCATTGGGATGACCTAGGGGCGAAGGAACACCACTTGACCGTAACTCTGCCGTGCGTTCACATATTCGCTAAGCCCCTAGTCACTGGGAGGCGCTCTCATGTTATGGCCCCCGCAATGGCCATACGCCTGCCCTATTCGCCCCCGGGTCCCGACTGACTCCGAAACCAGAGCTCCGTAGCCCTGGTACCACACCGTGCAGATCCTGGCC
>NC_056524.1:40237175-40286462 GCF_019175285.1 Sceloporus undulatus
ATTCATCCCTTTTCACTTGCTGCCCTTACTCTGGAACCGTTCTTCCCCCACATGCACACCTCACCACTTCTCTACCCAGTTTCAAACTGAGTTAACGACTATATGTTTATTGAATGAATGAAATGAAAATTTTATTTATATACCGCCGTTCCCACGATCACGGCGGTTTACAACAGGTAAAATACAATACAATACAGTTTACAGCCAGCATAAAAACACATTACAGCATAATACAATACCACAATAAATCCCATCCTATCCACATCAATAATAAAACAATCTAAAAATACACTCAGACAATTACAGCCATAAAAAACAGGACTGTCCCAAAAACCCTTCATGGAAAAAACTAACTAAACCCCTCTCTGTCCTCCTCCCTCCAAGAGTCCCTAACAGCAGGACCAGACAACAGTCCTGGCACTCCGCCCTGATGGCACAAAACAGCGGGCAGAGTCCCCTAGGCCGCCCCTGCCCAGATGGAGGAGGGCAAATGGCAGCGTCCCTCTCGGGGAGAGCCGCGTGGCGGCTTTTGTAGGGGGCCGCTCCCCACCGGCCCCACCCCTGGAGAAAACGCCGCGGCGATGGCGGCAAAGTCCTCTGGGCCGCCCCTGCCCAGAGGCGGAGGGGGCAAATGCAGCGTCCTCTTCGGGGAGAAGCCGGTGGGCCGGCTTTTGTAGGGGCCGCTCCCACCGGCCCCACCCCTGGAGAAAGAAACCGCCACGGCGACGGCGGCAAAGTCCTCTGGGCTGCCCTGCCCGATGGAGGAGGGCAAATGGCAGCGTCCTCTCGGGAGAGCCGGTGGGCCGGCTTTGTAGGGGCCACTCCCACCGCCCCACCCCCTGGAGGAAACGCCGCGGCGACGGCGGGCAAAGTCCTCTGGGCCGCCCCTGCCACAGGGGGAGGGCAAATGGCAGCGTCCTCTTCGGGGAAGAGCCGGTGGGCCGGCTTTGTAGGGGCCGCTCCCACCGGCCACCCCCTGGAGAAACGCACCGGCGACGGCGCAGGCGGCAAAGTCCTCGGGCCGCCCCTGCCCAGATGGAGGAGGGCAAATGGCAGCGTCCTCTTGGGGAGAGCCGGTGGGCCGGCTTTTGTAGGGGCCGCTCACCGGGCCCACCCCCTGGAGAAACGCCGCGGCGACGGCGGCAAAGTCCTCGGGGCCGCCCATGGCCCAGATGGGGGGGGGGGGGTGGGGGAGGGCAACGGCAGCTTCTCTTCGGGGAGCGCCGGTGGGCCGGCTTTTGTAGGGGGCCGCTCCCACCGGCCCCACCCCTGGAGAAACGCCGCGGCGACGGGGCAAAGTCCTCGGGCCGCCCCTGCCAGATGGAGGAGGGCAAATGGCAGCGTCCTCTTCGGGGCGAGCCGGTTGGGCCGGCTTTTGTAGGGGCCGCTCCCACCGGCCCCACCCCCTGGAGAAACGCCGCGGCGGCAAAGTCCTCTGGGCCGCCCCTGCCCAGATGGAGGAGGGCAAACGGCAGCGTCCTCTTCGGGGAGAGCCGGTGGGCCGGCTTTTGTAGGGGCCACTCCCACCGGCCCCACCCCCTGGAGGAAACGCGCGGCGACGGCTGGCAAGTCCTCGGGCCGCCCCTGCCCAGCTGGGAGGAGGGCCAAATGGGCAGCGTCCCTTTTCGTGTCGGGGCGAGCCGGTTGGGCCGGGCTTTTGTAGGGGGGCGCCCCCACCGCTGCCCACCCCCTGGCGAACACGCCTGCCCGGCGACGGCGGCAAAGTCCTCTGGGCCGCCCCTGCCCAGATGGAGGAGGCAAATGGCAGCGTCCCTCTCTCGGCCGGTGGGCCGGCTTTTGTAGGGGCCGCTCCCACCGGCCCCACCCCCTGGAGAAACGCCGCAGCGACGGCGGCAAAGTCCTCTGGGCCGCCCCTGCCCAGATGGAGGAGGGCAAATGGCAGCGTTTAGAGAAGCGTTCTCAGGGGCAAGCCCCTCTCTGACCCAGGATGCCTCCTTTTAACCATCCATTAAGAAGCCAAGCCCTTCCTCCAGTCCATCTGCCTTGGTCCAGGCCTCGGAGGTGGAGGAAAACTGCTGGACCTGATCCCCTTCCCCACAACCATTCCTTCTCCTTTTGTGTTGTGTATTTTTAAATTGTAAGCCTGAGGGCAGGGAACCATCTAACTATAAGTTTGTATGTACAGTGCTGTGTAAATTTACAGTGCTTTATAAATAAAGGTTAATAATAATAATAATAATAATAATAATAAGAAGCATCAATCTTTTCGCGTGTCCTCCATTTTTAAAAATGTGTCCTACATTTGAAAATGTTGTCCTGCATTTGTCCTACCTTTGTCCCGGTTTGGAGGTCCTGACTTATGGCAACCCTACTCATGACATGCTCTTTGCCAAAGTTTAGAGGAGGGTTTATGGAACATCTGACAACTGAAGAGAAATTTCCAATTAAATAGACATGGACTGATGAAAAGAATGAAGAGATGGAGCTAATTTACTTATATGAGGAAAATACTTAATAACTGCATTTAAAATGAATGAGCACACGTAGGACAAACAAACCATGGATGAAGTTTCATACCATTTCAAACACAATGTTTTCCTACTGTGTCAGATTACATGTTCAGTTGCTAGTCTTCAAGGCCAACACACAATCATTTATGGAAACCCAGGCCCTGTGTTGTTTCAGAAGTAGGTGGGATTCATCACTAAAACCCTTGCCGTGAAACTACTCATCAAAAAATTCTAAAGCACAGCTTGTGGAACAGAAATTGATCTAAGCTATAGCCATCTTCTCTCTTGTCCATGCTCATCTGAAGTTTGAGGTTTGTGTATCCATACATAGTAGACAAGACTGATAAAACATCATGTCACAATGCTTCTCATATCAACTTTCAGTGCGCTTTGGTTCAGTGAACCCCTGGCAACTATGGATACAGAAGCTGTGTTTTGACTCCAGAAGAAATTATTTCTTATACCTGTGAGCTATGTGCAGTGGTGGAGTTTAATTTCATAAAGGGCAGCAAAGTACTGACAGCAGGGACAGCCCAAAGGGCAACATAGACAGGTAGAAAAAAGCAATTAGTCTGTGTTGACCCAGGGACTTTTGAGGCTATGTGACCAGACCAATCCAAGGAGATGGCATGGAACTTTCTACACATTGACCTGGGTCACCTTAAACTTATTATGTTACAACACCATATCTTTTAAGCTTCTCTTTGCATGATCAGTTTGCTAGCAATACCAGACTATCCATGTCTGCCTACTATTTTTATTTCAACACTCACTTAATAATTATGATAGGATGATGAAACTATAACAGGATACAGTCCCCCCCCCCATCCAACCAAACCCATTTCAAGGAGAGCTATATAGCTGTAAGTGCTAATATCTGTAGGAAAAGGACCTAATTTGTCTCTAAGCTGTCAGAGAAGACATTCATTGTGAAGCATCATCTAAAAATAACTAGAAGGAATTTGCCCTTGTGGAAGTGCCAGAGAGGCAGCCTGTTCTGCCATTCTCCGGTATCTAGGATGTGTAGGCAAACTTAAAAGGAGTAGGTATTTGTAGCTAGCTGGATTTCCTTTGTTCTGTTAACATACTACACACCTGTCTCATTGAATATGGGGTTTCATATTTTGATGTCTAGAGTCAGGCATGTTCTTTTGAGATCACAATGATCTTTGGAACATTAGGAAGGTTCACATGGAATAGGCACACTGGCCTAGACATGGAATATCTAGATAGCATGAAATAAAAGTTAAATGGGTTTGCTGATCACTCCAGTCCCCTTGTAAAAGGAAACGAGTGAGTCCCATTGCAAAGCTATTAAAGCCACTCCTACAAACTGAGGCTCCATTCCACAAACCAGAGCTCCATTCTCTACATCACCCCCAGATTCTTTCTGAGCCACTCTCTGTCTTCTGTGGAACTCTCTCTTCAAGATTGGTAATTACCACCCTTTTGAATTCCTGATTTCTCACTATCCAGCCTCTCACACCTTTCTTTATGTTAGCCTTGTATGATGCTGAAAGTTGCATAGGTTTTGTGTGTTTGCATGTACCTTTGTGCATTTCTAAATAAAACTCTTTCATTCATTGAAACTGGCGCCTCTCTGCAGTTAGTTTTGGTATACATAGGTGGAAAGATCCACATAAGTTACTTTACCTTTCGGAAGACTCTTATTGTGCTAATAACCCCCTCCCCCCAAGACCAAGGAGATGCTATCACGATTGGTGGTGACCCCAAATCCCCTGTGCACACATTTTTTGTTGGGAAATGTAGTTCTTTCTTGAGGATCATTAGAAACTCAGAAAGTAAGCAAGATTGTTTAATCTCACTAGCAAAGCTTACTCAGCAGAAAAAAGATGATGGGGCAAGCAGGAATAAAACTTTATCTAACTCACTCCTCTCCCAGCCACGTGTCCCCAATAAAAACACACACTCACTTGGTTAAAAGTGAAAAAGAAAATAAGTTTACTTACAAAATCATGTGTATGAAGAGATACACAGGTCTAGCTTCATGTTGCAAGAAAAATTCAGGTAGAAAAAACAGTCTCCATGCATCTCAAAGGAAAGTTTGGTCCCTCAGCATGCATCCATCTTCACAAAGGACATGCTGATGAACTGGTCAGCAAGTTAGTAATGGCGATTTGGTCTGTGTCTTCTTCACCCAAGAACAAAGGTAATTAAGTGTCCTCATGGTAAACAGGAAATGAGAGTAGGATGTGAGGAGGGGTTGTTAATAGCAATAAAACTACCACTGACATGCATTCCTAGAAAAGGTCTTGGCCTAAAAGCATCATAGAGATATAGTACTAGAAAGGCTTAGCATGCAAAGTTGCTATATCCCAACATTTTTGGGTAACAGTTCTTACATACAGAATTTCTTAGCCACTGTTTGTCATAGAAAATGTCAATATTAGAATAACAAAAAGGCAGCATAGTTCTTCGTTTGTTTTCTTTAATGAGCAGGTATGTGCCTTCAAAAACAATCATCTTAGGATACTGAGGGAGAGAAAACAATAGAACATGTATAAATCAGATCTTGGTCAGCTACCAAATGAGATGTGAAATAGATTTCCTGGACAGACTGTACCATACAACAAATTTGTTTGCCATGATAATGTATGAAGTAATGTTCCCTCTTTGTAACTGAACCATGGCACCTTATAATTCCTACCTAATGAAATTTCCCTCCCCTTTTAATAGAGGTTAATTGATTTAGTGAAATTTTACTGAATAGTTTGTCTCTTGCTCATTGAATGTTCCCATCACCTCTGTTTCTCATTACTTCTCTCAGTATCTCTACAGAGCTTTGATTACTACATCAATTTTTGCTGAACACTAAAGATTTCAAGTTTCATTGCTACTAATTCCTTCCAATCATCTCCTTTCCTCATTCATTCCATTTGGGCTAGTCCTTTCTGAAATATATAGCTATATTCACCCAGCAAAAATGTTCTTGGACACTGCTTCATGATGATGATTATTTCAGGCATATTGTCTAGCTGCAAAAGCTTCTGGTAGTACCTTACAAGGATCAATAATAACATGGTACCTCTAGCACTGCTCCCATGGGAGATTCTGGACCCTGTTTTCAAAGAGTATGCTGGCTGGGTTCCTTATCTCAATCAAGCTGCCATTTGGAACTTAGAATTCTGAGGAGGAGGAGGAGGAGAAAATGGTTATCAAGATCCTAAATAATAATTTATGCCCACTCAAGTTTAATACAGTTTCTAGAAAGGAATTGTGTTCTTCAAATTAATGAAAATGCCAAGCAGTTGGGACAAGTGTAATACTACGTACTAGGGATAGATGAGCAGGATATTATTGTTAGCTAGGTGCTCCCCAACTGAGACACTGTAGCAATCCACTGGGACAAACTGGCTTTTATTGTGGCATTTAACTAATTCTTTGAAGAAATTAATTTAATTATTGGTCCCAACCTCTAGCAAACCCACTGAATTAATGGAATTTACAGAAGTGTTGATTTACTAAGTGCCTAGTGATGTAGTTGGTCTATTTGAAGTCCAGATTGTGAATCTGTGAATAAGTGTGACCTAATGTGTTATTGCTTACTACCCAATTGCCTTTGTAATTTACAAGTGACTGCCACTCATTCCATACATATAATTTTAGCCATAAGAAAATTAATTCTTGTTTCATAGTCTGCATTTCTGAAACATATTCACCTCCATTACATTTGTTTAATTACAGCCTAATAACCCCAGAGGCCTGGAAATCCTACAAGTTACTTGTGTATTTAATAATTTTTTTGTCATTAATAAATGATTTATCCAATCAATTTACTGAATTTTATTATTCTGATGGGCCAATGTGGGTGCAAACACTAGGCCAATTAATGTTAAAGCTTATTTTTCCAGTCTTTTTCACTGCAAAATCTTGAATTAGCCAGCATAAGGCAGTTTCCCTTCCAAATCCATTCTCAGTGACAGGCTAGCTAATTTAACTGTTTCTGCCTCACAATAAAACACCAGGAGTTGTTTTATTTTCCTTATGATCTGTTTAGCTGTTACAAACAGTGTACAAAAGACTACCACCACCCCAAAAAAAACCAAATGGGGCTATGTATACATCAATGGAAATGAACTACACTTTTTTCATACAATGAGGATTACAACCCAGGTAAATAATATTCTTTCCCACACCTCATGTGAAGCTCTTGGGAAAGACTGGGAGAAGTTAAAACAGAATGTGTTTGAATGAAATATGACATGGAAATGTATTTTTATTTATTGGAAACAATTTTGTACCACTACTATTCAAAGCAATTTTACAAAGTTTAAAACAAGTGGAATGACAATAAATATAGAGCATGTGTACACCTGTCCTCAACAGCAATATAGCAATAGCAAGTTTATTACTATACCACCCACTGAACTAAGACTCCCTAAGCAGTTTACAATGTGTATGCCAATTTTCCCCAACAAGCTGGGTATTCATTTTACCGATCTACAAAAGACCTGCATGATTGAACTCACAACCTTGTGGCTACAATACCGACATTTAACCACTGTGCCTGAAACCTTGAGAACCAAGAAGACTGAAGATGGAAATGAGAAAATGCAGATCAGTTGTCTCTCATGCATTACAGGAGTTGGTGCAGATGTGAAAATGGAGCCAAGCTTTGATGGCAATGACATCCATTCTATTTTACTTCCAAATAGGAGTGGACCATTCCCTTGGTTGTTGAGTCTATATGAAATGTACTTAATTTTTACAACATTGTACTTGGTAAAGAAGGTTCAGTGGTGGTATCATGAAATTCATCACCACACTAATATAATCCAATGGCCTCTTATATCTGGTATAATTGTGTCTCTGAAGAGGCTGGTTTGTGTAGTTCTTATAAGAGACTTTCAAAACAAGTCCGGAAACAAGTTGAGTGAAAGCAGTTTTGCACCGTATATAAAGTGCAGCATATATCTTCACAACTAAATGCCTAAGGCAAATGAAGAACTAAACTTAGCTAGTGATAAGAAATGTGGGTGTCAAATGCCATTTTGATATGGAGAAAGTTACTTTCTGTTTTCCATTTTTGAAATGGAAATAATAGTACTGACCTTTCTATCGTACAGTAAAACTATTCATTTTTTTCTCAATGTTTCTTGAATGAATGAGCTAATCTCACTGTTGAGATAAATTTTCCCAAAGCAACCAGTATCATCACATCAGTGAGGTATCACATGTGCTTACTCAGACCCAACATCAAGTGTAACTCAAAGTGCAGTGTTTTCTTTTTCTGCCACAAATAATATTTAGTGCTGGACTTCAGAAATCTCTGTTTCCACAATTGCACCAGTAAACTGATTGCATAGTGTCATGGAGAGGTGTTGATGTTTTTAAAAATGTGAATTCCATACAACTAGTAGAACACATTTCTAGTTCACTGGCTACTAAGCAGCTTGAGTTTGCAAAAAGCCATTTGTCCACTATAGCTCTGGGCTGAGTCACAATCAATCATGCATTTGCTTAACCATGCATATTTAGGAAATAGTAACAAATGGATTTTGTTCTAATTGCTACTTTGTTCTGCATTGTTCCCAGCTTGTATTCACAACTTGCATCCAGGGCCCCATTCACACTAAGAAATAACCCGGTTTCAAAACCAGGTTATTTCCCTGTCATTCAGACTTGCACTGATTGTACTTGGTGCAGTTTGCAGGCTGGGCACCGAAAAGCCCATTTATACTGGTGCATTTAGCAAGATCCCTTAGTGCTTCTTTTTTTAAGAAACACAATGATCTGCATTTCCAGTAGCGTGAGTAAGCTATCAGATTGATTTGGATAACACAGCCACCATTCAGGAAATGGAAGGGCCTCCATTTTGATCCAGAACAGTGGTGTACAGGAACTTCAGACCGGATTTAAATGCCATGGAGAGATTTGCTGCCTTAAAACTCAGTGGGAATGGTGAACTGATTTGGAATTGCTTCACAGATGCAAATCTCTCCATGCAAAAAACATAAGTGTGACTGGCCCCCTCGTGTTCTGTAGAGGACCAGCAACTGGAAGATGCTTTTGAAGTTCATCAAGACAGCACTGTTGGGGAAGGGAAGACAAAGGTTTTCATTTTTCCATTCAGTTTATTCACTAAAACATTTTTTAAAAAAAAAATCTCATCATTTTTTTGAACATAAGGAAGAGTAGGCACAACATCAAAAGCATACACATTTCAGCACACAGTGCAAAACTGGAAGAGGTTTGTTCATAACAAATTCTATTGTCCATCCAAATTAAAGGATCATGTCCTTGAAGGCTGCTGTGTTGTGGGGTGTTTATTTGTTTTTGGAAGGGCAGGGTGGGAATTACATTCAAAGATAATGGAAAACTGAAACAAGAGCAGAGATTTTTTAAACACCCAGAAATCACATTAAATCTTAGTAGAGAAGGACTTTTTAAAGAGAATATCCCAGACATGATCATGCAACTGTTAATAATCAGATGAAAGGAAAGAGTGTGTTCTGTCCTGCTTCTGTATCACAGTTTGAAGTATTTCTAGCCACATCTTGATCTAGCCATCTGAGATTTAGGCCCTGTACACACAGGCCCTTTAGCACGTCCTGGTGACGTGCTAGGGTTGGCTCGGGGTGCCATTTCCAGATGCCCCACAACCCTAGACGTCACCAGGACGTCACAACTGTGCGGCACCGTATACACGATGTGCACAGCTGTGACGTCACTGCTGTGTGCCTTCCAGATGGGCATGCGCGGCAGCGACATGCTCGTGCTGCTGCAGGCAGTTTGTGGCAGCGCTAAAAGGAGCCGCTTTTTAGCGGTCCTTTTGTTTCCGCGTAGCTGTGCTGTGCAATTTTGTTGCTGCGGCACAGTTATGCAGAAAAGAGAGGCGGCCACTGGTCGCCTCTTTCTGGCAGTCTGTACCCCACCACAGTTAGCTTTTTGGTAACAGACACTATCTTAGTAGCCATGAGGTTTCATTGGAGAATACCAGAAAAAGTTTTGACACTGATCATGACATCTTGTTGAACAAACTGTACAATTGTTTTAAATTTCCACATTTACATAAGCAATTCAATTTTTACTGTGCTGGAGTTGCTGTGTACAGAACTGAAGCACATTTTTTACTGTTGGAATATCAATTTAAGATCTGATACAATACAGTGATTAAGGATTTGAATTGTGATCTTGAAATTCTTAGGTTCAAATCCCAGCCATGAATTCTCTGAAATATCAACAGAAAGCCACTGTTTTGTTTTCTTTTTTGTCTCTGCAATATGTGTAATATCTACAGTGGAAATTAATAATCTTGGGCTACCGCTGTTTTAGGTATTGTGGTATTAGTGTACATGAAGTGTTTTGAACACCCTAAATGTTGATAGAGCAGCAGTGGGGAGTCACTGTAGCCACTGTTGCTTGTGAGAGCTGGATTCCTGTATGAGTAATCTATAGAGGAACAAATGCCAGTGGTAGGCAGGATGGCATCCTACAACTGTAGAGCAAAATCTGGTTGTTGGAGGGGAGTGTCAGACCCTCTATTCCCCCCCCCCATCTGCTTGCTTTGGAAGTACACTTTGGAAAAAATATTGCATTCTGTTGTATTATCCATTCCGCCACTTGTAGCAGTCTGTATTTGATATGTTGGGGAATGTTGGCTTGGCTTGTGAGAGGGGGGGGGGTAATCTTAGGACCAGAAGCACCAATTTATACTAGTACTTGCTGATAGAGACTCCAGGTACGGGTGGACTAAATAGAACATTTATTTGGAAGAAATATGAAAGAACACACTTGGAGAGTAACTCACTCTAACATCCAGCATAGAGAGCTAACTAAAATGAAAAGTTTGTCACCATCATCATCATCATCTATTACAATCAACAGATCCAGTAGAAATGGAAAGGTGAAAGGGATAATGGAGCTTGAGGGTTGGATTGAGGGGTTATAGCTACCTGTCCTGAAGAAGGGTCCACAGACATCAGGAATGACTCAAACTGTAAAGTTTGAGAGCACCAGTCTCTAGACACTAACAGAAACAGCCGGTGTGCCAAGTACAAAGAGGGCAAAATAGTGACTCAGACCAAAGCCGGAGGGCAACAGCTATTGGACAAAGTGTGTGTGTAGCTAGTTTTAATGTTGAAACTATGCCAAAGAGGCTAGGTTTTTCAGTCCTATATATACATTAAAACCAACCACATATCAGGGTGATTTTATAGGAAACAAAAGCTTAATAGTATTTCAGAAGATCCTGAAAGGGTTTCCAAAGTAGTGGATTTGTTTTGATATCCATGAGATGGGAAGGGTTGGTTTTGATTGATGGCTACCTCTTCGACTTTACAATACATTGACAAGTTCTGGGGAATCCCAAAATGAGTGGACAGGAAGGGTATTTAGGAACTCAGCGGTGGATGGAAGGGAATCTGGGATTGTTTGATCTGTTGGTGAGAGCTCATCTTTGATTTTCAGTTTTTATTAGAAATGCATACCAGAGGTGGTTGCCCCCTTTTATCAAGCTGCTTTTAACCATTGTTAAATGGGGTCTACATGCCATATTCAAATACTGTCTTTTCAGTGTCTCATGGGTCATCACAGACTCTACAGCCACTGGTTAAGTGTCTAACATCAACATATGTCAGCATTGGCAAAACCAGCTTATTCCACCAGGTATAAATCCTTTCCCTCTACTAGCTCTACACTTAGTATTCTGCAGCATTTATTATTATTATTATTATTAACCTTTATTTATAAAGCGCTGTAAGTTTACACAGCGCTGTACATTTAGTGATCATTCTGCATGTTGAAGCATTGCAGATATGTATAGTCCAAAAATGCAATGGGGAGGGATCTGATAACTTGTTTATGGTGAGTTATTGAAATGCAGTGTGTGAAAGTGGGGTTTCCTTGCTGAATTCTTGATATAATAATAGTAGAGGTAAGTGGACCTTTTCACATTGAGACTCTGCTAAGCCACTGCCAGTCCAATGAGACAATGCTGTGCTAGATGGACAAATAATCTGAGTTGAAATAAGGCATTTTCCTCCGTAAATTACTGTTCTGTGTTTATTAACTCAGTGACAAACCAACTCTGAGTATTCCTTGCCTAAGAAACCCTGTGAAATTCATGGCATAAGTCAAAAGGTGGCTTGAAGGTAGGTACATGCGCGCGCGCACACACACACACGTGCTATTCTCAAGACTGAAACATGTTCTAGTTTATCTAGAAGCAGGCTACTCCTGGGCTACAATAGATTAATGTGTGCCTCATGAGCATCTAAGCTTATCTAAGCCCCTCCTTCTCCATTTCCCAATTATAATATTATCATGCTAACATCTCCTCCCTGTTGTTGTTCCTCCTGCCTGCTCTCACCTCCCCAAACACCAGGCCTTTGAGCTTTGCCCCTTCCAGTTAAACTGTGCTTCCCTTTTTAATGACATACACTAATGTGTGTTAACAGATGTCTGAGGGAAAATTAGCTGCTGTGTCCAGATCAATTAGAGCTGAGCTGCTGTGCAGAAACAATTCCTAACAGGCAGTGGAGGTTTTGGAAAGCAGGGGTGGAATCTGTAGCTTTTTTTCCCCTAACAAAGGTGAAATTATGCCAGCCCAGCTTGAGCCTGCCTGCCCCCATGAACTCCTCTTCCAAACAATCCTCCTCTTAATAGATTCTGATCTCTATACCTGATACTAAGACAGCTCTGACAGCTGCAGGCAAACAGCAGCAGCAGAATCCACACAATAGCAAAAGATAAATAGCTACACATTCTTCTAGAAGAACTATTCAGGGCCAGACAACACCTTATGTAGAATGAGTGGTTTGTTCTCTTGGAGTCTTTCTGTTTCATTTTCATTTTTAATGCAGCCGTTGTAGGTTCTCATTTTTTAAAAGAGATTTTTCTTAAAAAAATTTCACAGTCTCAAACAAGCATTTTTTCAGTCTCAAACAATCTCCTCTCCCCAAATGGTGTTAGGGGAAAAGTTAGGTTTACATTTTAAGAACCCACTAATCTACATTTCCTGAAATAAGGCATAAACTGGAACACACTCAGCTTTTGATTTGCACTTCTCTCTGAATTTTGTGATGTATTGTTCTGATTTTAAAAGTGCCAAGAAATGCATGCACTAGGGGAAAATTGTATACAAATGTGTATGCTATGGAAAATAATGGAAAGACTATAGTCTTGAAAGGTGGCTGATGAAGTGATTCAATAAAATGAATAAAATAAAGTAATATACAAACACTTTTTTGATTTTTTTCGAAAGCATTATAAAAATGAATATAAAATGTGTATGCTTTTTTGGACAGACTGACAATACTCATATGCAAACTGACACAAAAACAGAATAGTGTGAAGTAAAGCTGTACACAGATCCACTGATTCAATTCAGAGCCAAATTCAGTGATTTGGATCTGAGCACAGTTCAGTCCAGATCTGTCTGTATCCAGTCTGTTCTGATTTGGGTGTTGAATCTCAATCAAGATTGAAGAATCCTTCTTTGTTGGCCTGCATAAGTATAACAAAACTCAAATGATAGCTTCTTCTTATTTTAACCTATGTGTATAACATTTGGGCATTATTTCTACTGTATTTGGTATCTTCGATTTTCCTATCCATCCCCCCCCCCCGGCCTGGTCTCCCTCAACCACTTAGCTATGTAATGTTAGAAAAGTAATAAACATGTTACTTTCTGGAAGAAGGAGATTTCTATAAATATTTCTAGAGTGTACTTGTCCTTTTACAATGGGTATTACAGCTCCTAAACCATATTTCCATGTGTATTGAAATATCATTAAATTTGCATACATTAAATTTACATACATACGTTTACATAATAATAATAATAATTTTATTTGTATACCGTTTATCCATAGATCAAAACGGTTTACAGACTATAAAACTATTGCAAACATCTCATAAAAATAGATAAAAACAAATAATACAATTATATAAAACACAATCATTCACAGGGTAAGGCAGAGAATCAATGGCATCAAGAGCACTCAACTTCATTCCTGGGGGGGGGGGAGGCTTGGCAAAAAAGAAAGGTTTTAAGCCTCTTTTTAAATGTTTCTAGGGGGGTCATGAGACAGAGCTCCTCGGAGAGACTGTTCCAAATCCATGGGGCCGCCACTGAAAAGGCCATCTGGGAGACATATCTGGAGGATGGAATTTCCAACAGATTCTTCCCTGATGTTCTGAGTGTGTGGGGCGGATTGTATGGGGAGATGTGGTCCCTCAAGTAACTCGGGCCCAAGCCATGTAGGGCTTTATAGGTAATTACCAACACCTTGTATTGTACTCGGAAGCGAATGGGCAGCCAGTGAAGATTTTTCAGAATAGTTGTTATGTGGTCAACCCTGGATGCGCCGGTGACCAGTCTGGTAGCCATGTTTTGTACTAACTGAAGCTTCCAGGATTGGTACAAGGGTAGCCCCATGTAGAGCGCATTACAGAAATCTAAACGAGAGGTTACCAGAGCATGTACCACGGTTTCAAGGTTAAATGTTCTTTTTTTCTCAACATTGCAATACTATGCATTTTTCAAGCTGTGTCCTATTTGAATATTCCATGGTGATATTTGTGGTAACTTTGAGCCCTTCAGTATAATTACAATTAGCTTCTGATTAGTAAAGATCTGTGGCCTTGTCCACCCCATCACTCTAAAACTCCATGTTGTATTCCACCTTTAACATGAACTTTTTGACATATGTGGAGATGGGCTATGAACATTGCTGTAGGCTCTTATCAGATCAACTTCTGAGTCACATTTATCAAAATTATTCTACAGTCCCTTGCAACGGTGGATATTAATGGTGTTCATTTAAAACCAAGAGTGTTGCTAATGCTGTCACCTATGTGCTAAATCAGAGGAAACAAGAATAATCTAAACATATGCCAGAAACAAAGCTGTTGAGATTAGTCAACGAAGCAAGTAAAATAGCCTAGGGATCAGCACACTGTGCCTATGTGAGTAGTCTCCAATGTGCCATTTGTAGGCCTTGTGATCTCTCATCTTGAGGGACTAAAGGCAACCTTCTTTTTATTGCTCAGAATTTCAAGGGCAACACAGGCTTGTCCTAGCCCAGTTTAGCAACAGCAATAGCAAGAACATTTCTATACTAAGGAGTTTACAAAGTGTAAGCTAATTGCCCCTAACAAGCTGGGTACCCATTTTAGCAACCTACAGAAGGATGCCAGGCTGAGTTGACCCAGAGCCCCTGGCTGGTATTGAACTCACAACCTTGTGCTTTGGGAGTGAATGGCTGCAGTACAGGTATTTAACCACTGCGCCACCAGGGCTCAGTATGTGGAAGAGCATATTTTGCATGTGGCTTTCTCTACTGGGTTGAGGAAATAATGATCCATAGAGGAGAGGAAGTATACGCAGATTACCATTTGATCAGTTTTGGCCTGTATTGTGCCTCTAACCCTCACAATGGTACCAACATGAATGGTACCAATTAATCAATTAACAATTAATCTAATAGTCCTGCTGAGCTCCTTATTGACTCTTGTAACTGGAAGTTGACTATTGTCATCAACATGAATGCTCTTGTATGTATGCAGCCAACCTATAGAGGAAATTTAGTTGTTGATATTCTGAGAACAGTGAATTGGGAAAGTAAATAATTGGAGTGCAAATGACAGAAAACTGAGACTGGAAAGCAGCTGAACACAAATTAGAGCTCTTCACAGGGCATATTGTCTGATGGCGATAGTTACAAAGAAGGTTCATTTCTCTGCTGCAACTGCAGCATCAGTTCCTTACTCTACAAAACTGCCACCTTTTAAAATCAATGGGGAAAATTGACATATATGGAATTAGTAACGCAGTGAAGTTCTTAAATCTGTATTTTCTAATTGCAGAATATCTACCATCAATACAGAGATTTAAATCTGATCATGATCTGCCGTAAGTGTTTAGATTTGTCCCTGGGAAACAATGATTTAGAAAGGGACCAGGGATTATGGTAGATAACATCCTCCACAGGAGCTCAAAGTTTAATGATGTGGCAAACAGAGCTAATATGAGCATTGTATTTAGAAAATGGATAGGAAGCAGAATTTATATTACTTTAGCACATAGCGCTGGTGGGCCCACTGCTGCAAAATTGTATTCTGCCCTAACAGTCACATATTTTAAAGTAGGACGGCAATTTTATGATGCAGGATTTAGGGATGGAAAGTCACTTTATCACTATACATATTCACATAGCAAAAACACCCAAACTCTACAGCAAGTTGAAGATGGAGAAATAGGAAGAGCCATTAGTCTGGAAGGCATGGGGTATCATTCTAAGCAACAATTATGAAACTTGCTATCCAGGCCTTGGAGGTAGAAAGGAACTGCTGGACCTCTTACCCTTTCCCTCCACCACTCCCTTCTCCTTCTGTGTCATGTCTTTTTAGATTGTAAGCCCGTGGGCAGGGAATCGTCTAACTAAAAGATTGTATGTACAGCGCTGTGTAAATTTACAGCGCTTCATAAATAAAGGTTAATAATAATAATAATCTAGAACAACCCTCAAATTGTGCTAGGGTAACTGGCCTATAAGAGGCAAAGTACAATGTGTTACCAGCAGAGATCTAAATTAGGGACAGTGTTCAGCACAATTCATGTGCTATGAAAGCAAATGTTTTCAGTAGATTTGAGCAAGATGTGCTATCGTAAGACTCTAAGAAAAGAGAACTTCATATAGCCTTCCCCTAAGTGAAGGAATGAACTGGTCTTGCAAAAGACATGGCTAGTGGCCATGCTGTCTGGGAGGTTTGAGGAATTATAATCCAAAAGGTTAGTTTTCCAAACTCTGGGATCAAGGACTGTGCAAATCTTGTCACTCCAGGCACCTCTGGTGCAATCCAATCAGAGCTTGACAGTAACTGTGGAAAGCTGATTGGGGAAATAAGACTCTCCCTTGAGTGGAGAGAAGTTGAAGGATGAAAATGGACAGTTAGTCATGATAAAAGACACCCCCCCCACACACACACACACACAGACAGACATTTTATTAGTTCTATTATGGAAGAAGTGATAGTTTGCTGCTGTTGCTGTTCCTGCTATTCTGCTTCAGATCTCTCAAACATGGTGTACCTATTTCTTTTGCTAATTCCACTCACTCGAAAATGCAATACATTGCTGCATAATGGAAATGACTCATAGCATCATTTCCATTTCAATTGTCATATAACGACCAATACCATAATTGATCAAAATGACATCTATAGTTAGAACTATTTCTTCAAGAGAGAAAAAAACCAGTGAACACTCTGAAGATGCCAGCCACAGATGCTGGTGAAACATCAGGAAGAAACTTTTCTGGAACATGGACACATTGCCTGAAAAACCCACAAAAAAACACTGAACACTCTGCTCAGATTCTTGAAATTTAAAAAGGGTGGGGAAATTAAAAATGATAATATTCTTGAGATAAAAGGAAGGAGCAGAAAAATAGGCTCAATGAGCCCCATCGGAAAGTATTAGATACATACTCATGACAATTAGTAAGCAAAAGTCTTCCTTAGTTTAACTAATAAATAAAAGTAGGCAAGTAGTCAACAATGTGAGGACTTGGGAGATGGCCTTCTCATTTGTGCTTTCCCAACTGTGGCATGTTCCCCCATGGGAGGTCCATTTTGTATTAATACTGGCTTATGTTTAGGTGCCAAATAAAAAGTTGGCTGCTTATTCAAGGCTTTGAAACTAAGTGATTCACTACAAAATGATTTGTACATGGTTTAAACTCTTTTAACCTTTTAAACCTGTTTTCAGTTAATTTGTCTAAGTTTTTGTCTATTATTGCTATTGTTCCATTTTAAAAAAATCCATCCTGTTTATATTGATTTTACCTGGACACCACACTTAGCTCTTTTGACACAGGGCAAGACAGAAATATTTTAATAACTAAAATCAATCAATCAAGCAAGCTGCTTTTTGGAATGGAGGTAAAAGCTGGGGAAGTCACAGTATTCAGGGCAAATGAAGACCTTCTCTCTGCCATCCTAAAGTCCGGCCAGAGAGAGGAGAAGGAGAGGCAAAAAGATGGCTTTTCAGCCACCACCACCGCTTTGCAGCACTCCTGCAGCATATAAATGATGTACAGCTGGAGCGCCACAAAGCTGCCTACCGTGTGGGTGGGCAGCATAATGCCGGCTTGGGGGCAGCATCAGAGCATGCAGCATCTAAACGCCACACTCTGACACTGCCGCCAAGCTGGGACAAAGGGGCCATCTGTTTTGCCACTCAGGTGGGAAGAAAAATGGCACATCAAAAGTTCTTGCAAATTATAGGGACTTTTTTTTTTTTTGTTCCCAGCACAACAAAAAGTGAGCAGAACTGCAAGTGCTTCAGAAACTGCTCAGTTCTGCAGTCAAATACAAACTCACTATTTTTTACTAGGCACAGTAAACTGCACAGCTTCTGTCGGGGGGGCGGTCACCTACTTGCACTCTTCTTCAATCTATACTTGGAGAAGTTCAAGAAATTCAAAATAAATTATGCACTATAGCAGTATACAAGCAGTGCGCTCAAGTGTTTAACATCATGGCCCTTAGCTATTTCGAAACTTGAACAACTCAAATGTTACACAACAAGACAAAGAAATGTATGCCAACTGAAACTGCAGCTACATGTGTGTAACATTTGAACAACATTTTTGTTGTGCAACATTGCTACTTTTATGTATAAAATAGTAATGTTTCACAACAAAATGTTGAACAGTGTTGCACAACAAAAATCAGCAGTCTTGTTCAAAAATAACCACGTGATTTTGTTGTGCAAAATGTAGAAAATGTTTTAATGTAGAAAAAATAAATATTTCATAAAAATGTTATGCAGAATCCAGCAATGTTATATAAAAATAGGCACAAAATTTTGTTGTGCAACATTGTTTTCTGTACAACACTTTTGTTGTGCAATACTCTGTTTTCTAATATTTCAGTTTACTACATTAGATAAGCAGTGTTGTATAAAACACACACATGACTACCTTGCATGCCAAAAACTGCACAGTTTTCAGGGAAGTAGGTGCAGTTCTCAAGATGACCTAGGTGTGTGGGTGTATGTGTTGTGGGTCTTCAAGTTGTTTCTGATTTCACCCTAAGGTGAACCTATCACAGGGTTTTCTTGGCAAGAATTGTTCACAGATTTGCCACTGCCTTTCCCTGAGCATACGACTTGCCCAAGGTCACCCAGTTTGGGGCAAGGACACCCAGACTTGGCCAAGGTCACTTTGAAGTTTTCTAGGGAAGCTGCACTCCTTCCTATCAAGGGGGTGGAGCGGGGGCAGAATTCCTGAATGTCTTGAAGCTATGGTTTGAAAAATTGTTTCATTGTTCTTGACATCCATCATGACTTGAAAAACTCGAGATTTATCATCCCTGCCTTGAAGATGCAGGGGAGCTATAAGTTGACCAACTTATGAGCTAACCTGACAGGCTTCATGTATAGTTACAGCTTCCTTTTACTGAGCTTATGAGTTGTCACAGGATGACAGATGATTGCATGTTAGTCATAAGGATGAGCTTTACTCAGGATGGAAAAGTACAGGTTTTCTAGCAGGTTGCCCAGATTTTGACTCAAGCATGATACATGGTGATGGCAATGAATCTACATAAATCTGGAATAGCTCACTAGATAAATATGGAGGGAGGGAAAGAGCTATGGATAGATGGAGGGGGTTTTTGTGTGTGATTTTTGAAATAACTGGACTTTTCCAGTTTCTTGATCACAAATAAAAGATAACAGTAGAGTTCTACCTCCCCTGGTTTGGGTTGCCCTCACAATTGGGAAAGCCCTGCTGTTTGAGGATCATTCCTGTTTTCACTAATCTCTAAAGACTATCAGCAATATCCTCTCTGATGAGAAAGGCAAGTGGCAGACAAAGTCAATTCAAACCAAGTGTCAATTGAAAGAGTGCTCCTGAAACTGGTACATGGATCAAAGAGTAGTTTCACAGTGTTTTTTGCATCTGGTACTTGAGTGTGAAGTTTGCTTTGCTCCATGAACCCAAGGAAAGACAATATACAATGGAACGTACACCCCAGTAACCAAGGTAAGATGCTCTGGCAGCTGGTGCTTGCATGGAGTTTCTTCAGCTTGGATCCACACTCCTTGATATCAGCAAGCTGAGGTCACCCCTCCCTAAAAAGGTTCCCTATCTCTGTTCAAGAAACATTGCAATCTTTGTTTTAACCTATACAATAAAAGTATTTATTAAACAGCACGTGTTATAAGCCATCAGTCTTTTAAAGTGTGAAATGACACTGGGCAAATTAACAGACAGAATGAATATGTGCAATTTAAGCAAAAGGTGCATGGGTGGTATGGCACATATTTCAGTCTTCTGAAAAGTATTCTAAACCACACTGATAACATCAAGCCTTAAGGGTTGGTCAGATTCACCCTTTGGGGAATATAGTTGTCAGTCTGAATCTTGGAGAGCTGCTATTTTAATACCAAGGGAATGCCTGTCCTTTCAGCACAGCACTGATTCCAATTTATAATACCCTACTTTGGGACTCAGATAGAAATGTCCAGAGGCTATTTTGACCAACCAAACTTGGGAAGAGAGAGAGAGAGAGAGAGACAGCAGGAAGTTCCCTGCTGAGCTGCTTCGCTGGAGCAGAGAAATTAATTGGAAAGTGGATTGGGGAGGTCAGACTGGCAGGGGCTGTGCAAGGAAAGTAAGTACAGTGCTAATAAATATAATGTTCTTCATCTAGAGACAGGAAATTAGCTACAAAGATAGAGGGCGAACTGGATTGTAGGATGACACCAAGCGGACTCCTTTCATCCACTAATAACTTCACTTGTTTTTGTTTGACTGTCCTACTAATAGCTTCAGGTCATGCTAGGTTAGTCAGGTTTTGAGCAGAGCTTGGAAAGGTACCTCTTTTGGAATTACACTCTGGCCCATCTGGCATGGCCAGTGGTCCAAAAAAATGTACCCCTCCAAGCAGAGCTTACAACCTGCACAGAAAACAAATCCAGGGGTAGCTGTATTAGTACAAATAACCAGAATCCACAAAATAGTGACCAACCAAAATGCATGATGTAAGCTTTTGCAGCTCCACTGGTTTATTTATCAGGCAAAGGTATTAAAAATCATACAGGACAAAGAAAAAAAGATGATGCTACCTACAGGCCTACATTTTTTTCAAGATGCTGTTGTTATCAAGATATTTTGTTGTTCTCAGTTAAGATGGTATGGAGGGTTATCCATGCAGGTAGAGGCCATTCCTCCCTTGTCATGATGTGGGCTCTGGCAGACAATGATTTGTAATATTCAGGAAATAAAATTTAAACTCTATTAGCAACACAAAAAGAAACTTACTTTGTGGGCCAGGCTGCCTCTCCTATGCGAGGCTGACCATCCCCTTCTCAGACAGAAAACACTGAATTTCTCAAGAAGTCTTTATGTTGTTGCATTTATTGGCCTTCCTGAGACCCTGTTCTAAAGCAGTCTACACACAGCATATAAAAATGCATAAAACCTCTGGGCTGAGTCTTCAAAAGGTAAAGCAGTCATATTACAATGGAAAGTAGGGCCTTTCCAGAATACAGAATAGTGAGCATTTGGGCATTGTAATTCCTGCAGTGGAAGCTAGATATTTCAGCTGATATTCTTCTTGGCCTTCCAAATGCCAGAGATGGATGAGGCTATGTTGGACAAGACTCAGGAAGAACTCTTTCAAAGGAGTCCTTCCTTTGCCAGGCACCATTGCTATACCCTTTCCCTGTGACTGAACCTAAGGCAATAAGCTGAAAACTTCTTGAATTCAATCTTCTGGCATGGATGTTGTTTAAAAATCAAAATAGCCGTCAGAAGGTAGCATTTAAAAGAATCCATTTCAGATCTTGGTTATTGTTTGCCTGTTTTATTATGACCAGGTGGATTACACAGTTCTGCCAATAACCCAGGACAGTGCCCAGAGTTTAAAAGGCTACATTTTGGAATACTTCTTGCAGAATCCCATAAGTGGTCATATTGGATGGGGAACTGTGGGGGTTGTAGTCCATAATGTATTTTTCCTCTTACCTTCTTACATTGTGACAGAATCAGTTTTCTGATCGAGAGGTAGCAGGGAGATATCCCACAGCAACATTACGAAGAGCAGCCAATCAGGCTTTGGCTCAGGTCAACTAATAGCCAGCCGGCCCTTGTCAGCAAGTGGCTTCAATTGTGCCACTGGAAACTCTGAAGTGTGCCATAGTCATTCATCTTGTTGATCAGCAATATGTGGAGAAACACAGAATGTTCAAGACCTACCAGTCAATTCTGTACATGGTACTAAAACATAATGCTCCCTAAGCTCCTTGGACTGTTTTGTCCCAAATGAGATGGTATTCTGCCAAGCACGTTTCTACTGCATAGTGCAGCAATTAAGCTTTTAAAAAATTCTCCATTGGCACCAGTGGAGTCTGTTTTAAAGTCTAATTGCTGTCCATGGGAAGGCAGTTTTTGAAAGCAGGAGACCTGCATCACACAGGGAAGAGAGAGTTAGCACTTCTCTTCTTTGAACTGCCCCCCCTCCCCATGATGAGGCTTTTAAAACATTGCCATTGGCATTGTACAAGCTTTTTGAAAATCTTAATTGCTGCATAGGACTGGTGAATGGCCATGGGCTGGATGGACTAGCTCCTAGTGGGTGAGAGGATTCCTGCCTCCAGGCTAGTGAGTAAAAACTCTCAGCTTCCTCCTGATTCATAAAGGTACATACCCTTTAAAACTACAGGTTAGTATGTCTACAAAAGTTACCACACCTGGCTTGTAGAAAACACTAACACAGATAATAAAACACGTGCAGTTAGAAAAGAGTGGGGAGAAATACATTGTATTATCCTGGCTGTAGGCATGCCAGATTGCTTAAGCAGTCGGGGAGAGCATTCATCTTTACCAGAGATGCTACAGAAACTGGTAGGTCTCTTTATTTTTATCTTTAAAACCCTATTTGATTTCTGCAGGGAAGAATCTGCATGAAAAACATAGCTCACTTTGAACCAGCTGCAACACAATTCTACTTACCAAATTCCAGTGATGGCAACAACAAATAATGGTAATACCTCTCCTTCCCAGTTAGCAAGCTTTCTTTATGTTTGCTAGCAAAGCTCACACTTCCAATATTGCTGGCTAGCATCAACATCAAGCTGTTCTCCTCACTCCATTGCCACTTCTGGAACCATTATTTTCTATAATGATAGAGGGAAACACTTTGGGAATGAAATCAAAAGTTAAGGGCTAAATTGACTCCTGTTGGTCATGTATGGAGCATTTTTCTGCCCCTGCCCTTGAACTTTGTCTCCAAATCTGCTTTTCCTTCTTTCACTATAGGAAATAATGGTGCCACTAGGTGGGGGTGGGAAAATTCTTTGCAGAAGCAAAATTATAGGGTAGCAGCTTCATGGAGCTGTCAGACCTTCCAGTCCAATCCCTTCCCCCCAAAGAGCCTTCCTAGCCAGCCAACATAAATAGAATAAGCACCTCAGAGTGCTAGATCAAAGAATGAAACATCTCTTGTTCCATATTCTAGTATTTAACTGAGCTGCTCAATTGGGTCTGTTCTTTTGTTTTTCAAACTGAGCAGCTTGCTGCTTTTCCATCCGTAATCTCTGGTTATTTCCACCATGCAATTCCTGCTGCTGAGAAGGTGGAATTATAATAGCTCTTCAGGTTTCTTTACATACAAAGTGCATTTATATCACCTAGAAATTTACAACAGTTAACAGCTCCATTGTATATTTGATTTTGATAGAACTTGAGCATATATCTATATAGAGATATATGTTCCTGAAATATACCTGAAGTCTTTGTTTTACTGAAGAGGGGATCATAAACAGTTGGTTTGAAGCTCAGTTGAGCGTCATCTTTTTTTCTTTCTACACAGTGGGAAACATTGATCTTCTGCTGTAATTTATAATCTGTGGTGTTTCATTTTAATGTACAACATAATTGCAACTGATTTTTCACACTTTTGGGGATATTGGAGTTACGCCTATAACTTTTTCCTACTAGGTTCCATACACACTAGTAGGTGTGATGGAGCCATGGTGGGTGGGAACAGGGATGTTCAGTACATATTCTCCATAACCTTTCTGGCCAGTACTGTTTTATCACCCCATTAACATGTTTAAAATCAGTCTTTTAATTAGTGCTGAATGCCTTTTAGTTATAATTTTATCATTCTATAAAACATAATTCTTAATTTAAAATTCCAATTCCTGCCATTTTAGCAATGTGATTTTGGTATCCTGTATGTCATTATCCACATCAAAAAAAATCCACCCTTTTACGAGAGAGAAGAGGAACAGGAAATTAAATTCTCTCATTTTTCAGAGGGAGAGGGAACACAGACTTGCTATGTTTTGAGAAAAGATAGAACCACCAGACAGAAAATGCAAGGTGATAAAACCTGAATGGAAGGTATGAGGGTACAATGTAAAACAAAAACAAACAAATGCTATATATAATGAACATTCCAAAGACCATATTTTATTCCCCTAGTTAGAAAAGGACTATGCACTCAATACTTGATTTTTTAAAAAAATCTTTTCCCCGAGATATAGAGACTGGTTCATATTTACAAACAGATAGAAACTGGGGAAATAGTTAAAACCTCTTCCTGTTTGCTTTTTTTTTTAAAAAAAATATTTTTTGCATGGTAGGGAACTGATCCTCAGGGAGGATTTTAAAATATCTGTCTTCTGTGTTTCATTTTTGAAACTTGTTTTGTTTATGAAATAGCTGTTGATTCTTACAAAAAGTCTCATTATCCCATTACCATACTAGCAATATAAATACATTTGTATGCACACTAGAAAATATTGGTATGCTCCTGTAACCATATATGGATAACATTATGCTTCTATTGTAGGTGCAGATGTTTTTAGCACCAGTGTGCTTGACAATTGTCACCCCTCTCCATCCTTCATATGTGCAGAGGGGATTGCTTTTCTTTATGATATTTTTCACTGGTTTGGCAGGGTTGACAGTATTTTGCTTTTCTGGATTAGAGCTACCTGTGCTAAATTGGTCAGTTGCCTGAGGTCCTCAGAGATCACTGGGACCAAGCCTTTGACAAGCTGTAGAAGTCTGCACTATTTACACAGCTTTCCAAGCCAAATGTCATCAATTTGATGGGCCTCTGGGAGTTTGCAAACTCTACAGCAGACTCAGATAGAGAGAGAGAGAAGGAGAGATTGAGAGAGGTGGGGAGGGAGCTCTGAAGTGTCTGTTCCCTGTCCACCCAGATATAAAATGCTCCCATAGATGGTTGAAAAGGAACAGTCTCAGTCCTCATTTTCTGTGCATCCAGGTGGAACAAAACCATTCATGCAGAATCCTATCACGTTTTCTTCTCCGCTGACCCCTTCTCATTTGTGTTATCCAGTGGAATCAGCTTTAATGTTTACAAGAGATCAAGCCTTTGCTTTGTTCACCTGTACAATGGAGAAAGAACAGTAGATGGAGGAGGGGGAGAAAATGCCCCCTCCTTTTTGGTAGTGGATCAAAAGGTAGCTGTACCCCAAAGTGCATCATGCCATTTGATGGGATAGTCTAGCACACTGAGAATGAACCCTGAGAGCAGAAACAAAGCAATTGCAAACTGAACTTCTTCCTAGAAATAGACTAGTAACTCAAAACAAATTGCCAGCTTGCCTTTAGGTGAGGAGGTACACCTGCCAATCCCATTGTAGCCAATTTAGTGTTGCTACTTTAATAAGCCATGTTCAGTACTATGGGCTCAACATCTCTTGGCAAGCTGAAAGCAGCAGGTCATTTCAACCTCTGGCATATGATGCTGCTAAAGTAAGAGAAGACAGCTGAGACTCATTACTGGAGCAGAAGACAAATTTGAAATGAATGTCACTTGTCTTGCGGTGTCTGTTCTCTTGGGCCTTCTCACTCATAATGCCATGAGTGTTGTTGCATTTCCCATACTTGAAACAGAAATGGTACCTACACTGGTTACAAATGTACACTTGGTTTTTAAATTTTCACTTTTTAATCCCATGTGCCATTTTACAAAATGTTCACTTTAATCACATGAAACAATGAATGTACATGTAAATATAATGAGGATGTGCATAAGATACTGTAATGTAAAGGTATAATTTTAATTTGGCTAGCTGTTTATGTCACAACTATTACCATTACATTCATGACTATGCTAGGGCTGATATGAGTTACTGTCCAGCTAGTGCTGATGTGAATTACAACATCTGGAGGACAACATGTTCCCCTCTCCTGCCATATGCTCAGCATTTGCAAGTGTAGATATAACTAAAGACAGCTTCAAGCCATTTGTAGGCTATTTAAAAGCAAAACAAAACAAAACTGTAATGTTAAAACGGTGCCAAGAATTTACTATTTCAGACCTCAGCTATGACCTTACATAATTGAATCTCCTTATCCTTGTTCATAGAAATGTCAAAACCCAAAAATTTACTATGATTTTGAGTTCTTCCTAGAGCTCCTATGAAAACATAAATCTTTACTTTCTATGAAAACCAGTACCTACTCTGTAACTAATTATTTGACGTCAACAGACCTAACTGACAAAGTTTCCAAGTAAACATATGGTCTTTAAATTCAGCATTATGAGTTCTAAATTAGCAGTATTAATTTGGGATTACATTCTAGCCATAGGTAAACACTTCAGTGCTCCATTAACATAAAGCATCGTGTAGAGAAATAACCTAAAATTAACTGATCTCAATGGGAGATTTTAAAGTACCTACAATCCTGTGCTTAAACTGTAATGGACGAGTCATTGGTTAATAACAGAAACCCATTACAGTTTATGCATGGGACACAAATGGGAGAAGTGTTCAGGGGTGTGATAATCTTCCCCCCTGTTATCATGTTTTAATGATGCCTCCTCCATGTGAAAGAGCTCTATGACTACTTTTCCAAGCTGTAGTCCTAACACACTGGCACAAGGTTACTAAATGCACCTCATGCCTTACTGGAGATTTGAATGTAGGTCTCTTTAGCTCCAGTCTAGTACTCTAAACATTGTTTGACATTGGGATATATCCTAGAGGACATCCAGTGTAGGACTTTATCACGCCAGGTTGCTAAGACACCACAATTGCGTCAGTGTAGGAAATGCAAACATACTGGTTTTGGAACAGCCATATTTGTGCAGCTCTTCAGTGGTGACATTCCCGAGCTCTCTTTTCTGCACACTGGCTTCATAACCCCACCTCTGGGGTTTAGAAAGCGTAACTTGCCCAAGGTCACCCAGTGGGTTGACATGGCCAAATCAGGATTTGGACCTTGGTCTCTAGAGTCACAGTCCAGTACTCATACTCAAAAGAAGCACTCCAGGAACTGATAGAAGATGAAGCAGCTATGGGACAGACACATTGTTTTATAATAAGGTGCAGATATAGACACTGCTGCTATAATTACTCTTTGGCAGCCTTGTGTGATTAAGTCCTTAGTGAGTATGGAGAAAATTTGAATTCAGGGATAGCGGGCAATAGGACATACTTCCAGGTTGTTATGCATAGGGTTGCAACCTTAGTTTTTAACTGCTATGATGCTAAAATCCTATGTTAAGATAATATGAAAGATATCACTAGTTATCCCTCTACTAACATTTTATCATCTCCATTTATGTGTGTGTTTAAAAAGTATTGGTAATTTAGGGGAAGAAAATGAAAAATTTTCACCTCTTTTTGATATTTCTTCCCTCATGCATAAGGGGCAAAATGAACGGGAGAAGTGTGTAGGGGTGTAATTCCCCCCCCCCCAATCATTCTGTCACCACATTTTAAACATGTTTTAATGATGCTTGCTTTCCATATGGAAAGGTCCATATTGCCTGGAGGATACTGAGGGCTATAGTCCAACAAGTAACTTCCTTAGTTCTAGTTTCAGTGACTTCTCTTCTCCTATAACACACACATACACAGATGTTCAAGTAACTGGTTATGAGAGCTGCTAAAAAAAATGTAAATGGAAGATGAAGAGTCGACAAATGCTTCTGTCATTTCTTCTCTTCCATTACCCCCTTCAGCATTTGTCAATCTCTTCCTCTTGTGTTTAGTCTATTTGTTTTCCTCTCATAAAAACGACTAAAATGCCTCAGAGGAGAAGAAATGAAAGATAAGCACAGGTGAATACAGTTGCCACTGCTGATTACTTGTAATTACAACCTGCGGTTTTGTGAGTGATGTGCAGAACATTGACAAAATACAAGAGAAGGATTAGCAACTATAAAAGTGGTTAACACTTTCCAAACAAGATTCCACTCATATGCAGAGGAATATTTCCACTAAAAGTATAAGTGGTTCTGGGAAGATTTATGGGTATATTTACATGCACTTTGCCCTATTGTCTTCCATAAAATGCAGGTGGTTTTGCCATAAACCAAATCTATCCATCTCTTCACAGCCCAAGTAAATTTTAATCAAGGTAAACACTTTTTTCATACTTTTGTTCATAAAGAAAAAAAAATAGTGTTGCCATGTGCATGAGAGAAATTGCAGCATTCATGTTGTAATAATCGGGAGATGTTTATTTTAAATTCTCTCAGTCAAAAATGTATTGTAATTAGCAAACTGACAATATTGTACAAATATGTTACAAACATCATCTCTTGTCTATGCATGCAAGCCTAGGGCCAAAGCCAGGAATTTGACAATTCTAAAAGTTCTCAAAGGCGCTGGATAGACGGGCCCTATGGGGCGCCATCATGATGTGTGAGGGGCAGCGCTTCCAAACGCAACTCGGCCCTCGCACGTGACAAGGGCATCAAAATGGCAGCGCCCTGTACATACGGGCACCATCATTTTGATGTGACGGATGCATAGCATGCACACGTCCTGGCACCTTTGTGACGCCGCAAGTGTGCCATTGGCGCCTTGCAATGTCATAACGGTGTCGCAGAAAGAACATGCTTTTTGTGGGTTCTTTTTGCTGCACGAGAGAGATGCGCAGTTTGTCCGCTGCAGCTCCCTCATGCAGCAAACCAGGGCGGCAGCAGACCACCCTTTTTGGGCGGTCTATATCCTGCCAAAGTCACTTCATTAGAAGCACAATTTTTACAAAGATGACAACTCCTATGCATTATTTTTTTTTAAAAAAAAAATCAAATCCCTGCCCTTATGTGTGCATACCTGTACTCTAACAGTCAAACAACTGATGCTATGTGGTGCTAGTTGTATTAACAAACTCATGTGCCCAGGAGAAACATGGGCTGTATGGCATATTCCAGTTTTGGCCCTTAAATCACCTACAGAAGAATGAGGT
This sequence comes from Sceloporus undulatus, assembly GCF_019175285.1. NCBI lineage: Eukaryota > Metazoa > Chordata > Lepidosauria > Squamata > Phrynosomatidae > Sceloporus > Sceloporus undulatus. The sequence continues at coordinate 40,265,869 of NC_056524.1, forward strand.
TACTTTTGAGGATACAGAAATTGCTTATTCCCAATGGAGAAACACACTGATGAAGTGCATGTGCTTCCAGCTGGTCCCTTTTACCAAGTGTCCAGACATCACCGTGTCTATCCCCTCAGTGATTCTGGCCTTTTCCAGTATGCTGCAGAGTTTTTGCCTAAATACCCTAATGGCAGCTGATCCTGTGATCTTGGAAGCTAAGCAGGTTAGTTCAAAAATAGTACTTGGGTGGGAGACTGCCAAGCAATAACAGGTGCTTTAGACTATATCCTGAGAAAGGCAATGGCAAACCATCTCTGAAGATTCCTTGCCAAAGATAGTACTTTCAAATTCATTGGGCCACTTTGAATTGACAGGCAAACTTAAAGGCAGAGTGTGTGTGTGTGTGTGTGTGTGTTAGTTTTCCCCATCATTTGTTTCTTAATGGTCTCTGGTTTCTTCTCCATGGTACATCATTCTGTCACTTCATTTAAGCTGTCCCTATTTTGTCCCTTTTTTGTTTTTATTTTGCCCCCTTTTATTTTGCTATGCATCCGTCACATCAAAATGGTGGTGCCCGTATGTACAGGGCGCTGCCATTTTGACGCCCTTGTCACGTGGGAGGGCCGAGTCGTGTTTGGAAGCGCCGCCCCTCGCACATCACGATGGCGCCCCATAAGGCCCTTCTATCCAGTGCCTGTTGAATTCATTGTATCAACATGGATTGCTACATTTTCCATTCTTCAGTTTTCATCCCCACATCTCCATGGGTGTGTTGGGAATATAGGTATCACTGTTTTGTGAATTTTGGATGTTTTGTAGTTTGCTACAATAACATCTAAAATCCACAAAACAGTGATACCATTATTGGACCAACCATAATGCAAACTTTCGAAGCTCTACTGGCTCCTTCATCAGGCAAAGGTATTAAAAATCATACAGAAGAAAGAAATAAAAAATGATGATGTTAGTCATAGGCTGGCATTTCGCAACCATGTTGTGGTTGTTGTCTTCCATACATCCATGGTATGGAGATGTATTCATGCAGGTGGGGCCCTTCTCCTTCTGGTCATGTGAGTACTGGGAAATTCTTAGTCCAGGAACTAAAATCAATCAGCATTTTAGGATCTAGCTTGCAATTAAATCAGAGGGTCAGAATGTGGCAGCTCCCCACCATCTGTTTGTGGGGTGGGTATGTATGTGTCTTTTTTTCTTGGGACAATCTTGCTGGAGCATCCTCAGTGATTCTACACATGGGGTAGTAGTATCATGCAAATGGACTGAATTAATACCCAGTTGGGCTGGGAGAACACAAAGTCTGAATTCCAACATCTCCTTAGATTTCCTTGTTTGAGGAAGTGTTTACTTGAATGGGTTAAATAAGTGTTAATTTCAGCACCATATTTCTCTAACATTATTATTAGATTCCCCTTTCCTGTATGCCCTGTATAAGTTACACAGATGCACCATAGCATTCATATATAGCAGCATTTAAAGCTTGTTGCCTGCTAGAATAAAAATGAATGAATAAATAAATTATATGTATACTCTCAGAAATATCTCCATGCCTCTGGGCTGCAGCAATGCTAACTCCTTCTTGTCATCCCTAATCCTTCCTGCATCACAGTGAGATGCTGATACACACAACATTGAGGAAGAAATATAACAAAAAGTCCTTTACTGAGATTCTGTCATCAGCTTTTAACAGAAGTATTTCAATCCTCAGTGCTGGCTTGAATTAAATTTTCCAAGCAGGGATTCATAGAGTGTAATGTATAATATAAGACAGTGTTTTCCCCTTTAACTATCACTTTTATAATTCATTCCAGAAGCACCACATGGTGATTTGCACTCAACACCGCTGGCTCACATCCTGAGAACTTAGGAATTCAACCTTTAAAACTATAAGCTGCCCCAAGGCTAATTGTGTCAAACTCAAACATGCATATTCCATGTGGTAGGGTAGCTAATGAAATAAGTGTGTTTGTTTGTTGTTAACTACCCTCTAGTTATCCTTGACTCATGCTGACCTTGTGGATGAGACACATGCAGCAGCAGCACTCCACCCCAGCCCCATCCTCCACTGTCCTGCTCAAGTCCTGCAGATTCAGGCTTGTGATCTCCCTGACTGAGTCTATCCACCTGGCATGCAGCCTTCCTCTCTTTCTGCTACCCTCCACCTTTCCTAGCATTATTGTCTTTTCCAATGAGTCATTTCTTCTCATGATGTGACCAAAGTACAACAACTTCAATTTGATCACCTGGCTTCCAATGAAATGTCAAGTCTGGTCTGTTCAAGGGCCTATTTATTTTTCTTTTTGGCATTCTCAGCACTCTTCTCCAGCACCACATCTTCAATGAGTTGATTTTCTTCTTATCTACACTGTCCAGCTCTCACATATGTACATGGTGATGGGGAACATAAAGGACTGGACTATTCTAACTTTTGTGATCAGTTGAATATCTTTGCTCTTTAGGAGGTCTAGTTCTTTCATAGCCATTCCCATTCCTAGACTTTTCTTTGTTCCTTGACTGCAGTCACCATTCTGTTCAGTGTTTGATCATGGGTATGGGAACTCTTTTATTTTGATCTCCTCATTATCTAGGTTGAATTTATGTATTTCTTCCATGGCCATTATTTTTGTTTTGTTTAGAGTATTAAGCTTGCCTCTGTACTTTCTTCTTTGACTTTCCTTAGTAATTGTCCCAAGTCTGTGATGTTTTCCACTAGTAGTATAGTGTCATCCACATATCTTAGATGGTTGACATTCCTTCCTCCAATCTTCACATCCACACATCGCTGTGTGGCGCACTTGTTACATCGGCCCTGTGGCACAAAAAGAACCCAGTTTTTCCAGGTACTTTTTCCTCTGGAGGGAAGCCGTGTGGTTTGGTGGCTGCAGCTTCCCTCTGGAGGAAATTAGTCCGCCCATAGGCTGCCCTTTTCAGGTGGTCTGTCCCGCGCCTTTCTTTTGGAATTCCCTGGTGTGCTCCATTAACCATCGTATGTTTGCAATGTGGTCCCTAGTGTCTCTTCCTTTTCTGAACCCACTTGCACCTCTGGGATTTCTTTCTCCATGTATGATTGGAATCTATGCTGTAGAATTTTGAGCATATGTTTACTCTCATGGGAAATTAGTGTATGGTCCTTTAACTGCTGCAGTCATTTGTGTCTTATTTTATGTGGATTGGGGTACATGTTGATCATTTCCAGTCTGTTGGCCATCATTTCTTTTTCCATATTTGTTGATATATATTAGTTATCACTAGGGATGCTTCTGATTGTGTTGATTTTATCATGGAATATCATCTGTTCCTGGTGGTTTATTTTTCCCAATTTCTGTTATTGCACCTTCCACTTCACTTTTTAGAATTTTGGTTCATCCCCATATGATCAATTTACCTTTGGGCATTTGTTTTAGTTTCTAGAAAGGAAGAACCAAATGATTTCTGTCTGTTAATAATTTAGGTCTAATTCCAATTGTTAGTCCCAATTGGAGTAGACCAATTGAATCAACTGGATTTGCATAAGTGCTGAATTATCAAGTCCCAATTGATTCATCATGCTATGCCCTATACAGATGGGCCCGAAAGGCCGGCCTGTGGGCAGGATCAGGGCGGAGTCATGGATGCCCTGACCCCACCCACAGGCAGGGCAATATGAGAAATTAGAACACTGGGTTAGTGTTAGAGGTGGGTAACAGATTGTACATGTAGGATAACCTAGGATATTCTTTCCCAGATAAACATTCTTTAGGAACCAGAGAGGACAAGACTCATATAGAGTCATATAGACTATGTTGATGGCATAAGGTATTGAAAAAGTACCTGCCACATGTTGGAATTATAATTAGAAAGAACTGCATATAGGTTCTTGTTTGTACAGTATGTTTCTGTTTGGAAGACATCTCTTATGGTACTCTAAGGACAAGTATGTACATTTGCATTTTTCTACTACACAGAGATTGTTTCCATTTAGAAAATAGGTATGCAACAATTATCAATTGAATGTGTTTTCTACTGCCATGTAGTATTGGACATCTGTCAGATGTGACGGCTGTCCAACTAATGTAGTTGTGGGGAAAAGTTGTTCTTGCTGCTCTTAAAATAATGAGATATACAGTAAATGATTTTTCTATGGAAAAGTAAAGAACAAGGAAGAGAATTGAAGACAAAATCAAATAAACCTCAAAAGGAGGAGTCATGGTTTGACAAGATTATGCCAGCATGTCTAACTTACTATCTTTTGTATTACTCTACTAGTTTTAACTCAAAACATATTGTTTTGATCAGACTTCAGATCAATGGTATCATCTGTTCAAAGGAGAGTTCCTTAAGAAGACATGATCTCATATTTGTATGAATATTGGAGGCAATCACATAGTGGATCTTCATGTGTGATGAGGCATCTTCATGATGATATGGTCTCTTAGACTCGCCATTTAGGGCAGTGGCATTCTTGAAGGTGAAGTGGGGGAAGTCCTCAGTGTAATTCAGCTGAATTGTATATAGAAAGGTCTTGGGAGCATGGTTGGTAAATCTGAAGAAGGCCTAGTCTCTGTGTCGATGAGGCAGTAAATCTATAGCTCTCTGAAGTGTGAACCGTATTTCCCAAATAAGTTCACCATCTTGAATATATATTTTGAACAGACTAAAACCAGGATCAGATTTACTACCCTACTGATGTGGAAGCTGAATTTAATAAATAGTGCATTTTAATAGAGATTCAGGGGGCAAGTTGGCAACATCTCAAGCCTGTGTTTTAAAACCACCAAAGAGAGAGAGAAAGAGAGAAACTTATAGACTTATTTCACATTTGCTTTCCTTCAGTTCTTCACTTCCTCCTTATTTCTTCCTAACTTGTCAGATATAATTAGCAGTTGCTGAATGAATTGATCAGCTAATTTCCTTCTCACTCCTGGATGCATTTAATCCATTAGCTGATGATTTGTAGAAGCTTGGGCTCCCCTCCCCACCAAAACACTTCCTTGCCTGCATTATATCAATAATTATATTTACTAAATCACCATCATTTCCTGATTGCCCACCTCACTGCATGGTATTTTTAACAAGCAGTTTTGCTTCTCAGTTGTTTAAAAATCATCTTGAATGTCACCTCTCTTTCATTTGTTAATGGGCATACCTACTACCTAGTCATTTTCTCCTCCTTGATAAAAGCTCCTTAGAGGACATTAACTTGTTCTGATGTTTTTGTATTGTTATTTATTCCTTTTAAAAAATTTTGTCACCCTGATTAACTTCATCTTTGCTTTCCATGCCTCAGAAGCTTCTCAGTGTAATAAATGTGAGCTAGCCCAGAGGTTCCAAAGTTAATTTTGAAAAGTAATTAAACACAACACCAAATGTTTAGTTACCACTATAGTTACAGGCTTTAAGAATTCAAAGACATAGCCATGTTAGTCTGGAAAATTAGTGTGCAAAGGACTCTTGTAGCACCTCTGAGACTAACTGAAAAAGAAGCTGCTAGCATGAACTTTCATAGACTTGAGTCTACTTCCTCAGAGACAAGTCTAGATGCAAAACTCATGCTACCAGCTTCTTTCTTTCAGTTAGTCTCAGACATGTTATCAGATTTTAAGAAGTTACTCTTTATTTCCACAAAGAGCTTTGTAACTTCTTAAAGTCTATCAAGTTTTGTATGGTATAAACCTGTGGTCTTCAGCCTACTTCAACAGATGTAAATTGCCTTATTTCAAACTAGTATCTGATAAAGTGCACTGGAGTGTACAAATGCTTAAGCCAAATAAAACATATCATATTTATGACACTGCAAGAATCTGTTGTTTTGTCCTGCAGTGGGCTGACATGGCTACCTTGACATGAAATCCTTTACTTTCGCTTTTTAAAAAATAACAAAACTGTTTATTTTTAGTAATGTCTTTTAAAATTCTTATTGTTACAAACACAGAGACATACTGGAAAACAGATGTATGATCACTCTGATGTACTGAATAGAGTTATTGATCTTGTCTAATTTCCAAATCTTCTTCAGCCATGAAATTCACCAGGACAGCAATTTCATTTAACTGGGAGAAAGTGCCATTGATATCAGTTGGGTTTGTGAAGTTGAAAGCTTTCACAACTGGCATCCATAGTTTTTCTGTTGGTTTTTTCAGGCTGTTGTCGTGTTCTAGAAGAGTTTATTGCTGATGTTTCACCAACATCTCTGAAGATGCCAGCCACAGATGCTAGCGAAACATCAGCAATGAACTCTTCTAGAACATGGCCACATAGCCTGGAAAAAAAAAAAACCTATCAGTTGGGTTTACTTCTAAGTAGGGATGCAGGAGATTGTACTGTAAATCACATTGGGGCAATCCCTTTAATAATCTACCTCAAAGCATTGTAATGAGAATACAGGAAACTCCATATAAAACCCTCTTTGAAGACATGACAGTGAAAAAATATGAATGGGATTATTTTTTGTCTGGAGCTGAATGCAGCTGCCTGGGTAAGAGCATTTAATCATTTTTTAAAAACATTGATTCATTTGTCTGACATATTACAGAAGAAAGTGTGCTCTGTGATTTGGGAGATGTAGAGGGCAAAGGTGGGAAAGATGTGTATGAAATCTGCATATTCTATATATGTCAGTGTAAATTTGGGAATGATTACTATTATTTTAAGAAAAAACAATAAAGTAATAATTGTGTAGAAGAATGCAAACAGATAACCAGTTGTTGTTTTTTTTACTCAGTCTGATGCCTTGGTCTAATGTTGGTGGACAACCTCAAGGCTTTTGCTCTCTCTTTTTAGGGTCCTTTGTCTGAATATGATCTAAATTTGTTGTTGTTGTTGTTGTTGTTGTTGTTGTTGTGTGCCTTCATTTCTGACTTATGGCAACCCTAAGGCAAATTATCATTTTTGTTTTTGTTTTTTTTGGTGGCAAGATTTGTTCAGAGGAGGTTTGCCATTGCCTTCTCCTGAGGCTGAGAGCATATTACTTGCCTAAGGTCACCCAGTTAGTTCCATGGCTGAATGGAGGGAATTGAACCCTGGTCTCCAGAATCATAGTCTAACACTTAAACCACTATGCCATGATATTCCTTCAAATACAGTACTCTGTCAAATAGAGGACTCTCTTAAGTAGATCAGATTACTACCCTATTGATAACTGGAGAAAGAGGCATTGTTTTCATCCTGGGGACCAATTTTAAAATACAGCTTGCTATGTTGATTCTAAAATCTAAACATTACACCTACCTCGAACATTTCTTGTAAGAAATACCCATTTCCCCCAAACTTCTCTCCATGCCCTAGAAGACCAAAGATTGCATGGCCATGCTGGCTAGAGAATTCTGAGCAATAATCTAAAAGCTTTTTGAAGCTTTTCAGCAGATAACAGTAAACTGATTGCAGTGCTTTAAGGCCCAGCAGCTGGGTAATGGACATTGCCCAAAAGATAATTTTAATTCTGAGAAGACTGTCATGTATAATTGCACATAAGCCTCTTTGTAACCACTCTACATGTTCAGGACATGTTTGTAAATTAACATTTCCTCAACACAATGTTAACAGATCATACAGTCTGCCATTACAGAAGCCTGTCCGGTTAGAAGCTGGGAGCAGAGTGAGCAAGGTAGTGTTTAGGACAAAGTTCAAAATGTTCATCCTCTTCTACACTACGATACAACAAACTGTATCATTTGAAGGAAATCTCTCTTTGACACAGCCCCTAAATGTACAAAAACAAAAAGAATGTAATTTACAAGACATTTAAGAGAAGACCTCATACACCACCTTTTTCTACCCCTCATTCCTTACCATGGCCAAATTCAAAAAGTAGAAGAATGGAGTAAAACAAATGAATATATTCAGGTCCTTCTTTTGCACAATATCCTTCTGCCAAAATCCAGATGAAATTGCTGAGTTAACAATCCTGGACAATATAATTTTCCCCTTGCCTGTGTTACACCAGTAGGGATGGAAATAGTATTTGAAAATATTTGCAATAATGTCAAAAACATGTTTTCTGAGTGTCAGGAAGCTGACAAGAAGTATAATTGACTGATTAGAATATTTGCAGTCCATGACTTATTCAATGCAAAACTGACACATAGTTATTTTGAAGAAGAAGAAGAAGAAGAAGAAGAAGAAACCAGTGTCTGTGCAGAAAATGGTATTTGTATGCAGAAATATTATGTCTGGCACAGTGGAAACGGTTTGCTGCATAGAAAATGCTGTAACTGGAGGCTTACACTGTGCAAAATTTGCACTTGGATGTTTTGGATAGTATTTTCTGTACAAGAAACTTTTTTTTTTGCAGATAGTAATATTTATACTATTTTATGCACACACACAAAAATGCTATTTTCTGTGCAGAAAATGCTCTTTTCTGTGCAAAACAGTCATATGTAAATTTTGAACGAAATACATTCTTAATTGTGAACAGGCATAGAGAACTGCATGGTTTTTGAAGACTTTTGTGCAGCAAGAAGAACATTGCTAAATTACTCATTGCTTTCTTGGGGGGGGGGGACTTAGTAAAGAGTTATATCAAACACCAGATTCCCAATAACTGAAATGGGCTGATTATGCCTTTCAGATGTTTTCTATACAGTCATAATTTCAACAAAGCTGGAAGCTAAATTCATGTGGCATCCAAGACATATATATCTACTCTACAGCTTGGCCTTGGATTCCTGAAAAAAAAGTTGTTTAATGTCATGCATGAAGACATTAAAATTTGTAGGATAATGTCAATCACACCTTCATAAACTATAGGCCAAAATTGCAGAAATAATCCAGTGTGATGCCACTTTAACTTCTCTGACTTAATGCTAGGGAATTCTGAGATCTGTAGTTCTGTGAGACATTTAGTCTTCTCTGTCAGTAAGTTCTGGTGCCACAACAAACTATAGTTCCCAGAATTCCTGAGCACTGAGCCAGGGCAGTTAAAGTGATCACAAACTAGATTATTTCTGCAGTGTGTTTTGGCCCTAAGAAACAACTCTGCTTTCTGTCTATCCAAAGAGATACAAATGTCAAAGGCCATACAGGGTTACTTGTGGAGATGTAGTGCAAAATATCCATGGCATACTTTGTGAGCTATGATGACTTAACCAATGATACTATATATACAGCTGGAACTAGTTTTATAATTTTCTAACAAGATGTGTCCACTCAGCCCGTCTACTAACTGCAAATCTGCTTCAACTTCAAAGGAACCTACGGAATAGCATGCTTCAGTCCTTTTAATTTCTATTCCTCTTTCTCTTACTAAGTGGCCTATAAGAAACACTGTTCCCTTTGAGAGCAAACCAAGAAGAGCAAGACATACTTTTCCAAGAAAATTAAATCTTCAAGGGAAATTGCTGTAATTAAACACTGTCTGTGGCTCATGCATTTTTCTAATGTCCCTATATTAATTTCGAATACTCATTTACTTTGAAAAATATGCACATTGGTATTTGCAGGCCATTGAGAACTCATATTTCAGATTCATTGCTCATTCATGCAGGCAAAAACCAAACTTTGAGCATTTTTTGCTTTTCTTCCTGTTGATGTAGATAGTCATTTGTGAATGCTAGGCTGGGGAAGGGGGCATGAAGAGTCCTGCAGCTTTTCGAAATGCCATCCAGAGGAGACATTAATGTTGTGGCCCATATCCAGAAAAAATGTCATCAGACATAGTGTCTGTTGAAATTAATGGCCCACGATCCTTGCAACCAATTTAAGTCCCATTGATTTCAGTGGAACTTAGCATGACTAATTTAGATTGTGAACTGTCGTCTTCCAGCATTTGAAAAACAAGTGAGGAATATGATTAGCTTAAGTTTTCTACATGTTTTTATATTCAAAAACAATAGGCTGAGCAGTTCCAGAAAGGTCATGGAGGTACAGTGTTTACCCAGGTGTGGCTATATTTGGTTGGAGTCAGAAGAGATATTTTGGTAGAGTTATTTTATCTAAACAATATTTTCTCTATGATATTCTGGGTCACTTCTGTGGTATTTTCTATGATTCGGCACTAGTTCATTTGAAAAAGTTCTGTTTCTTCTCAATTTTAGTGTGTTTATTAGCAAAGGCACTTCAAAATTAAGAAGCAAATGGATCAAACTTTGTATTTTATCTTTTCTGCATTATTTCTTGTGTCTTCCATTTTTTCTTCTTCCCTTACCTCTCTTTAGTTTTTCCTTCAGTCTCTGTCTCCCCAAGTGATAGTTAGCTATCTCAAATTCAAGACAAGCTGTCTCTGCTGACAAACACAGATGTCAGTCATGCTGCTTACCAGAAGAGGAAAGACAATCGGTCTCTACAGCACACATCTGAGGGCTCCATTCTTTTTCAGGGGTTAGGAATGAATCTGCCTGCCTTCAAAATTCCTTAGGCGATTTGATTTACATTTACTATATGTGACCTTAGGGGAATGAAAGGCGAAGCAGCAGAGGATGAGGTACTCTACTGTTTTGGGCCCCCTTAAATTGAAGTGTGTATATGTGATTCTATGACCAATCATAAAGTTTGAAGCAACCTCAATATGTCATACCTTTCTCCCATCCAGCAGCACTTCAGTTAATTATGTTTTCCTCCTTCTAACAGAATTGAAGTCTCTTTGTTTCAGCTGGGGCTTTTAGCTGTTTTCTAGTTAAATTCTAGAGTTCAGCTCTCTTAACCTCTATTTCTATTCTGTTGCCCTTTGTAACCAAATGAAATTGGCAACACCATTAAAATTCCTTTGAATATTATATCTTTTGAATCCTTTATCAAAATGGTATTAGATGGAATCCTAGATTGTTCAGAGCTGTGCTTCCATGTATCTTCATGATGCTCACCAATGATTTGTCCTGATCTTTGGACAAGAAGCCCAAAGGGGACAAGAGGGTAAGGCAGCAGTGAATGATGTGTGTGAGCAACTTGCTCTCATGGAAGTTGAGGCTTCATTAAGTCAGTGCTAGGCAGCCTTTGTCTCTTTCTTGTTGAGTGTAAGACTTTAAAAGGACCAGCCTCTGACCTCACCCTAGGGCTCCTAATGGACAAAATGAGGGGGAGGCTCAACTACATAGAGGTCTTGGTGAGCCAATTTACCCAATCATTTCAGACCCCCAGCCTAATCATGGGGGCATAACCTGCCCCCCATTGCCATCCCCTTAAGTGCACGCTTATTCAAGCACCCTAAATTCAATAGATCCAGACTCTGTTTCAGAGTTTATTGTGCTGTTGGTAAGTTTTCAACATACAACCACTGGAATCCAGGATGGGGTTGATAACTAGTTTATTATAGCAAAAAGGATATGTATTGCTATCCTTTCTCATTTTCTCCCAGACATAGGTCTTGGAGGGGAACACGTTACTATATACAAACCAAGACTTTTGACAGATTGAGTTTATACAGTATATGAAAGCATGTCACTTGATTCTTCTAAACTTAAGTATACACACCTCCCTCATTTTTTTCTACTTCAGTACGATTTTCTTCATGGTAGCATAAGGTAGCATGGTGGCATAAGTGAGAAGGGTCTGCAACCCTGAGTAGCATTGCAATACTTTGATTTGTAACAAGATGTTAGAGAACTATTCATTACTCCCAATAGGTATCAAAAAAGTCTATAACTATCAACTTACCTGATTAACAGTTTTTGAGATACTGTATTTTCTGAGTTCTTACATCTTCTTGAAATAAAAACTAAAGAGACAAAAGAACTATGTCTTGTTTTCCTGGATTTATAGACACCAGGGACATAGCCAGGATTTTGGGAGGGGGGGGTCAAGACTAAGTGCCACCATAATAATGGGGCTTGGGTGTGGCGGTGCGGCAGCACACACCATTCATTTTATCTAACGGAAGGGGGGGTCCGGACCCCAAGAACCCTCCCCCTTGGCTACGTCCCTGTAGACACTATGCCTTTATTTACTGCTGATATAACGAAACTATTAAATGGCATGTAAACTTCAGTAAATCTGACTCACCAAATGTTTCTGCACCTTTGTGTCAGATATAGCCATCTCCAAGTGCATTGGATGCTAAATATCCAAAATTTAGATCTGGAATGACATGTAAAAAGTCACTTTCTCCTTTTCATTGCATAGTTTGAAGTAACAATCAAGGAATAACTAGTTATTTGTAATTAGCTTCTTTTCCCAATAACTGAGTACACTCGTCCCTCCACAATCGCTGGGGATAGGAGCACAGGACCCCCTTGAAAGTGGAAAAACTGCAAATAACAACAACAAAAAACCACCTATGTTTTTACCCGAGAGAACACCTCTCTGGGAACCTCTAGGTCCTCCAGTGCAACTCTCTGGTCAACATCTGCCCGACATTGACCATAGAATTGCACTGAAGGAGCTACAAATGCCTAGTGGAGTATTCTCTCTAGGAATCTCTAGGTCCTTCAGTGTGACTTTTGGTTAAAGTTGACTACAGCGTTGCGCTAGAGGACCTAGATATTCCTATAGAAAACATAATAAATCTGTGAATAACCAAATCCACAAAAGTCAAAGCCACAAATGTGGAGAGACATGTATTAGTATATTACATTATTGACTAATTTCTTTCTTGCTCCTTCCTTTGCTTAAACAAATAAACAAATTATCACAGTATTCAAAGATAAAAAATATTAAACCAGAACTGACTGTCTGTGGCTTCCCATGGTGGGCAAACATGGCCATTGGTAAAATAGTGCATGTTCATTAATGTCCACTAGGTCCCTTACTTGAAGACAGGTGTGATATCAATTAAATAAATTAAATAATAAAAATAAATTAAGTTTAAATAAATTAAACTTGCACTAAATCTGCTTAAGATATCAGACACCTCTTTGACATTGACAGAACTGCAAAATTCTATCTGAATTAAGCTTTTAATAAATTTCAACAGGAAGTGAAGGAATATTGCATCTCATCTTAAATGGCAATGATTCATAGAGTATGTGATTTAATTTCTTGTAAACCCTGTTGAGCACAGTCACATAGTACCTATATCTACTAAAGCATTTTTTTTATTATCTCAAGGAATATTATTTCTCCCTCCTGACCAGTGTGAGGGAAAAATGTGATGCTGTGTAGTCCTCATTAGTGAAGTTCACTTTTGTACATTTGCAAAGCTTTAGCCACATGATTGATGCATTGGTTTTGCTCCATTCACTTTAGTGATCTATGCAATTTTCAACCTTCATAATCAATTTTCTACCTTTCCTGCAGATAGCATTTTCCTTTCTTAGGTTTCTCCTGAAATCCTGAAGTACTATGACACATAGCTCATTGGAAATTATCCATGTGCACCTGATGGTTTGATTTCTGTCTTGTGCCACAAGGCAGATGATAATATTAAAAATGTGCAAACTAAATGGCCAAAATTATTCATTCTCAGATTCACAGCAAAGTCTCCTATTGACTTCAATGAAAGATGAATTGAGTCCTATAGAAGGTTTAGAAGACTATAGAAGAGTGGTTAATATTGTTTAATTGCTATTTGAGGGGGGGCATGGGAGTATTGGATTGTATTATTTTAATTTAAACACAACCCTGGTTGTGTTGCACAAAGAGGCGGGATATAAATATTATTATTATTATCATTATTACTGATAGTATGGTCACTTTTGTATTTCCCTTCTCACCCCCAAAAGAAGAAGCACATTAATTGAAAGGAGTGCAAAAGAGGGGACAAGTTTTAATAAAATACACATATGCTAATTTATGTCTAGATACACATTTAGAAAGTATTACTATAATTTAAAAATAAAGTACATTCCACTGTAGTGTAGGAAGTGAGGGAAATGGTTATAAGCTGATCTGAGGGCTTGTTCAGGTTCTAACTGTTGATTTCAAGGCCCCTCATTTCCCTTCACACTGTTCTTTATCTTTAAATTGGACGCAACCAATATATCCTTCCAGATATGGGATGCATTCAGAGAGAGAGCTGTCATCTTATAGTCCTTCAAGCATGGCACTAGCTTGTATGAAGAAGAACTCAAGGCCACTGGTTGAGGAGTTACTACTTCTTAACTTGAGAATTACTCTGTCATCTTTTGTGGCATGAAACAAAAAGATATATATCACCAGAATAGTGTGAGCAGGTTTGCATCTGCTGTTTTTTAACAGAAGGATCAAAGATTTGAATTCTTAATGAAAACAGACTTCAGGGATCTCTCATCTATGGTCTGCATATGAGGCACTACAGGAACTCCCAACACAGTTATGGAGCGAAGCCACACTGTCATATATGGCACTGAACCAAAGTAGAAAATTTGTTTTTTAAATAAGGTAAACCAGAAGAGCTGACATAGTGTGGTGGTTTGAGTGTTGGACTACAACTCTTGAGACCAGAGTCTTCGCCATGATACCCATTGGGCGACCTTGGGCAAGTCACATGCTCTCAGGGGAAGGCAATGGCAAACCCCCTCTGAACAAATCTTGCCAAGAAAACTCCACAATAGCCTTAGGGTTGCCAGAAGTTGGAAATGACTTGAAGGCACACAACAACCCAAATAGGCAGTAAATCTTCAGAACGAAAAGCATGGGATGAGAAAAGACTGTCTTAGATGGATTGCTTGGATTCCTGCTAACTGGCCTAAAGTTTCCCTCCCTCCCTTCCTCCGTCTTGTCATATCACACTACAACTGTAGAAAGTTTCTGACACTGGTGGAGACTTCTTTGTAGGTGATAGTTCCTCTGTAGGAAGGGCATATCTTAAATCTGGTCTCTTGGATAGTGTTTGGCTAGGCCAGTGCAATTCTTCATCAAATCCCTACTCAGCTACAAAGACCTACAAGTCACCACCATTCAACTTAACTCCCTTTACAGAGTTGTTGTGAGAATAATGGAAGTTTAGAGAAACAACGGAATACAAATAAACTTCTCATCTCTCCTTTTTCCAGATACAGCTTTCTGCATTGTGAAGTTAGATAATACTTAGGATCCATGCAGTCAATATGTATTTTTAATTATTCATAAACTTGACTCCTAAATTTTAAAAGGTCTGTTCCTCACTCCCAAAAATCAGGATGTAAAAAGAAGTGGAGCAGCAGAATCAACAATACAATATTATTTGTGTTTACTTGAACGACCATGTGTCTTGTTTTTCAAGATCTTCTGTTATTTTTTTAATTAACAATCCCAAGCTGTGTTAATACTTTGCTATTTTTTTATTTCTAAATGTGTTAAGGTTATTTGTTTCAGTTTGATTTTCCATTTTCTAAAAATATGTTTTTAATGTGCTGATTCCAAATTCTGATAACTCTGATTTGTTCCTTTTTATCTTGCCTCCAGAGATTATCCTAATAATATTTAGGGGTTGTACTTTCTGGATCTATGAATGCAGAAGAGCCTCAATTGCATCTAATAAAATGCTATGTTTTTTATTAGTAACTTGTATTCTTTTGACATCATGAATAAAGCATTTATCCTACCAGCACATGCAAATGAGGCAAGTTCTATAACATGGGCTTTCTTTGTCATAAACACAATGAAATGTAAAGGTTTGCATATTCCACACAACTTGATCTAATACAACTTGACATATCCTATTTTGTTGCAATGGATTAGTTGTGGCCACAAATATGAATTATTGTGTTACTCTTGCAAAATTACAATCCTAGTTTTGCAGGGATTAATTCTGATACTTCAAGAGAAACCTCTCACAAACGCCCATGTGTTTGAATAGTGTATGACATTTGCCCTTCACATGTGATTTTAGTACTTTTATGGGTCACTTCTGTGCACTAAAGTATTCAAACTATGCATCATGTGGCTTTTTAAATCCCCCATCCAGTATCAAATGTAATTATGATGTAGTCAGATAAAACAATGGTGAAGCATGTGACGAGTATCCTATTTATGCCTGGAGTGCAAAAAATGGCTACCATTTTACCTGTAATTATGGTAATTATTGATACAGATAACAATATAATGTTGAAATATTGTGGCTTTTAGTCTGAATGCTACTTATTTTAAAATGAGGCATATTAAAGGTTCAAGACACCAAATTTCATCAGGAGTATTTATCTTATACTACTGCATTTGAGTGAATGACTGCATCTCCTGCGCTTAACTGTATGAAACTACGTAAGAAAAAATTTTAGAATCATAGAATCATGGAGTTGGAAGAGACTGCAAGGGCCATCCAGTCCAACCCCCTGCCATGTAGGAAGTCTGAATCAAAGCATCCCCGACAGATGGCCATCCAGCCTCCGTTTAAAGACCTCCAAAGAGGGAGATTCCACCACATTCTCAGGGAGTTTGTTCCACTGTCGAACAGCTCTTACTGTCAGGAAGTTCCTCCTAATGTTGAGGTGGAATCTCTTTTCCTGCAGCTTGCATTCATTGCTCCAGGTCCTAGTCTCTCGAGCAGCAGAAAACAAGTTTTCTCCCTCCTCAATATGACATCCCTTCAAATATTTAAACAGGGCTATCATATCACCTCTTAACATTCTCTTCTCCAGGTTAAACTTTCCCAGCTCCCTAAGGCATTCCTCATAGGACATGGTTTCCAGGCATTTCACCATTTTAATCACCCTTCTTCTCAATGTCCTTTTAAAAATATGGTGCCCAGTACTGGACACAATATTCCAGGTGGGGCCTGACCAGAGCAGAATAGAGTGGCGCTATTACTTCCCTTGATCTAGACACTATACTTCTATTGATGCAGCCTAAAATCACATTGGCCTTGTTAGCTGCTGCATCGCACTGTTGACTCATGTTCAACTTGTGGTCTATTTGGACTCCCAGATCCCTTTCAGATGTAGTCTCGTTCAGCCAGGTGTCCCCCATCCTATATCTGTGCATTTCATTTTTCCGCCCTAAGTGCAGTACCTTACATTTCTCCGTGTTGAATTTCATTTTGTTAGCTTTGGCCCAGCTTTCTAATCTGTTAAGGTCATTTTGAATTTTGATCCTGTCCTCTGGGGTATTAGCTGCTACTCCTAGTTATAAAATAATTCTATCCAGTGCAAAATATGAATCCTGATTCCACCCTCCCCAACTTTCCACAGTGAGGAACTCTGATTCTCTGGTCTACTTGTGCCTCTCATACTGAATTCATTCAGGCTTTGAGGTCATTCATGGACATATAGGCTTTTTAAAAAAAAATGGGAAAAATACATATACAGTGGTACCTCGGGATACGAAATACCCAGGTTACGAAATTTCCGGGATACGAAAAAATCCCATAGGAAATAATTGTTCCGGGTTACGAATGTTTTTTCGGGTTACGAAAAAATTTTTGGTGCTTTTCGGCGCTATTTCACACGGAATCGCGGCTTTTCCCCATTAGCGCCTATGGCATTTCGGCTTACGAAGGCTTTTCGGGTTACGAAAGCGGCCGCGGAACGAATTAATTTCGTAACCCGAGGAAGCACTGTATTGGAAAACAAATCTCAAATACAATTATTTTCTTCTTGTTCACCAGAAGGCAGCATTTTCCCCAGAAAATTTCTACTGGCTCCACAGGGAAGCTTTTGATGACTAACACACTGATAGTATTTTCAGTTAAAAAATTTGATCCTCAAAAAGCCTAGTTATTTTGTGGGTTACTTATGTGTTTCTCCCCCATTAGTTCAGCACTCTGGGCAGAAGCATATGTTAACACTTACCACAGGAATAGTGTTATAAAGAGCCAACTGTGGTGAGTCTGTCCTGGCCTCATCAGAACATATGTAACTGCTTGCAGCATGGATTTCTGCCATCATTTCATTAGGCTCCACTTCCCCTAGCTGTTGTCTAGATTGAGAGCCCTTTTTCACAGGAATGATGCCATATTACCTGACTAAATATGGGCTGTAACTGATGTGAATCGGATATTTCATGTGTCTATGTTTAGCTAAGCTATTGATGAAAAATGCTGGCAAATGCAGTCTGCTTTTCCTTTATGCATTACTCTCAAAAGAGAAATAAATTTGTTCTCTCAGAGCTGAAGAGTTAGGAAATATATTCACTAAAAATTGAGGGTCTTGGTAGTACAGTGGACAGAGCTATCTTTTTTGTAGAAATCCTTGGACAGAAATTGCATCTATCTGCTACAGTAGTCTGTTGCTATTGCCAGTATCAGCATCATATGCCAGATAGCCACAACTGCTTTTAACATGAATGCTGTTCTACATATACATTTGCATTTTTAAAAACTGTTTAGCCCTTTGGATTAGTATCCCAGGGATTAATCATTTGGATTTAGTAGAGTAAACATTTTTATTGCAATTGGAATATGCAATAAGAAAAGTACTATGTGCTGTTTATGGCATGCTTTTTAGATATATTAATAAAAAAAAAGCTCTAGCTAGTATCCCATTGCTAGGCCCAAAGCATCCAGATCTTATTGCTGGTAACCTTGCATAGTTTTCCTTCATGCTGGCCACAAAATATTGTCCTTGTTTAAAAAAAAATGGTGAGAAACCAATGATATATTTTAATTAGATCCCACTCTTTCCACCAGAAGCAGGCACTCCTTTCCTTCTAACAGTTTCCTGTGGAAGCCTGCTCCTCCTTAGAGGCTGGGAAGGAGCCCGTGGTGCGTGCGTGATTGCAGCGATCGCGAGCAGCCACCCTCTCCTTCCCGGCCTCTAAGGGGGCCAAGGCCTCCTTAGAGGCCGGGAAGGAGCCTGCGGGGCTGCCCGCGATTGCGGGCAGTCTCCTCACTCCTTCCCAGCCTCTGTGGAGGCCGAGGCCTCCTCAGAGGCTGGGAAGGAGGGAGGAGGCCACGGGGAGGCGGGGAGGGTGGCGCGGCTGCATGCAGGAGCCTCCACCTCGCCTCCTCCGCCCCAGGCCTCGCTGCCCTCCTCTTCCTCTGCCTCTTCCGCGCGGCCATGTGCGGTGGAGGAAGAGGAGGGTGGCAAGGCCCCGCAGGCTGCAGCCAACCCAGCTGCAACCGGGGTTGTCCCGGTTTTTGATGGCACCCGGGAAGGGAGGGGCCCGGTGCCGCCAAAACCGGGAAAGTCCTGGTTGCAGCCGGGATATGCAGCCGGGGGCGGTAATTGGCATGAACGGGCTGGGGTTGGTCCCAAGGCCTCGCCAGGCCAGATCTGACCCACGGGCCGTAGGTTGCCGACCCCTGGTTTAGCATATAGCAACAACGATTTACTTTCCCCCTCCTAAATTTGTTGTTAACATAAAATTAAAAAAGACTCAAGTAGACTGGAGTAGGTTTTTCTGAGAAGGGATGTTTGTGCAAGCACTAGATCTGGTACTGAAAACAAATTCCTGGACTGAGGATGCAAACAAAGACAACAAGTTCTTCAATTTTAGTTCTGCCTTTTTAAGCCACTTTTTTACTTTGTCTCCCAATGATAGATCTCAGGGATGTAGTGAGGAACAAAGTAGATTACACATGCCTGAAGTCTGTCCAGTCCTGTTGTACCTGAATGAGTTAAAATGTCATTCTCCCTGAGTCATCATTATCATTGTTGTGACTGTTCACAAAATGGTTAGCACGGTACATAAATACTGAAAACAGTACAATATTTCATTGTTTTTCAAAATACAGAGACACCACTGTAAGTGAGAAAACAGTTATTCTCACTGAGGGCTTGCATGTATTGATGAAAGAAATGTATAAACCTCATAGTAGCCATGACCCAGGCACAAAACAATTTGTAGGGAAGTTGCTATGAATTTGCAGGGAATGTGGTTCAGAGGACTTCAGTCCTATTTCTTAAAAGTCACTTTTTTACCCTAAGGGTTTTCTAAAAATCTGTTGTTGTTTTTTCCTGTGTGTGGCTGGTCCTCTGGGGCAGCTTTAGTATGGAGCTGGGGCCATCACTCGCTTGTTCACCTATGCAGAGCATGTATGTATTGGGGGTGGGAGGTGGGGAGGAGCAAGGCTGTGAGATCTCCATACAAGCAAACGAGTGACTGTGGTGAAGGAGGGAGAATAAATATGTGCACTCCATTCGCTGATATAAAAGCAAAGATGATGCAATGCTGATTGGATAGTGAGAGGACTGGAGTGGGGGAAGAGAAAAAGATGTAAAAACAAGTGTGAAACTCGGATGTGGTAGAGGAAGGGAGACAGGCTAGCCTGATCTAACCCTTCACTGCTGTTCCCATGGCTGGACACTTCCATTTATTTTTGTTTTTTCCCTTTTTGTATTGTGTGTGTGTGTGTGTGTGTGTGTGTGTACATTTAAAATTCCCTCACTCAGGCTTGAAACAGACAGACAGATAGGGAGCAGTTTTCAGCCGCTCCAGGGCTGTGGCATTTACATGGTGCATGCCTTCGGAGCACTGGGGCCACCTAAGGCAGCCCAAAACCAGTCCCAAAAGGAGCTGATCTTTTCCATTCCTTTCTGAGGTCCATTTGGGGGTGAAAGCAGAAGATGCCCATGGGGCCACAGCATGTGTTTGGTGCAGCCCCGTGGCAATCAGACTGGGAGTGGCTTCTGGCCAACCCTGGATGCCCATCTGTTTCGCCCCTCACTCACTAGAATAGCAAAGGGGAAAAGAAGATTGGATGGGGATGTGTCCAGTCAGAGTGCAAGGTGGTCTAGATTTATAGGCATACAATAGCAGCTATTGGTTGATAATTTGATGCATGCTGGGAACAGCAGAGGAAAGTGAATTTGCTAAGGAGATATGTGTGGCTGGTTAGGTCAATGTCACCTCACTCTGTCTGTTACTGTGTAGCTTTAAAAGGTTGCTGTGAGGTCTTGCAGACCAGAAAAATC
>NC_056524.1:40286472-40286829 GCF_019175285.1 Sceloporus undulatus
TATTATTATTATTATTATTATTATTATTATTATTATTATTATTATTATTATATCAGTGTAGACAAACTCTAGGACTTAGTGCCAAGATCCATCCATTATATGGAGACAATTCTAGATGTCAAGTTCTGACTTGAGGGCAGAAAATAGCAGATACTTATAGCAATAATATTTGCCTTGTAGGGGCGCCGCCACAATAAACACAGAGGCATAGCTGGAAGAAAGGCCACAACTTTATTAATTGCAAGCAGCAAAAAAACAGCATAGGGTTGGCCCATAGCATGAGGTCAGGATCTGGCAAAATCGACCAACACCCCGGTTGCTCGATACCCAAGGCCTGCACCACGCCTGCCGTCAGGA
>NC_056524.1:40286839-40311303 GCF_019175285.1 Sceloporus undulatus
AGACCAAGGGGCTATGGACCACTGGATAGCAACCAGCCGATTGTATTTCCACCAGCCCCTAATCACTGGGACACGTAAAACGTAATGGCCCCCGCAATGGCCATACGTAACTGCTCAGCATACCCAGGTCCCTAAGGACACCCACTCCAGTGCTCCGCAGCCCTGGAGACCATCCAACCCAGATCCTAGCCTATGCTGCCACCCCTGTTGTGACTAGCAACATCAACCCAAGAGACCAAGGGGCTATGGACCACTGGATAGCAACCAGCCGATTGTATTTCCACCAGCCCCTAATCACTGGGACACGTAAAACGTAATGGCCCCCGCAATGGCCATACGTAACTGCTCAGCATACCCAGGTCCCTAAGGACACCCACTCCAGTGCTCCGCAGCCCTGGAGACCATCCAACCCAGATCCTAGCCTATGCTGCCACCCCTGTTGTGACTAGCAACATCAACCCAAGAGAGGGAGGGTGGGGAGCTGAGTGAAAATGGCCCTGATCACTGGGCCATGAGGCCTTAAATAGGCCAGGTCCAGGGTGGGGCCAAGCAAGGTCGCTCCCCCCCCCAAGGCAGCACCAATCAGCTGCCTTGGAGGACCGGAAGGAGCGACCAACAAGAGGTCCTCCAGACCGGCAAGAGCAGCCCCCCGGAAGTTCCTCCTCTGGCCCCGCCTGCAGCCAATCAGAGGCCTCGGTCACCCCCGCAAAGCATTCTGGGGTGCGCCAAGGCCCAAACTAGCCCCAAAGTCATTGGCGCTCCCGCCAGCGGCAACGCAGCTGCCGGGTGATCCCAGCAGCTGTTCTTTGCCACTGCAATTGCCCTTTATTCTGAAATAGCAAATCTTAGATCCTGTCAGTGAATAAAGTGGAAAGTAAAGTTAGCAAATTATATTTAACAAATATTTCCCTTCTAAAACCCCAAAAGCAACATATTCAAGCTTGAAAAAAAGTGTTGGGTATATTTTTTTAATCAGAAAAGTGTTTGATCCAGACTGAAGTTGCCATATTTCCTGATTGCATTATGTTGTAAGTAAAGAAACCTAATGAAGTTATGGTTAAATATGGTTAAATAAAGATAGTGGCTTTAGTTAAGAACAGATTCTGGATTCTGTTTGCAGATCTCTAAAGCATTTATAGAAAAGAGAAGTTGTAGACCCTTTCTGCCCTTCTTCCATCAATGTAGAACTCCTTTAAAACTACTAAAAGGATTTTGGTTTGCTGTGAGATACAGGCCAGTCCTCTTTTCCTCTTCTAATCAGGAAACTAAATGATCTCACTTCAAAGGTGCTCTTTGAAGAATGCCTACTTGATTACTGAGTGTGAATGGGAGGGAAGCTAATAAAATATTTACACAGATAGGCCCAAGCTTTCAGATGCGTTATCTTAACTTTTTCAAAGGTTCAAGGTTATTAAGTCTGAAAAGGGTTTGGCTTTGCACCTCCTCTGCTCCTGTGAAGTATTTGTTACACATTTCCATGTAGATTAAAAGCCAGATGACTTTATTGTAGTCTATGATACAGGGCAGTGCTTTAAATCAGGCTGAGCTGGCTGACGATGGGCAGTTCAGTGCCTTAAAGCACAACTGGTACTTAGAGAGTGCTGCTGAGGCACCCACATTTCTTCATCCACCACCTCCTTAAACCAAGAAGAATAGATGCGTACACTGAGCCCTTGACTTTCAGCATTGATGAAGCTAGGTCTGTTAAACTATTTGCATGCTAAAATTTAAAAAGAGCCCCGTAGAAGGATCCATGTCAGAGGGACGAACACTAAAGCTGGATTAACTTCAAACGGCCAGTATAGTGGCTTTGAGAGTCCTTTCAAATAAATACTAATGTGGTTTCTCTATTTAATTTAACACATGCACACAATGTTTGAGGATCAGATCTGGCCCTAACTAAAACAGAGTGAGCTGACTACCTCAGATACCAGAAAGAGAAGAGCAGTCTATTTGGAACTGCCCTAACTAGCAGCTGCTGTGTTTGTTTGGGAACCACTAACCTATACAAAAACAGAAAATGCATAGATTTGCTTCAGCAGTCTGCAGAACTTCATTTCCCAGCAAGCCTGTTGCTCCAATTGACTACGTGTGGTACATTGCTCTTGAGAAAATTTTATATCTGTTGAGTGCAGAAACAGGAGCAGAGATAGACAATATGGCATTTCCCCTCAGTGACCCATTAATTACTTTTATATTATGGGAAGATTCTTGAGAAGGAAAGGTGTTCTCCTTTTGCTCCTTTGAGCATTCATTCAGCTGCCAACAGTGTACTGCCAGTGGTTCTAGCACAGTGAACAGTGTTTTTTTTTACTATATATACTCGCCAGGGGTAAGATAGCTGAGTGTGTCAACCACCTCAGGCAGCAGACTTTAGATTTCATGAAAAGGACACTAATTTTTGCTTATGATGTTGCATTTTAGTTTTCTGGGATGTGGAAACATTCTTTTGAGATTTTATGCCTCAAGGGTCAGTTTGGCAGGCTGTGCATCTTGACTTTCCGTAGATCATAAAATACAATTTTCTGCTCTGCTTCCACAGCAAAATGGGTTGGGCTAACCCTTGCAAAAGTCAATGAATAGGACATATGCCATTATATTTGATAGGCAGGTTATACTACAATGGCATATGTCCTATTCATTGACTTTTGCAAATGTTATCAGAAAACATTTGGCTCTTACATTTTTTAGGTGGAGAATATAGTGGGAATGCAAACTTAAATTGCAGTTCACTTTGGAATTCAGGCACTTTGAAACCATGAAGAGCTTCAAATGGATATCTATCTGAAGGCTTTCACATAAACTGGGCTACTTGTCGCTTCAGCAGCAGTCTGTGGTTCTTCCATGCTCCAGCAGGAAGACTAGACTAAGAATAATTATCATCTCTGCTTTTATTGTATGCATCCTTATTACCTGAGCAGAAGGAGTTTCATCCCAGTTGACAGGTGGCTATCCTCTAGAACTACATCAAGAGCCATTTCACCTCTTTGCAGCTTTTGGAAAGGTGAGGTGGCAACATTCTCTCTACTAGATGAAATCGGGCCATCTGTGATTTGGCTCTTCCTCTCCATGAACTGTCTATTGTTGACAGCCATTTCATCTGGATGTAACAGATGAAGATATAAGATAGCAATGACTGTTTCAAGAGCCTGGCTAGGATCAATTGTCATTTGGCTTATCCACAACCATCCATGGCTGTCCTACTTTGTTATTCCATAACTTCAGGAGCCCTGATGGTGCAGTAGTTAAATGCCTGTACTGCAGCCATTCACTCAAAACCACAAGGTTGCGAGTTCAAGACCAGCAAAAGGACCCAAGCTTGACTCAGGCTTGCATCCTTCCGAGGTCGCTAAAATGAGTACCCAGACTGTTGGGGGCAAATTAGCTTACTTGCTAATTAGCTTACTTGCTATTCACCGCTATGATCTTTGGAATAGCAGTATATAAATAAAACAAATTATTAATTATTATTATTGTGTAACAGTTTAAAACAGCCAGTAGTTTTCTATGATTATTTTCTCTTCCCTACTTCTTTCTTTCCTATCTTACCTCATGTCTGATAAATTGTAACATGCAAATCACCATGGATGTTAATAATAAATAAATAAATAAAACTTTTATTTATATCCCACTTTTCTGTGACAAGACAATCAAAGCGGCTTACAACACAATAAAATCCACATTTACAAAATTATATCCCAAATTCCCCCCCTTAAAACAGGATTAAACAAGTTACAATTAAAACATCTATTAAATACACAATAATAAATACAGCGAGGACAGAGCGGTGGGCTGATACATGATGTGAGGGGCAGTCATTCTTCAGGCAAAGGCAGTATATAAAATTACATGTTTATGGCATAATATATATACTTGACTATAAGTTGACCTCATGTAGAAGTTGAGGGCAAGTTTTGGGGTCAAAATTATGGATTTTGCTATGACCCATGGATAGGTCAAGGATAAAACTTAGGAGCATGAAGCAAAGCAAAACAATGTCAAAGAACTTACAAAATTCCAGCAGACATATCTCTTTGTGCTTACTCTTAAGGCAGGATGGATGAGAGAGTAAAGGGAGTCAGTGCTTCCAGGACAGATTATACTCTTGATTTTCACCAGGGGATGGTTCCTTCTTTTAAATAAGAGTTATGATACAGTACTTACACTGACCCATGGATAAGTTGATTCAGCTTTTTAGGGTCAATTTTTTGACCTAACTTTCTAGACTTATGCATGAGTGACCCTAAAGTGAATTTATCATTGGGATTTTCTTGGCAAAATTTGTTCCGCTGGATTTGCCATTGCCTTCAGTGAGAGTGTTTGACTTGTCCAAGGTCACCCAGTGAGATTCCAAGAGTGGGAATTCCAACCCTGATCTCCTAGAATCTTCGTTCAACGCACAGACAACTCCACCAAACTGGGTCTACTACAATTTTATTTCTAATGAAAGCTTTCTTTTTCTTTATAGCAGGGGTGGGAATCATGCAGTCCTCCAGATGTGGTTGGCCTGTTAAGTGCCAGCTTTCCTCAATACTGTCTGTGCAGGTTAGGGTGACTGGAACTTGCAATCCAACCACTTCTGGAGAGCTGTATGATTCCAACCCCTGCTTTAAAATATAATTTTAAAATAGATAGCTGCAATGTTAATTATGCAGTTATAAAACCGCTGAACATTTCCCACTGAGACCTAACTTTGACAGTTGCCACTCATATATCCCTGTGAGCAGATTTCAACCATCATCTCCTTAAAAAGAGAGGAAGCTATTGTTGCTAAATTAAAGCGGATGCTTATGTGGCACTTTGCATCTTCAAAGTGAGTCAGAGACATTAACATGCTTTGCCCTAAAGGGCTTGAGAGTTTGCTTTAGATTGCTACCCATGTGGACAGAAATGGCATCATGCAGTTTCTTGTTACAGGTGTAAAGAGCAGTGATTAGTCGGCAGTGTAGAGAGGAGGAAATTAGCCACTCAGTCCTATTTACCAGTTCAACCCTCTCCTTAAATCGCCTCTCGTCTGTCCTCACACTCCTCTCATTCACTGTAACTTAACAATGACTAATGAGGCCAATTTGCTGCCAATTAGTTGCCCTAGGAAAGGACTGCTAATTGTAGCAGGCAAAGTGTCAGCTCCAAAATGTTCAAGGTGTAGCCACGCATGTGATGGCCAGAATGCCCCCTCCCTTTAATCTTCACCTGGGGGCTGATTAGTTTCTTTGTATTTGTTGCAAAATGTTGTTAATTAGGAGCCAGGGACAAGGAAATTACAACCCTCCGGGCTTAATTGGGAAACTCCTGCAGAGCCTTTTTATGGCTATAAACTCCCTCCTTTTTCAAGTGGAAGTTTAATGGTTTTCTCTTCGCCCTTACAGTTGAAGACTACGAAGTACTAGCTTTCTCCATTTCCCTATTCAAGGACTGGCAGTCTTGCAACCTCAAAAAGGATGGCAAATAGCAAAAATTTCTATTTGTAGTTTGGTTAGGGAACAGGGTGTGAATTAACAAGTTTGGGTTTGGGAGACATTAATTTGAAAAAGTACATTCCTTGATGACTCATGACTGAGCTAAGTGTCAAATGACTCATTTGAAAACTATTGTGTTTGAGCTGATATGAAAGATCTAACAATTATGTTTTCATTTGCAGTGACTCATTCCCACAAGTAATTATTGTAATTAATTATGATAAACATGCATGTGTGAGCCAGCCCCATTATCTCTGGAAAAGAAAAACAGCAAAATATTGCAAGTAAAGGTTTCAGCCAATGGAATGGCCAAAGTCAGTTCACAGAATGTGGGCAAAACCAAGGGTCCTCCCTTCCTCTACTTAGCCTCCTTACTTTCCCTCCCATTTTTATCTTTCCCACTGTCCAGACATAAGAGAAAGATGACAGTGACAAAGGCAGAAGAGGAATAGAAGACAAATGAACTCGTATGGGAGCCTGGGCAGAGGGAGGAAACGGGTAATTTAAAAGAATAAGAGGGGTTGAACCATCCGGAGCAATCATCCATTAAGAGTAGATGATTGAAATGTTTGTGGAAAAAGAAAGGAAGCAGCAGAGGTACCAATGTTTGGAGTACATGCACCTTGTAGTGTGGAGTATCTATCTTGTGAGGCTGAGAGTATGTGACTTGTCTGAGGTCACCCAGTGGTTTTCCATGGCCTATCAGGGATTCGAACCTTGGCCTCCAAAGTCATTGTCCAATGCTCAAACCACTACACCACACTTGTGTAGCAATGTGGCAGGAGGATGGCAATGGCAACCCCCCTCTGAAGAAACTTGCCAACCAAACCCTATGATAAGGTTCATCTTAGGGTCTCCATATGTTGGAAATAACTTGAAGGCACACAACAACAACAATAACAACAACAATGAGGAGCATTCAGCTTGGTGTTAATTTGCCAGTTGTTGCATTTGTGGTAAAGCAGGAACTGCCAAAAGAACCATTCAGAATGTAATATCCTTGTTGAGAAAGGACATGTGTCTTAGAGCCTCTACAGACCAGCATTATACGATGGAGTAGGGGTGTTACCCCCCACCACCACGCTGGCATCATGTTATGTGCCCAAACACACTGTGGGGGGGCATCACGGTGCTCTGATGGTGCAGCATTTAAATGCACTGTGCCAAAGGCCATGAAGCTGCTGCCACGGCTAGGGCACCCTTTCCGTGGCACGAAAAGGAACCACTTTTTGTGACTTCTTTTTGCGCCACAGAAAGAACTAGATCGGGGCTGTGGTGTGTAGTTGCCGCAGTCCCAATCCAGTGAGGAAAGGGGCGGCTGCAGGCTGCTCCAAAGGACCCCTGTTGATCTCCTAAGATCAGCTATTTTGCCTGTATGCATTTTTTAAGATGTTTGCTTCCACCCCTTTGTTGAAAGTGATGTCAGTGCTTAAGAAACATGCTAATGTTTTGTAGAGACAGATCTCTTGCCTTCATCCATCTGAAGAGCAATCCTCATTGCATGAGGGTATTTTAGTATGTTTTCATGTCTCATTCTTTTCATCAGTTACATCAACATGAGTTCTTCCTGTCATGAAAATGGGAGCTTGAAAAATCACTAGGGTTAGATGTGAAACAGAACAGATTGTCTGTATGTTTATGTAGAGTGCTGTAAACAGACTCTTACTATTATTCTGTGCTCAATTACATGCATATGAACAGCATGTTGCCCAGCTTCTGCCTCACAATTGTGACACAACATAGCAAGTAATTTTTCTCTAATGTTAAAGCACACCTGAATAACCTGCGCTGTATTTTGGGGTCCTCATATTTTCATATCTCATAGTATTTTATTGAGAAAGTGATCACCATTCAGGAACACTAGGTCAGGTTTCTAGGAAAAAAAGGAATATGTCCTGAGGCATGTGGATATCCCGGTAAAGAAGACAATCAAATCTAAATGTGTGAATTAAGTGTTCCTTCCTTCTCCCAACTAATCCACATTTCCTCTGGCAACTTGAAACAAAGGACCTTCTCACACCCAAAGCAGTAAACAAGTCTCTCAGCCTACTCCTTA
Organism: Sceloporus undulatus; assembly: GCF_019175285.1. Classification (NCBI taxonomy): domain Eukaryota; kingdom Metazoa; phylum Chordata; class Lepidosauria; order Squamata; family Phrynosomatidae; genus Sceloporus; species Sceloporus undulatus. The sequence goes on from NC_056524.1 coordinate 40,294,355, forward strand.
TTGTATTCTCAGCCGAACTTCCTTGTCTCATCTCAGGGATATCCTAATGCAATCACTATTGTTGTCTCACTAAAATTAAAGCTGTCATCCAGTCTTGAATCCCATTGTTGATTCCTGGAGAAAGAAACTCAGCCCTTGTTGTCTGACCAGATATCCCAATGTTTTGGGGTAATTTTAAGGTATAAATATGGTTCTGAAACCTAACCTCTGTGCACACAGGGGGCATATGCACTCACACCCTGTGTATGTTCTGTGTCTCCCTCTGTCCTCTCAGCCACTCCAGCTTTTAGCAGGCTTCTCACTGGACAGGAAATTACAACTCTATTGCAAACCTTTATAAACTCTGCTATCCCATTTCCATTTTTGGTTAGCTGTATATGCTGTGACTATTTGAATTGGTATGATTGCACTCTGCATTTTTCTAAATAAAACTTTCTTAATTCATGCAAGACCTGCAGTCCTCCTTAGTTAGTACTAGTATAAACTGGTACACATGTTCCAAACATTACCCAAGCCTCTCGCAAAAGCTCCCCCTGCCCCCCACACACATTTGAAGTAACACTGAGGCTGCATCAGTACAGCAGAAATACTGCAGTTTTGTTACTACTTTAACTGCCATGGCTTAGTGCTATGGAATTCTGAGAATTATAGTTTGTTGGGGTACCAGAGTTCTCTAACAGAGAAGTGTCTCCCAATATTACAGTTCCCAGAATTCCATAGAATTGAGCCATGGCAGTTAAAATGATGTCAAACTGGATTATTTCTGACTGTGAATGCTGCCTGACAGTTGGGGGGATACCCCCACCCTCCCTACCTTTTCTTTGGGTAACACCAGTGAATTACATTGCATGAGAAATCACTGCAGGAGAAGGGAAGATGATCCTGGGATAGGAGGCACACATGTTTATGTTCATGAGAAAAGAGCTGATGGATACCTATCTTGTCTATTATTTTATAATATTAGGAGCTGGAAAGAAAAGAGAAGGTTGCTGGGTTCAATTACCTGCCCTACCATTAGCATATAATCCATTGGTGAAGGTATCATTGAACTTTTAGGATATTGAATGCAGTTGCATTATTGAAAATTCCAAATATAAACATATTTGTTCCATCTGAAGTGAATTCCCAAAGAATGGGGGAGATCTGTGTAGTTCCATCCAGCCTGGAAGTACCATTAAAAACAGAGCCCATATAACAGATATCTGTGCTTAAATCTACCCAGGAAAATGTGTTCCATTGTCCTGTTTATCATACACAGGAGTTATTTTCTGGTTCTCCTCCCTGATGAATCTCTAGTTTGATCTCTAGTTTGTTCTTTTTGTCCTTTTAGGATGCCATATTAAATTGTTAGCCTGAATGCCTAGGTTTGCCGTTTTGCAATTTGCAGCCCTGATCCCAGATCTAAGTTATGTTTCTACATTTGGAAGAATGAATGAACGCTTCTTTTCACTCATTCACATCAATGCACATGCAACCATATGATCCTTGAGGTGCCATTTAGTACATTGCTAGTAGTACACACACACAAAAGACTAGTTTTGAACTGCTGATAACAAACTATTGACACAATGATATTCTTCTATTTTAAGTGAACGAACAAGCTTCATTTTATTTTTCAAAAGAGTGCAATCTAGTCTGTTCTACACTAAATTAATATGGCACATGGTAAGTGAAGAAGGCATTCAGAAACACACAGTTGAAGAACTACAGCGCTATAATAATAATAATAATAATAATAATAATAACTGGCAAATGTAATATCAGAGTCATTGGCAAAAATATTTGAGACCTCCTGGAGAACAGGAGAAGTCCCAGAAGACTGGAGGAGGGCAAATGTTGTCCCCATCTTCAAAAAGGGGGGAAAAAGAGGATCCCAACAATTATTGTCCGGTTACTCTGACATCAATACTAGGAAAGACATAGAGCAGATCATTAAACAAAGAGCCTCTGAACATCTAGAAGACAATTCCATAATCACAAAAAGTTAACATGGGTTTCAGAGAAACAAGTCATGCCAGATAAATCTAATCTCTTTTTTGGATAAAATTACCAGCTTGGTAGATGAAGAGAATGCTGTGGATATAGTATATCTTGATTTCAGTAAGGCCTTTGACAGGGTTCCCCATGACATTCTTGCAGAGAAGCTAGTGAAATGTGGGCTACACAAAGTAACTGTTACATGGATTTGTAATTGGTCGACTGGCCGAACCCAAAGGGTGCTCAACAATGGCTCCTTTTCATCCTGGAGAGAAGTGACCAGTGGGGTCCCACAGGGCTCTGTCCTGGGGCCAGTGTTATTCAACATCTTTATCAATGACTTGGATGACAGAATTGGGGGCATACTTAACAAATCTGCAGATGAGAGCAAACTAGGAGAAGTAGCTAATACTCCAGAGGACAGGATCAAAATTCAAAATGACCATAATAGATTAGAAAGCTGGGTCAAAGCTAACAACATCAGGGAAGTATTTGCTAGAACAACGTTAACACCAGGTTAATCACAACTTCCCACAGGGCGTTTTAAGCAGCGATCCCAACACTATGGAACAGCCTACCAAAGGAGATCCGTGGTATTATCTCCTTAGAGGCCTTTAAGAGAGCACTCAAAATGGACCTCTTCCAGAGGGCTTACCCAACAGACTTTGTATGAAAACTAATGAGAAGAACACGCTCTTAACTTTGTTTATGGAGAGATAGGTTTTAGAGCACTAATAGGAATTGGTAAATTCAGTGTTAGTTTTTAATGGTGTATAAATATTTTGTATCATTTGTATTACTTTGAATTATTTTACTGCTGTAATCCCACCTCAATCTTTGGAGAGGCGGGAAATTATTATTATTATTATTATTATTATTATTATTAAAATGAATTTCAACAGGGAGAAATATAAGGTACTGCATTAGGGCGGAAAATGTAATGCACAGATATAGGATGGGCAATACCTGGTTGAACGAGACTACATGTGAAAGGGATCTAGCAGTCCAGGTAGACTACAAATTGAACAAGAGTCAACAGTGCGACATGGCAGCTAACAAGGCCAATGTGATTTTAGGCTGCATCAATAGAAGTATAGTGTCTAGATCACATATAATCCTCCCCGCACACTCTGGTCCTCTGGGAGGAATTTGCTGAAGCCTCAAATATCTAGGCTTCGGCTACCTCCCAGAGGGCTTTTTCTATTGTTGCCCCCAGATTATGGAATGACCTGCTGGACGAGATCCGTCAATTGACATCTTTAGACAGCTTTAAAAAGGCTGTCAAGACGGATCTCTTCCAGCAGGCCTTTCCGGAATAGATAATCCCGGCCTCAGGAACCCTGTTCTTATAAGAGTCCCCAAGGTCCTCCCTGGAAATGCTACCGTAGTTTACTGTTTTATTTGTTTTGTTTTGTTTTTGTCTTGTCACAATGTGTATGTGTTAATGTTGTCTAATTAGTTGGTTTTAATTATAATTGATTTAAAAAATTTTAAAGCGGGGGAGGGAATTTTGATCTACAATGTATTGTATTTTATTGCTGTTAGCCACCCCGATTGACCTCAAGGGGCAGGATATAAATAAATCATCATCATCATCATCAAGGGAAGTAATAGTGCCACTTTATTCTGCTCTGGTCAAGCCCAACCTGGAATATTGTGTCCAGTTCTGGGCACCACAATTTAAAAAGGATGTTGAGGAAACTGGAGTGTGTCCAAAGGAGGGCGACTAAAATAGTGAAGGGTCTGGAAACCATGTCCTATGAGGAACGACTTAGGGAGCTGGGGATGTTTAGCCTGGAGAACAGAAGATTAAGAGGTAATATGATAGTCATGTTTAAATACTTGAAGAGATGCTATATTGAGAAGGGAGCAAGCTTGTTCTCTGCTGCTCCGGAGACTAGAACCCAGAACAATGGATGCAAGCTACAGGAAAAGAGATTCCACCTCAACATTAGGAAGAACTTCCTGACATTAAGGGCTGTTCGACAGTGGAACACACTCCCTTGAAGTGTAGTGGAATCTCCTTCCTTAGAGGTTTTTAAACAGAGGCTGGATGGCCATCTGTCGGGGATGCTTTGATTGAGATTTCCTGCATGGCAGAATGGGGTTAGACTGGATGGCCCTTGCAGTCTCTTCCAACTCTATGATTCTATGAATACCTTTGGATGTGCACTGTAATAGAATTTTTATACCAACTTGTCAAAATTAAGAATAAAAGAGGGAAAAATCTATATAAAATGTACATATGCTAATGTACAAATATGAATGCAATATGGGAATAATGCCTATAATTTGAAGAGAAACCCAATACATCTCATCATAGTGGAGAATACTATGACTAGGTATGCCTGCTGCTGTGTGCCAACTGCTCAGTCTACTGTCCAGACAAAAACTGTTTGGTAATTTCAAAGATCCCTTGCTTTCCCTTGTTACTGTCCTTTATCTTTGGTTGAACTTGGATTTGTTAAGAAAACCTCTTTCAAGTAAATGTTGGGAAGCCCTGCAAATGTTATCCTCTGTAAAATAGGGCACCTGGCCACCTTAATATCACAGCAGGGGAATGGTTTCATTCATTAACCTTTAGCATGAGAATAAGTGATTTACAAGTGTTTCTTTTCAGTTCAACATTTTTGAGGGTATGATTTCCCCCACTTCTATTTTCATTCTTCCTCCCTCATTTTCTCTATTTTTATTCCATCATTTCTTAGGGCTTGATTACTGTGACAGATATTTTGCATTTGTTGGCCTTATCCTGCTCCTATCTGCTGCTTGTTCATAGTAGCTGGGACAGGAGTAGTATTCTCCTTTAAAATGGGTTTAGGATAGAAGTGATTTCTTCCATATTGGTATCTGCTGTATTTGCAAGACTGAGTAAGCTGCATATGCTTAAAGCTGAATACAAAGGAACAATAACACCATGACACAATTTTGCAAATTAAAAGTGTGCTACTTTTAATATCTATAATTTCTTACTCATGGTGGGACCTGGAAGAATACTTATTAAAACCATGCAACCCTGTCTCGAAGGATACCGTTTTTCTTTTTACTAAATTTCTGCTCTGAATTTTGAAGATGCATAACTGAAGATGTTTGCCCAAATGTATTCCAGTGTTAGTTTGTTCACAACAGTCCACCAGTCCAGTGAGACAGAATTTTTTAGGCAGTTTGCCAGTAGTAGATTGCCATTTGGAGAGACTTCTATAAGCCTGAGGCATTCAAGGCAATTGGCCTGAAGTACCAGAGAGTTGGAGATCGGGGAGGTGGAGAGGTGGTGATCCTGTTCAGTAGAGACATAGGTTTCTCTTAAATTCATCCAGGAATTTGCATTTCCTACAAGACATGCTCCACTGAGATTTTTGTGCCTTTTTGGTAGGCCTAACAAAAGTATTGCCACCATCTGGATTTCAAAGATCACTTGTGCTACGTAGTTTTTCCACATTTTTGCCTCAGTCATTTACTTTCCCCCCTTCCTACCTTGACATTCACCACTGATAAACTGTCCCTGTACTTACTATTTCCTTGGGTCTTTGCTTTTTGGGCTACTGTCTGGCTTGTCCCACCTCCTTTAGCCAACCTATTTCTTTGGTGCTTGATTCAAAATGGCCCATTCTGGGGAAATGTAGCAAGCACTGCTCTAGGAACAAATAGTGCCTGAGAGGTTTCTTCTAGCTAGCAAAGTACTGCGGATTGGAGCATCTAAGATGTTACTGGTGAAGTTGACTCAATACCTTGTGGCTATTTTAGGCTGTATGGTGAATCAAAACCATTTATTTTCCCTGAGCTCCTGAGTGGAGTCCCTACCCAGGCTCTGGAAGCTGACTCATAGCTCTGGCAAAAAGAGAAAAACAAAAACAAATAAATATTATATACATTTTCTTTACCCAGCTGTACTTTTGTAGCTAAATATAGCACTGGCATGATACACTGCATTGGTTTGCACATGGTTCACATTTCCAGGATTATTTACAGAATCGCAAGGACTCTTTGAAGTGAAAGCTCAAATTCTCAAGCAAAAATATGCATCGTAAGGGGAATTTCACAGCAAATTCAGCTTCCTGTCATGCTGAAAAAGACACCACAAGTATATTTTGAAATGGAAGCAGTGTGTTATAGAGGGGGATTATAAAGTCCCTCAGATTAAATGTACCTCCCATTCATGGGATCAAGCACTCTAGCTTCAGACTTGGGAAGGGAGGCAAAATAGATGTTCAAGCAGCAGACCCATGATCGTAGAACATGGGTTGTTCTAAATACAGGGCCAGCCCTATCATTAGATAGAATAAGATGGATACCGTAGATGGATGGTTTGCAGTGAATGAAAGGACAGTAAGCTATTTATTGCTTCATTTGTTATTTTGAACTTTTATGTCCCCAGGAGTGGTTCTTGGGGGGGGGGGGAGTTGTTGTCTCCATGTTGTTGTTTTTAAACTAGGTAACTGGGTACTATGAATCTTAACTTAGAGGTAGGGAAGTGGGAAGCAACGTTTACTGTTTAGACTTAGGCAGCAAAAGTTCTTGGTCTGGCTCTGGCTAAAAGGAGTGAAGGCCAACAGATGGTGATTTTAAGATGAGAATTAACAGCTGTGTGCTCTGAATCCTTTCCCTGTCAATTGTTTCTCATCCACGCCACAACCCACTGCATTCTGCATCCATCCAATTTCCTCCCAAACAGTCAAGGTGGCTGGGTGAGCTGGGCTACGACTAGGGAAAAAAACAACAAATGGAGTGAAGGTCCACCCTCTCTCCCCACCTTGCAAACTACATCTGTACTTGAAATAGATTATCCCAGTTTCGTTACAGCTGTTTGGTGTAGTCCATGCTTTTAGATAAGGATTTCGGCCCTGAGAAGGGAATCCAATGAATGCAGTTGTTGCTTAACATCAAGAAGCACAAATTACAGTTGGCCCTCCACACTTGTGGCTTTGACTTTTGTGGATTTGATTATTCATGGATTTGAATAATATGTTCTCACTGGGAATCTCTAGATCCTCCAGCATGATTGTATGGTCAATTTCCACCATAAGTTGTGCTGGAGGACCAAGAAATTCCTAGAGACAACACTTCTTTAGGCATTGTTAGTATCTCCAGTGCAATTCTATGGTCAGCGTATGGCAGATGTTGACTACAGAGTGGCACTGGAGGACCTAGAGATACCCAAAGAGATTTTCTCTTAGATAAAAAAATTAGTGGTTATTTTATGAATAATACTTTCATGAAGGTCCCTAACCCCACCAAATGTGGAGGCCCACTGTAGTCTTGTATTTCTTAATGATTGTATGCTGAGAGTTCAGCATCCAAAGCTAAGAAATTTTGAATGTTCTGCCTGTCTTTCTCTCTTATATCCTGATAAGCTTTTGATTATATAGCGCATTTTGGTATTATTTATTACTGGATTTGCTTCTAAATACAACATGAATATCCATGACTATAGCAACCAAAGTTTTACTTTCTACAAGTCCTTTAGAAAAGAAATAAATCTTAGCAAGGGACATTTTAAAAGGGCAATTATTGGATAGAGTTTGTGTGATCATAACAAAACTGACACTCTAGAACTAAAGCTGAGCAATATTGTTTTGTTTCCATAGTTCCACCAAAGATCTCCAACATCTCTTCAGATGTCACTGTGAATGAAGGAAGCAATGTGACCTTGGTGTGTATGGCAAATGGACGTCCTGAACCTGTGATCACTTGGCGACACCTAACTCCTACAGGTAGGAAACCTTGGTTTGTGTTGATATGCCTCACATTGTTCCTGCTTATCAAAAGAGCCATTTTAGTATGCAAAACAGGTGAGTTCACTGAATCAAACAAGCAGCTGGATGGTATCTCCTTTTATGAACCCTTACAGCTCTATGATTATCTGAGGTCCTTTTCTCTATCTCACCTCCTTTCCATGTTGGTTGGTGGAAGCAAGGAAGAGGGACCTCTTGGTGGTTGCTCCCAGTCTTTGGAACTCCCTCCCTAAAGAGGCCAGGTTGGCCCCATCCTTGCTCTCCTTCCATTAGCAAGTCAAAACATCTAAACAGAAGCTGTCAGGCTTCTAAAAACTGACTGGGTGAGCTTTTAATGCTATTTGGTGCAGTTTTTGAAGTTTTTATCTGGTCTTTTAATGAATTTTAATGTTTTCATGTTTAATGTTTTAGCTTTATAAATTATTTAATTTGTTTTTAAATAACTGTTATGCTTTTATTAATGACTTTGTATGGTTTTTTCTGTATTGTTTTTCCATTATTGGGAGAAAGGCAGGAATGAATGAATAAAATAAATAAATAAATACTAAAAGTATTGTGTCACACAGTACTTGATATGCTCTCACTGTCAAGACTCTCTGCGTACTTGTTAGCAATTGTTTTCATCAATAGTCAATACTTATTCACTGCTAAGACATGATAGCAAAAAATGCTCATCACCAGTGGCAAACAAACTGAATAGGCTTTGCCCTTCTAATAAAGAGTTCAGAATATGCTTTTTGAAATAACATAAATTGGCCAAGAGTCACTTCTTACCTTGCACTGTTAAGTTTCATACCTATGATTTCTACAGAAAGTTCAAATGTAAAGAGAGGTTGGATTTTCCCTCTTATGCTGGGTTAGTAAAGGAGTTGGTACTAGAGAGAATTCAGTGAATATGAACAGCGTGGTCCACTGACTATTTAATTTCAAATTTGATAGTTTAATGCTCATTTGGCATGTAAAGGACACTGGTATTAGCCTGACCTGGAGGGCCGTAAGGGAGCAAGCTTTTTGATCATTTAGCCTATCAGGATTTATTTTCTTCACATACTAAGCAGTGACCAACTGAAGTCTGTTTTGAAATGTACACTCGAGTAAATCAATTTCTGGTAACTTACCTCTATGATGCATTCAAATAGTTGTTTGTCATATCCAGATTTTACATTTAACAGTTGTATGTCCAAAAAGAAATCTGAAATAAACATATAAAAATGGCCTTGGTGAAGTGGGTAAAAGAGGCACGATGTTATTTCAGAAGGACTGCACCTTCTTTGCATTCACTTTGACCATCTATGTGTAGAGAAACATACGTGTCAAAGGGGTTCCCTCCCTCCCTCCTTCATAGGTAGTGCTTTGCAATTATATAATAAAAGTTTCAGAAACAAATGCTGATAGAAAACTATACAGAAAAATGTGCAAAATAGGCAACACAGCTGAACACAAATTAACAGTAACTAGCAAACAGATATACAAATGTCAAGAGTCAGGTGAATTAAAAAGTACATAAAGTCTTTCTTCAATTTACATGCATTTGAAACATTTAATTTTAAATGAAATGATTTAAGAAAATAGTAAATCCTTTTATTTAGAATTGAATTTATTGTAAAGTAAGTGTGTACAGGTTTATACCACGGGGTTAACTTTGGGATATGTAGAGGATACCCATATAAATATTCACATTGATATTGATGGGTTTACATAAAAACATAAAAATACTGTGGACAATGAGTTGCACAGAAAAATACCATTAAAATATGATGATTTTATGATGAAGGTATTCAAAGCATTGTACAAGGATAATCAGCTCTCAGGCACACTCGCTATTAAAAATACTCAGAGCAATAATGCCTTCTCAGTTCGTAACAGATGTAAATGCCTGTTGAAATAGCCAAAGCCTCACTTACAGTGAACAGGTCAGAGGCATTTCAACAGATGGATATATCTGAAAGCTCTTTTCATTTCTATATTTGCATTGATAAAATCATATTCATGTTTCTGTTCCAAAGGTAGTAAAAGAATAGTATCTAATTTTAATTTATCTGATTTTATTACTGCATCTCTGGCCCTCCTATTCAACTTAATTATTGTCTCCAAAATAGCCTGGTCTAAAGCTATTTTTGTAGCAATATTGCCATATCTTGCACTTTACAGTGTTACCATAAACTGACAATGCAGAATCCTAAACTGACCAGTGAATACTGCTACCAATTATAACTGCCATTTTCAGATTACATCTGGGTAAGAGCATGATGTTCCCTGATAAAATTACTTCTAAACTCTCAGGTAACCATAGTTGTATTTTTGAGCATCACCATCTATCTCTAAAAGGCTCTAATTTTAGGACAGTACAGCTCCACATGTAAATAAGGCTGTAATCTTAAGCATACTGTATCTAAATATTATGTTTTAGCAAGGCTATGCACCGTTTTAAATGTATATAGCCAAGCATGTGCAGATTCATCATCTGATGATGGATCTTCCTTGATGTTTCCAGTTCTGATAATCCAGGTTCAATTCAGCAGTCATCTTACATAAACTCAAAATGTACTTGCTGTTTAGATGTCATTTCTATGAGAGATGGATTCAAGTTTTATTTGATTAATGAGGAGCACAGAATCAAGCCCAGTCTGTGCATTTCAGTTGGGATTCCACCCTTTTAACAAGAAGACATTTGGCAAAATACTTATGAGTGGAGGTGTTAGAGGAGCTTAATGCTGTCAAGAGGAAAATTTCCAGAGCAAGAAATACTGTGAAATTAAACAGCAAGCATGGATCAGAAACGAAGGGGATGGTGCAGGGAATAGATGAGTGTAATGGAAAAGTCAGAGATAAACTTCAGTCCAGTCACCCTTAAATCAGAGGGAGAATTGTCAAATGTGAGCCAAGCCTCCCAAGTTATCCCTAGGGCTTTCAGTTTATGTTCAGTTCAAGGATAAACAGTTTATTCCTAGGTTTCTAGACGAACATCTGAACTTTTTCATGGCATTCAAAAATTACACAGCTTTAGCATATTCATTATTGGCCCTGTATATATAATGAGCCATATACTAAGTTGTACTTCGACCTGCCATAAAACTGTTAAAGTCACTAAGCTCCTGCCCCCCCGCCCCCATCTCTGAACAGTCTTAAATGAATGCTTTATTGTGAAGCAAGCTTAGAAAGGCAGTGTTTGTAATAATATCAAATACTGCATTTTTGCTGCTGCTTCTATGTGTAGAGAAACATACTTGTCAAAGGTGACTGATAGTGGTATTAGTTATAGGAGCAAAATTATGAACTGTGTTTTGGTCCTGACCACAGTGAAAACAGCTTTATAATAAGCAAAAAAGTAAAACACTGCCAAGGAGAAATAGGGGTGGGAGGAGGGAATGAAGCCAAGGAAGGAGATGTGAACAGAGCCAGGAATGTTTCCTCCACTGATTTTTGAACTGCCTAGCCATTCCCTTCTGTTGTTGTCAGTACTAGGTGTAAATGTGCCAGCCATGGAAATATGCTAAGCAATGTGTTCTGTTTTCCCACTTTTAATTTACTTGTAATCTGTTAACTTCTAAAACATAATTTTGCCATGATGCAAAATTATCAAATGTTTGATTTTCTTCCTTATTGGAATTTCAGTCTTCATTGCTATGCAGTTAATTTCTCCTAATATTATCAGGGACCTTGTCCCATAGAGGTGCATATAATACCAAAACTAATTAGTATCTGTACATAATACTGGTGTTAAAGGGATCTTGTATTATCTGAACTACTCCAGCCACTTCTGCTGATGCTTCTAATGTTCTAGGAGCAAGCATGTTCATCTTTCACAGCCACAGTATGTTTTTCATGCTTGTACTGAATTGGGCCTCTTACACAAGGTAGATGGGTTTGGGAGTCCTTGTTGGTGCTGTTCAGTGGTAGAGAAAGGGCTAATCTGTATTAGGGACCTTGTTTGATACGTTTTATGCATTAGCTTTGCAGTTTGATGATGAGAAAAGATATTAATCCTGAAAATGGACTAGAGGAATAAATTTGTCTCTTACTAACCTACTTGCACAGTTCTTATATCTAATGAGGGAAGAAGAAGGAGATGACTCATGCTTGCACACTTTGACATTGTCTGTTTCCTTCTACATGTCCATCTTTCACTCCATCCCAGAAACTCTTCACTTAGCCAGCCATAGAGAATTTGATAGCCAGTCAGGGATTGTCTGGGTAGAATTCCTTGTTTCGTATCTTTGTCAACGAGGGGATGCTGGACCCATCAGCCAATGGACTGGAATGCTTCTCTGCTGTATGCAGTCTGTTGCAACATTTAATACCAGTATAGCTTACACCAATGACATGTGTTAGTGTTCAGTACCAAGCAAAGTCTTGGGGAGGCCAGGACCTACACCCAGTTCTGGCACGGGGGAGAGGGGGAGAGGTAATCAAGTTTTACATTAATATACCCACTACAGCAGGGATGGACAACTGTAAGGACTCTGAGGGACACTTTTATGCCCTGGGATCCTCCAGGAGCCCAAAGTGCCTCCCAAATCCAAAACCTAGAAGTAACTGGAAATCTGCTTCTGAGGTCTTTATGTTACATAGCAGGTTGGGCAGCTGCAAGCTATTTAAAAAGTGAATGTCCTCTCTTGGGAGCTTCCAGCTAGCAAATCTCCCTCTTTAAGGGGCAGAAAATAAGGGGCTGCCTGGAAGAGTCAAAACTCAAAAAAGTAGTTGCCTCAGGTCCATACTTTGCCTCCCCTCATTGCTGTCAGGGATTTGAAGGGTTAAAACACAGCACACAGGGAAATGCTTGATGTGTGTGTGTTTGGCCATGAGCATTCAGCAGAGTGGCAAGGCTGAGAAGCTCAGCTGAAGCTCATTGTCTCAAGGACACTTCAGTGCCCAAGTGCACGTAGCCATGGATGATGAAACCATGTGTCTAGATTGCACAGGAGACACATGACATGGTTACACACCTGAACTCACTGGGTTTGAGAGACCACATGGTCTGGAGACTATATAAGCCCAGGGGTTGCAAGGGTGTGGGTTTGAAGTAGGAGTTGGATTGGTATGGTTTGGAGTTTTAGAGATCTGGTTTTGTATTATAGCACTGTGAATAAAGAGCACTTTGGGGACTTTGGTGCTTTCTGCACCGCCATTTGGGACGTCCGGAGGACGTCCCATTTTAAAAAAGGGGTGCCTCTTATAGACGCCCCTGGGCCTAGTACGGACTCCGTCCATACAAGATGGCGCCGGCCCTTCTACATGGCCGGCGCCATCTTTGCGTATCGGACGCTGAGCGTCTGTACACGTCGCGCCGCTTGTGACGTAGCGAGCGCGCCCCTGGCACCTTGCTTCGTCGCAAACGCGACGGAAAAAGAAGCTCCATTTTGGAGCTTCTTTTTCGGTCCGCGCGGGAGTCGGGCCATCTGAAGGCTCCGACTCCCCCGCGGACCTACTGGCGGCGGCGGCAGACCGCCGCAAAGCGGCGGTCTGTACCCCGCCTTAGTTTCTCTGGTGGTTTATCAGAAGAAGCTACAGCATCTGTTTGCTGTGTGTCCCCGGAGGTTCCTGCATTGCTGCAGTTCCTGGAAGACATCCAGTTGCTGTCATCCCAAATTGGACTTTGGAGCCACACTTCGACTTCTGGAAATTTGTCAGCTCTGCTCCAAGGGTCTGATTTAACCCCAGGACTCGTTGGAGTCGCTGACAGTGATTGTTGGACCCCAGCAGTTGCGCTGACAATTGCCTACTCTTTGGTTTGGGGGCATTTTGTACTAGAAGACTGATGAGATGAATGGACAGCTGTAGAACTCATATATGCACATAGATACCTGTAGATAGATATGTAGATATAGATACATGGATATAACTATAGATATAGATACAGAGAGATGATCTAGTTTGCTGACGTCTGTTTTTCAGTCTGCTAACAAATTTATGTAATGTAAGAGAGAATAAAAGATTTTGCTCCTATCCCCTTGAACCTTTTAGTACAAATATTTAGTTAATGATAAAACCTACAGTTTGAGTTATATTAGATTTCCTGTAAGGCGACCTCTTTCCAATCTGGATTCGTTTCTTGATGACCACCCTTCTGCACCTCTTCTTCATTTTCCTTCACACTTTCTGTTCAAGTCATTTGTAAAATTCATTTGCCAGTATTTACTTCTTCTCTGCTAGCAACGATGTCTTTGGAGGTGGTTTTCAAATGATGCTTGTAGCTTATTTTGCTGGTATTTAAAAAATCATAAAAGCTTACAAGGTAGCATTGCAGTAGAACTCAATGAGCTCAAGACCCAGTACCAAATCACAATCTGATTTACCTCACTCAAGGTTTGAGAGACAGACTGGTTGGTGCTTTTCTAACCTATCTTGTCACGTGAAATTAAATCAGAGCCTGCATGTATTGTTCCACATGTAGATTCTAGTACTAAAATAAGAAAGGCTATTTCTGGGGGGGGGAGGGGGTTTCAACACTCTATTATTATTATTATTATTATTATTATTATTATTACCCCGCTCTTCAGCCAAGGTTATCAGAGCAGCTGAATGAACTTAATGAGTTCATCCTTATTTTTAGAATTATGTATAGTGGTTCAGCATTGGCTGAAGGATAGACTCTTAGTGCTTTACCTCTGTAAGGAAAAGAATCCCCCACTCCTATCAATTGTGTAATATATGTGAGAAGCTCAGGAATGTAACCAGGAAGACATTTCCCCCGAAATAAGAATTCTGCCCCCCATGAGGTTTTCCTCCATCCTCCAAATTTCAAACACTGCAACAACTTAAACCTTTAAAAGAACATTTTAAAAATACAATTTAGGGATTCAAAGAAAAGAAACAGGCAAATTGACCAAGGGAATGAGAACACAGCAAATGTAAGAGTTTTAGATGTGAACTTTTTTCAGTGTCTCAATCTCTGCAATGCTAGAAATTTGGGGTCTGGAGGAAAATTTTATTTGAGGATCAGAATTCTGATTTGGGGGGAGGCATTGCCCTCATTCACCCAACATACCTACACTCTGGAGAAAGTAATGGCACTTTTCTTTTCAAAAGCTGCTTTTTGCTTCTTTCTTTCCCCTTCTGTTCTGCCAAATATGCAGAAATATCAGACATTTTTCTAACATCAGCCACCAGTTCCCAAGCCCATGAGCTGCCTGTAGCAAGCCCCTTTCCTCCCTGGTGAGATGGTTAAATTGTCACAGTTGCTGTCAACTATAGCACTGAAGCCTGGGGAAAGGGAAAGAGAGCTGAGGTATGGGAAAATAAACCCTTTAATAATTCAGATGGCAAATATCAATGCAAATCAGCTTTAATTCTTGGAGGTATTCTGATAATGAAAGCTGAAATGCCATTTCTTTGAATGACATCAACTCCTGATTCATTCTTCATGACTGTTCTGCCACCCTAGCACAGTTAACAGATGGGTTTGAGATGAGCAAGCAGAGAGAAAAAAAAAACAACCATACCTTCTCAGCACTATCTCTGCCTTCTTTATAATCCAGGCTAGTAAATTGCTAAACTGTGATGATCATCTATGGTAGCACATTCTGAAGTGCATATAGGACAAAGTTACAGTATAACCAAACCTAACTAAGGCCCTGTGCAGACTGACAGTTTGGGCTGGGTTGAGGGCTGAGTCGAAGCATAGCATCTACATGGTGCACACCCCAGCTCCACCCCTGGGCAGCGTGAAGCTGTGTGATGTATGGCACACAGCGTCATGGTGCTCCCCTGGTGCTGTGTCTACACAATGCAGTGCTGAAGGAGCATTGTAAAGCCTCAGCTATCATGCCCTTTCCAGAGCACAAAAAGAAGCCACTTTTTTCAGCTCCTTTTCATGCCCTGGAAAGGCCAGATTGGAGCTGCAGCATGCGGTTGCCATGGCCTTGATCTGGCTATAAAAGGGGCAGCTGGAGGTCGCCCCTTTGGGACTGTCTGCACAGCCCCTCTGTCATCCTTATTTGTTCAGCTCTACAGACCTATCATCTGGAAATTACCCTTGCAGTAAGAGTGGGCAGCAAACACCTCTTGCAAGGGTTCAAGAGATAGGGCTTCTGGGCATGCTTGGCAATTCAGTTATTAGAAATCATTTCTCTACAAAATTAGAGAGAGAAAGAAGTAGTCAGAGCTTGGATAAGTTGTTTGTTTAGACCACAGTTCCCAGAATTCCCCATCTGGCATGGCCAGCCCAGAGTTCTTCATCCCTCTTTCCTGACCTGCCTCTCCTTGGAAAAGTGTTTAGTTGAATGACAAGACTTTTCGCAGTTCTTTAGATTGGGACCCAGTGACATCAGTGGGAATGAGTGTTCCATACAGCACCTGACCTAACAGGTGGACTATCAGGTAACTTATGGCCCTCGCAGCACACAGTAGTTCTCCAACTCCATCTTCATAAACTGAGCTTCCTCAACTATTACTTGCTATAGCTGTTTCTACTTTGCTTTTGCAGGCAAATCAGACCAGTTCCAGTAGTTCAATGGGCATGTATATATCTTTCTCACATATTGGTGTGCTGGAAGTGTTTTCTTATACACAAAACCCTTCTTCTGTTGCATGATACTAAGAAGATGTGATGAAAATGGACCTATGTAACTTTGCAGTGTCACCAGCTGCAGCCAAGATTTAAAGTAATGTGGGAAAGTGCTTGACAAAATCTATTGAATGCCTAGATAAGTGCCAGATTACCATCTATCACAAGCCAGCCTTCAGCCTCACTAACATGAGAAGTAATGTGAGAAGTTCACATGTATGCTGTATATACACAATAATGGAATTCAAAGCCTCTTTTTCTATTTGCTCATAATAAAATTGGCCAGCTGCTGCATTTTCCCCCTTTTGAATCATGAGTTGCCATTCCCATTCTTCACCACAGTTCCATTTCATCAGTGAGGAGTCAGAAGATGTGCCTCATTGTCTGGAAAAAGAAATCCAAACTATTTTGCTTAAGAGGACTTCTGACTCAAGCAATGAGGCAAAATCAGTAAGCAAGTGGAAGAATTGCTCATGGCCAGGGAATTCTTTTCAACCAGAGTACCACATCACCTTTGTATGTACGTTCTGGAAGCTAAATACCTTTAAAATTCAGCTGACAGCTGTAAATGTTTTTGAGCAGGGCCACCCACTTTCATATACATATACCTGCGTTCATGTATCCATGCATACATCCACACATTACAACATATTCTCACAGAGAATATGCCTTCTTAATATAGGCAAATATAATGTAAAATATAATGTAAATCTACAGCGCTATATAAATAAAGC
>NC_056524.1:40311313-40451606 GCF_019175285.1 Sceloporus undulatus
ATAATAATAATAATAATAATAATAATAATAATAATAATAATAATAATAATAAACCATTTTAACACACAACAAATATATCCAAAGGGCCATATGTGTGATGCTAGCTCAGGAGTTTGGAAGCCATGTGAATTTACAACAACAACAACAACAACACAACACCCACATCCCAGCAAACCTCCATCCCCACTGAAAAGGAATAGAGAGCCTTCACTTCCTCCCTCAAAGATCCTGATCCAGATCACTTTTTTTTCTGTGCAGTGGGGCAAATGGGATATACTGTATAATGAGATTGGTGGGAAATGAGGATTTCATGTGAAATGGGCTGTATTTAAATCCTTCAGTGAGTTCATTTCTTGTTGTCCTCCAACTCTTCTACCATGTATGTACGTTGTTTTTCCTCTTCTCCTCCATCACCACCACTATCCTAATCTTCTGTCAGTCTGTGCCTTTTATATATGATTTTATCTGATGCAGGCAGTTTAATCTGGTATCCTTTTCTTTCCCCTTAGGAACTTTGGAAAAGTTTTTCAATCACTATCTAGTTTTGGTTCCATTCTTCATCTATTAAGAAACAAACTTACTACTTATTTATTGCCACTTCTATGCTATCTATCATTTTCAGAACACAAAACATTAAAGTGAACATTAAAAACTGTGCACTGGTGTCCAGAGAATAGTTCTGTCCCCTTCCTTATCCCCCCAAAAGGGGGGGGGGATTCTGTGGCCACAATGAGCCTGACCAGTCTTTGCTGAGGTATTTCATACAGATTCCCCCATGTCATACGCATCGGCGGGAGTATTTTTGCACTTCTGCAAATCCACTGCTGAGACTTACCTTTTTGTGTGTGTGGTGCTGTTTTCATATATAAACAATAGCGTTCATAGCCATTGTGTGTGTGGTGCTATTTTCATATATAAACAATAGTGTTCATAGCCATTGTGATTTGAATTAAATGAACTTTTTGAAAGTACTCTATTAAATCAGCTGTAACTTTTCAGAACAGGGTAGTTGCTGCATATTTTGCATTGCCATTACCCACAGTCCACTGGAAATTTATTAAGTGCAGCACTATTTATAGCTGTTGCATAATTCTTTTTGTTTTTTTTTTTTTTTGTTGTTTTTTTGTATGCCATTTTCAGGTTTATTTTTCACACCTATACAATATATATGCATATAGTTTGCAAGTGCATTGGGTTTGTACAGAGAGTTCAGTGATCATGTGTAAATTGAAGATGGCCACTGCAGTTCTGCTCTCTATCATGCATGTGTATGTACAGGTCTAATTCGGGAGTGGGAATGGTGCAGAATTGTCATGGGAATTGTGCAGACTGCAGCTTGCAGAATTCCTTGCCATTTGCTGTTCTGGTTAGGGCTGCTAGGACTTATAGTTCAACAGGCTGCACAGTTCCCATTGCTGGTCTAGCTCCAAATGCTAGTTCCAACTACAGTAAGTTCACTGCATTAATAGAATGTTGCTAGAGGGTGTCGGGGGACAATACAGTGTCTCTGCAGCTTCTCACAGACTGGAGATTCTGCCAACTATTGGGTTGACCAATGATGAGCAGATAGCACACAACCGTGCAAATGATCTAGCATTTAGGACCTGAAAAGGTTGGAAACTCAGTAGATGGGGAAGAGCAGGTGACACCAGTGTTTTTGCCCTGAGGAAGAAAAAGAAGCCAGAGTGTAGAGTGTAGTCTTGTTCTGTCTTTGTGGCACATCAGAGGTGAGATAGATGGGGTTTGTTCTTTATAGTCAAAGAATTCCCATACCTAGGATAAAACACTGACAAGAGTGGAGACTGCAGTCAAGAAATAAATAGAAGATTTGGAATGGGTAGGGCAGCTATGAAAGAATTAGAAAAGATCCTGAAGAGGAAAGGTATACAATAGAGCACTAAAGTTAGAATCGTATGTGCAATAATATTCCCCATCACCATGTACGGATGCAAGAACAGGAGAGCGAAGGAAGCAGACAAAAGAAAAACAATGCATTTGATATTTGGTGCTGGAGAAGAGTGCTTAGGATACCATGGACAGCTAAAAAGTCAAACAAATGGGTCCTTGAACAGATCAAGCCACAATTCTCCTTGGAAGCCGGGGGCGCGTTACAGACCGCCGGATTGCGGCGGTCTGGCTCCGCCTCCGCTTGCAGTGTCCGGGAGCTGCAGCGGCCAAACTGCGCGGCTGCCAGACGCTTCGAGGAAGGAGTGTGGAAATCGCGCTCCTTCCTGGGCCCCAGAAGAGACACCATGAGGCGCTAGTCACACACTCGCAGCGTCACTTCCAGGACACGACGTGCGGGCGCACAGCGTCCGCTACGTCAATATGGCGGCGGCCGTGTGGAACAGCCGCTGCCATTTGTCACGGACTCTGTCCGTGATAGGGTTAGGGGCATCTGGAAGAGACGCCCCTTTTTAAAACTGGGACGTCCTCAGGAAGTCCCTAATGGCGGTATGTAACCCACCAAGATGATCAAATTGAGATTGTTGTACTTTGGCCACATAACGGCATGGACTACTAGAAGAAACAATAATGCTAGGAAAGGTAGAGGGGAGCAGAAGGAGGAGAAGACTGCAAGCGAGATGGATGGATTTAATCAGGGGAGTCACAGGCATGGGTTTGCAGGGACTCAGCAGAGCAGTGGAGGATAGGGAGTCTTTGAGGTGTCTCATCCACAGGGTCACCATAAGTTGAGGCCAACTCAAGGGCAGTTAACAACAAAAAGCTTTGGAGCCAATAAACCTGTTTACTGATGAAATTGTGGGTTTTATTTCCTTGGTAGCTAAAGGAGCATGAGAACCATTATGTGCTTCTCCACATGGAAGGAGTGGTAAGCATCACAGAAGTATATATATATGTTGGCTTCTGAATTGATTCAGTGGGTCCACTGTAGCTGCAACTGGCAATTGGACTAGGCCAGCATACACACACAGTGAATATCTACAATAGAGATAAAGACTTTAGGTCTGTTCAATGTTGATATAGTATTTACTGGCAATGGCTCAGGAGACATCTCCTTCTGATACTTTAGCCTAAGTGACTAGTTCCTTTTTTTATTATTTGGGGGGAAAGATTCTATGTGAAAGCACCCTCTGTTATGGCCAGGATTTGCTACACAGAACATAAGATACATTTTTTTTTAATTGCCTGCTATATAAAGCAGTAGGGCTCAAATTAAGAAATGAAAGCACACCCTCTGCATTTAACACCTTGAATTTAAGCATATTTCCATGGCTTCTAATAAAATTAAACGGAGAGGTTGTATGGGCTCCCCACCCGATATCCTTAACATGTATCCTCTTTTGCTTGAACTTCGCAGGCTGTCTTTTCACAGCAGGAAGGAGAGGTTGAGCCTTAGTTACAATAAAACAGAACTGTTAGGGATAGCAGCTCTGGGCACATTTGATAGGGTTTTTTGTTTGTTAATATTTTAAAAATTCATTTCCATTTCATTTTTGCTCTCGTGCATCTCTCATTAGTTCTCCCTGGATCAAAACAGGGCTGTTTTTTCTTTGCCTTTCCCCCCTTTCCCAGGCAGCAGGGAAGGCAGTGCCAGCTTTGTTGCAATAAGTGCACTGTGTATGCCTTCATAGGCAGCCCCAAAAGATGGCAGCTGTGTGCTTCTTTCATGCAACCCCCCCTCCCCATTACTACACATAGCACCCCAAGTTCTGAAGCAACATGGCATATGAGTGCTAGGTTGAGTTGGCTAAAAACATGCTGGCAGGCAATTCTTTTGTTGTTGATGGTGAACACATGCAGGATTCAGAAATAATTGAGCTGGACTCTGAAGTCTCTAAGGTACACAGAGGGAAGAAAGACAGAAAGATTAATTCCCTTCCTATTGGAGAACTAAGGCTGTGTTCTGATTTATGACCCACAGGCTTCCCAATCCCACTCTAAACTGTGCTCTTAAATATGCCCTCATTTCAGGATGCTTCAGTCTGTTATAGAAAACTAATGAGAAATAGAACTTTATTTGTCACATAGGGCAGCTTGTAGGAGCCCAGAGAGATGAACTGCACTTTCGTTTTTTGTTACTGAGACCTTGATCACAAAAATACTTCAATACCCTCCTGATATGAGACAGATCCATACAACCATCTTTCATGGGATGAAATCCATATGGGTCAGTGAGCAGTTTCAAGGGCTATGGGTTATGGAAGGCAGACTGAAAGAAAAAAGTAAGTGTAGCTGTTCCAGATACACCAATAAACAATTCAAGTGATAATTTCCATAAAGCAGATAGAATAAACACATACATACATACATACATACATGAAATTATGTGAATTCTGTGATGTGCTTATAAATCAGGTGTAACTGGTAGTGGCATGAAGTAATAATATATTAAAATCACATTCCAGACCTCAGTGAGCACATGCAATGGATTACTAATGGTTAAGGAAAAAAGTAAAGAATTAAAGTAAAAGTAAAGAAGTAAAGATGGTTCAGATGGCTCAGATAATTGAGTCATGCTATACACTGTATGGAAATGAAAAAATATTTACTGTTTTCTTTATTCAACCCCTACAGGTAGGAAAAAGAAATGTAGGGAAATCTGTAACTTGGCATTTTAAAGGCTCTCCTGTATCATCAGGAATTTCTAGAAGGAATGTAATCAATTCTTTCTGAATTCTATAGGGCAAATTATAAATGAATATTGCAGCACAATCACATTTTAAGTCATTTTCCAAGCATTGCAAAAATACATATAAAATTATATATGAAATTATATTCAAAACCATATACAACAAATTATACACAAAATCAAATTCTAGTCACCTTGGGCAAATCATCATATATTCTCAGCCTCAGAGGAAAGCAAAAGCAACCCTTCTCTGAACAAATCTTGCCACAAAATGCCCATGATAGGTTTGTCTAAGGGTTATCGTAAGTCAGAAAGGACTTGAAGGCACACCACCATCAGAACAACAACAACAACAACAACATGGAACTAACTGTACCTAAGGTCTGACTCAGTATAAAACAGTTTCCTATATTCATCTGAGCTGAAGTGAGGATTACCATAGAAGCTTATCCCAGGTTTATCACTTTATTGTGTGCTGTAAAAGAGCATTAGATAATCACCAAAGATAAAGTTATTAATGGCTACTAGTTATTCTGAGCATTAGAGGCAGTGTGCCTCTGAACATTGGTTGCTAGAATAAATGTGTAGGGAGGGAAGCTGATACTGCCTTCATGTTCTGCTTTTGAGCCAGACAGTTGCAACTTTTTTTCCCCATCAGCATCTGGATGGCCACTCTGGGAACAGTGCTGGACTAGATAAGCCCTTGGTCTGATGCAATATGACTTCTTAGTGTTCTTAGAACTAGAGCAAAGCCACAAGAGTAGTAAAAGGAAAGTTTGACTGCAGGGTACCTAGGGAGCAACACACTCAAGAGCTCTTGTTAATGCAGGTAATGGAGACCTTGGAAAGCCTAATCTATTGATCATGAGTGATTTCAATTATTCTGCTATTGACCATAGTCATGGGAGAGTGGTTGGCAAAGGCAAAGGAGTCCTAGAGGCAAGACTTTCCTTCTTCTTGTACTTGTTTTTTTCTGGGCATTTTACAAAATCAATGCCTTGGCTTGAGTTTTCTTCTTCAAACACAGGCCAAGGAGAAGCAGGTAAGACAGAAGTTGAGACAAGAAGGGAGAGAAAGCAAAGAAGTGCAGTAGATGATAAGAAAGCTTTTTCAAGGTGCTTATGTGTGCATGCATATACTGCATCACAGTATATATCCTTGTGCTCTTATCAAATTCCTTTGGAGGTTAGTAATTGTTAATTTACTAGGAGTCTTTGCAGGGGCAAGGGTGGCTGGAGAGAAATTATTTAGAGAGCTTAACAATGGCACAAATATCTTAGAAGCCAATGGCATCATGATACATATGACTGGGATGTTAGAAGGAGGAAGCAGATGATAAATTAAAGCAGAAAATTCAGAACTAGGAGTATCTGTTAGAGAAAAAGATCTTTGGGATGGTTGATGACTCTTGTTACCGGTGGTTCTGGACTGGTACCAACTGGAACAGATGCAGTCTTCTCTGGAACTCAGGAACAAAGTAATTTCAACACAGATTTTCACTCAAATGAGGGTTTATTAACTTTGTTACTATTTACACTTTACAGCAGGCTACTATACATCTATACTCTTTCAGAGTCCATGCTAGAAGCTTGAATGTGACATCAGTCTTTGTTCTCTTAAAAGATCATCTTTCCCCCCAAGTGGACACACCTCTTTCCCATGAAGTCACCATGCTACACAAGAGCATAACAATAATACATTTGTTTATATTATGTCTCAGCACATGTCCTTGAAGACTTGTTCTTCCAGGCCTAGGCTTTCTGGCCTGCAACAGGAACCATTTTTAAACCTTAGTTAACCATTGACACATCTGAACATTTTCAATACAAATTAGAAATATATTTTAACAGTATCTGTACAGCAGTTGTTGAGGAACACAAGTGGGAGCATTTTATTGCTCTTGTATGCATCTATGGGCTTTCTATAGCAACCTGGCTTCTTATGCTCTTACAATAAATCCATCCAATGACAGGCACATGGAAACAAATAAAAGAGCAGCAGAGGCAGAAAACAGGATCTAGTCCAAAGAAAGAAAGAAAGAAACCTGTAAACAAGGTATAAGTTTAAGGAGCCATGATCACAGTTATTAATGACTTGAAGTTAGGGCTTCTTACTATCAGTGGTTCTAGTGTGGCTTACTCTTGCAGTAATGTCTATCATTGCCAAGGCACCAGCTGGAGTCTCAGGGAATAGAGACTAATCTCAGGCTAGGCAGTGCTGAAAGTGAAGAAATAATGAAGTTATTGTGTAGAATTGCTTTAAAGCTTAGGCCAGGTGGCAGCAATCCTCACTAGCTCAATGCAAAGGTATTTGCATGTGCTCTGAGCATGCACTATGTTGATATGCCAAAAAGTCAGCAGCAACGGGGGGGGGGGGGGGATAGGGGACTTGAGAGGGAGTTGATGCATGCATGAACTTGGGTGGATGCATCTCTGAATGTAACTGGGGAGATATTGTATGGAATTTACAGGTATAAATGTACAAATGGTTTGCATGGACACTCTATTTTCTGGAGAAAAATTTTTAATTTAAAAGGGGAGGGTATTTTTCACAGTTATTCTATATAAAAATATTTCACAGAGTTAACATATTTAATTAAATTTATTAAACTTTAAAACTTTAAACTTTGTGAAACCATGGATGACTACTCTGGATCTCTTGTTTTAAGGGTGGTAATGTCCAACGTCTTCTATTTATCATTCTACAAGTATAGTGAAATAGCAGATAGTATCATATAAATTATATATGTTTGTCTGTGAAGATTGTTCTGCATCAACTCTGGTAGTATTATGTACTATATTTCCAAAAATGAATTATTTTGTCAAGTTACAGTCGGCCCTTCTTATACACGGATTTTTTATACACGGATTCAAGCATACACGGTTTGAAAATGTTCCAAAAACGTATAAATTTACCTTGATTTTCCATTTTTTATAAGGGACACCATTTTTCTATGTCATTATATTTAATGGGACTTGAGCATACACGGATTTTGTTATACACGGGGGATCTTGGAACCAAACCCCAGCGTATAACAAGGGTCCACTGTAATTAGTAATACAAACAAATACAGTAGATAGAATAGCATTTAAACTAATCATATTTAACTATCTTCAAGTGGCAATAGCTCAAAATCACTGTATATCTGATGCACAGCTCTTTGGACATACTAAAATTACAAAGCATCAGTATTAGTAGCATTAGCCTATATAGCAATAGACTTACTGACCATCTATATAATATACATCATCTTAGTTTAGAAAGTAGCACAGGAAAACTACAGTATTTGTCTCACACATCCTCTATATGCCCCCACAATATTTGTCAGTTGTTACACAAGATGCCCTGTGATACCCCTATCCTCTGTGATTCAGGTTTTGGGCCTGAAATCTAAAGGAAAGAACAGCTGCAAACCTGGCCACCCTAGTAATGCTAAAGCAAATTATTTCACTGTTACACGGTTTGCATGGAGGGAATAATCTACTGTTATAAAGAATACGGTGTGCCCCTGTTCTTCGCTACTGCTTCCCCATATCTACCAGGAAAATGCAGACTATTGTCAAAAAACATGCAAAGGCTACCATTTTTCCTCAGCCAAGAGTGAGAATGCACCATAATAGTCTGCTTCCCCCATCCATTGGAAAAAATCCAATCACCATGCTTGCCTTAACTTCTAGGAATAGCCAGTCAAGAGATCAGGTCCTTCAGCACTGCCTTTTCTTGCTTGCAAATCAGCATGGTTGATTTCATGCTGCTGATAGCAGAAAAATAGGTAGGTAGGACATGTAGTGCTAGTGAAGAATAGGTTTTGGTAATCACTCTTACCATTATGTGATGAGGCAACACACTTGTCAAATCTACAATCACTGTGTGCCAGAATGGGATCGTGGGCTACCCTTTTGCAGCAGCAAAAATATGCTGGTGGTAGGAGTAAATGGCTGAAAGAAACTGAAACATGATAATGCATGGTGTTTTACTTCACCCATTATCATGTTTCAGTTTCTTTCAGCCATTTGCTTTGACACCCCTTCCTGAAGCTTGCCCAGAGGTCACTCAGGATGATGTCATTACTAGATGCTTCTCTAGTACTGCTTCTATTCTCTAACAAATTCCCTAACAATCCACTCAGTCTCTTCCTAATATAACATTCATGTGGTCAACTTGAGTCAATCATAGATTCGCAGCTTAACCTATTTCATGGAGTTGTTAGTAGAATAAAATTGGGGTTCGGATGGAGAAAAGTAATGTATACTACTTTAAACTTTAGGAAATTAATAGAAAGATAGTTGGGGGGGAAAGTGTACCATAAAGAATAAACATGCATTCCAGTGGCCTTTTGGAATGTCTCAAGCTGTAATTACGTTCACATTTATTAGGAATAAGGGGCTCTATAGACTGCCCCCAAAGGAATGGCCACCAAGACAGAGAGGGAAAATGGAAAAGTGGGATGAAGAGAGAGAAACCAGGACATTTTAAAAGCAGAAGAAAGTGGAATGACAGACAACTGATTGGTGCCGTTCCTGTCAAATTAGATATTGTAATTTGGATGGTATGAAAAGTTAACATTATGACCAAATACCCTCTTGAAGCTCTCTTATTTGTTTGAGAGCAAATAACTGGTGGGGGAAGGATTTCACCAGTTTTCTCTAGAAAGATGATACATTGCCTAGAAGTTTCCAGGACCAGACTTTGCTACCTGCAATGACTTTGGCACAGATCTCCCCCCATCCCACAAGCTTTCCTCTGTCAGTATTGTGCATCCTTCACAATGTGCCAGGCTTAGCATCTTTCCAGACCACTAAGATACTGAAAAACATTTGAAGAGAAATCTGCAGAA
Organism: Sceloporus undulatus; assembly: GCF_019175285.1. NCBI lineage: Eukaryota > Metazoa > Chordata > Lepidosauria > Squamata > Phrynosomatidae > Sceloporus > Sceloporus undulatus. The sequence goes on from NC_056524.1 coordinate 40,320,745, forward strand.
TTATTTCTATTTTCTAGGGAAGGTGGAGGAGGGGGGAGTCATAAATTTTTACTCAACTCCCATGTTTCATTGTTATGCACATACTACATCTGGGGCTTGATGGTCTTCTAGGCCTGTTACAGACTGCCAAAATAAAGCTGCTTTGGGTCTCTTTGGAGGTATGCTATTTAAATGATGCATGCATCCGAAGAATCCGGAAGCTGCACCAATGCTGCACTCCAGTGCTTAGGAATGGAGTGTGGCTTTGGCGCGACCTCCGGACTCTTAGGACCCCTGCATCATTTAAATAGCATACCTCCAAAGAGACCCAAAGCAGCTTTATTTTGGCAGTCTGTAACAGGCCCTAGTCTTCACAGAGTTTTGAAAAGTTCATTTGAGGCACTCTTTGGTCATACTGGCTGCAGGAATTCTAGAAACTGTAATCCAAAAAAGGGGGGAGGGTTTTTTCCCAAGCTTTTTTATACTCTAGAAAAGAGACTGGATGAATCACAAATATTGAGTGAAGGTGTCTTAAATGAACTGGAAGATCCAAATACCTTGAGTAAAAGACAGCCAGCTCAAGTAGACAAATGTAATTAAAGGGAGGAGGAGGAATTACTGCGCATACAATTATCAAGGGAGCTGCTTAATTATCAGGCAAAGGAATTGGGTGATTTCTCCATGTGAGCTAACTTGTCAACAAAAGGAAGAATAAGAGCAAAAGAATATTCTTCCGTTTTCTGATGTAGCAAGGAAACTGAAGGCTAATAGCACCAAGCCCGTGTCTGAAGTTATCAAATTCTCTCCCTGATGTCAGAGTGATATGTGATAATGGATTCAATGATCAAAAACCCTGCTGGTTTAAGACCAGCATTAAGGCTATCCCATGCTGGCTCAAGCTCCAGAGAAGCAGGAAATTGGAAGCTAAAGTTGATGCCTTCACAGATGAGGACAGATAGAACTCTGCCTGCTGAAACTGTGTCTATGCAATATGAAAATGGTGTAACAGGTACCAGTGCAAAGATAGACCAGGTTCCATCCCTTCACTCAGAAGCATAGCGAAGATCAAATGGGTCTCAGCCCAAGAAAATCTCTTTCAACCTTTTGATTTGGGACCCCTTCCTGGGGGCCTCCTAGAGGTCTCTCAGGATGATGTCTCTTCTCAGGTTTACATATTCTCCTGCTACTTGCTGGTGATAGGAAACCATAGGAGTATGAATAATGCTACTTTACTCTAATAATTCATAAAGCATTGTAGTGGAAACAAATCATTTGGTGGGGGTTGAATTCTAGCAATCATACTGACATGTAGAGGCAGAAGCAGCTGAAGAAAGGGCGTGTGGCCTGGGTGGGACATTTAAACCCTCCCCAACCACTCCCCTCAGGAACAATACTCCAGCATTGAAGCCAGAGCCAGCTCCTCCACATCATTGGGACTCTCCAGGCAGAGGCAGAGGCAGAAGCAGCTGAGATGGGATATAATGGGAATGAGGTGGCCGAGGCAGGAACAGGAGCGGCAATTGAGGGTGTATGGGGCAAAGGAAGATATGGTGACAGCAGAGTGAAATTTTGTTACAAAAGAAAACAGGATCGATGTTTGAAAGCGATCCAGCTTTCAGTTCACTCTGTTACCCAAGGTAGGATGGGGAGCTTATCATCCACACCACAGAACCTTACCTTGCTTCTTTGTAACATCAGGTCGGTTAAGAATAAGACCCATATTATCTATGACCTCCTCATGGATGAGAATGCCGACCTGGCTTGTTTCACAGAAACCTGGCTGGGAGAAGATAGTGTCATCATCACTTGGAATCAGGCTCTCCCAACTGGATATGCTGTCATGGAGCAGGTAAGGGAAAGGGGGGGGGGGGGGGGCGGAGTGGCCCTGGTCTATAGAGACAATCTCACCTTGACCAGGATAGCTGTCTGGAAGATGGACCATTTTGAGTGTATGTACCTACGCCTGAAGACCAGGGATAGTATAGGGATTTTGTTGGTATACCGTCCACCCTGTTGTCTAACAGACTCCCTATCCAAGCTGATACAGCTGGTCTTGGAGTTGCTGTTGGAGTCGCCCAGACTCTTAGTTCTGGGCGACTTCAACATCCCACTCAGGACCAATCTAACAGGTGCGGCTCAGGAGTTCATGGAATCCATGACAACCATGGGCCTTTCCCAATTGGTCATCAGGCCCACACATGGTGCGGGTCATACACTTGATGCGGTCTTTAGTATGGAGCAGGAATATCCGTAGGCGGAGGTAGTTAATACCTCCGCATTGTCATGGACGGATCATTTCCTGGTCAGAGCAGAACTAAGAGCCACTGTCTGCTCCCTGGAGGGTGGAGGACCCATTTGAATGGTCCGCCCTCAAAAGCTAATGGAACTGATCGGATTCCAGAAAGCTCTAGAGGGTTTGATGGTTGATAATGCCGGTGATTCTGTTGAAGCCTTGGTGAATATGTGGGACACCAATCTTACTAAGGCTATCAACACAATCGCTCCTGAGCATCCTTTCCGACCTGCCTCAAATCAGAAGCCCTGGAGAGCTGAAGAATATGAAGCAGGTGGGACAATGACTAGAGCGCGACTGATGTAAATCTGGACTCTTGTCTGACAGATCTCACCATAGGAAATTCTTTTTTTCTTATGGAGAGGCAATTAAAGCAGCGAAGAGATCCTCCTTGTCTGCTTGTATTGCATCTGCAAAGTCTCGTCCGGCATTGCTGTTTAGGGTGGTGAGGGAACTGCCAGTGATGCCATCTACCCAGAACCCTCTACTTAACCCAAAAACGGCCTGCTGCGACGCTTTCAACAACTACTTTACAGACAAAATCTCTCACATAAGAGCCCATTGGACGCCAATGTTGAAGCAAAATCGACTAATGAGGTGTCCAGTAAACCCATTTACGAGATTAAACTGGATCAGTTTGAGCTAGTGAGTACTGATGACATGGACAAGATCCTTGGAAAGGTAAAAAGGCAACATGCCCTCTTGATCCCTGCCCATCATGATCCAGGGAGGTGAGAAATTGATGGCATTTCTTAGACGTATCATCAATGCTTCCCTTGGGGAGGGTCATATACCATCCTCTTTGAAAGAAGCGATCATTAGACCGCTCTTGAAAAAACCCTCCCTGGACCCCCTGGACATGAAAAATTGTAGGCCTGTTTCTCATCTGCCATTTCTGAGCAAGGTGATCGAGAGGGCAGTTGCTCTTCAGCTCCAAGTGGTCTTGGATGAAGCCGATTTTCTTGATCCATTTCAAATGGGCTTCAGGACCGGGTATGGGGTGGAGACTGCCATGGTCGCTTTAACTGATGACCTTTGTCTAGCCATCGACAGAGGGAGCATGACCCTGTTGGTGTTGCTAGACCTCTCAGTGGCATTTGATACAGTAGATCACGATATCCTTCTGGAACGCTTGAGAGAGTTAGGAATTGGAAGCACTGCATTGCAGTGGTTCCGCTCCTTCCTCTCGGGCAGGTTCCAGAGAGTGATGCTCGAGGACAGTTGCTCTTCAAAAACAGAGCTTAATTGTGGTATCCCTCAAGGCGCCATCCTGTCCCCGATGCTATTTAACATCTATATGAAGCCGCTGGGAGAAATCATCCGTGGATATGGGGCCGGGTGTTATCAATATGCTGATGACACCCAAATATATTTCTCCATGTCCCGGTCATCAGCGACAATGACAGATGGCACTTCTCCCCTCAACCAGTGTCTGCAGGCAGTAATGGATTGGATGAGGGAAAACAAGCTCAAGTTGAATCCAGACAAAACGGAGGTACTTATGGTAGGGGCTCCCAAACCAGGGATTGGGCTGCAACCTCCAGTCCTAGAGGGGCTCACACTCTCCTCGAAGGACTGTGTTCGCAGTCTGGGGGTGCTTCTTGACCCGTTGCTTCAGATGAGGGATCAGGTGAATAATAATAATAATAATAATAATAATTTGTTTTATTTATATACCGCTATTCCAAAGATCATAGCGGTGAACAGCAAGTAAGCTAATTAGCAAGTAAGCTAATTTTGCCCCCAACAGTCTGGGTACTCATTTTAGCGACCTCGGAAGGATGCAAGCCTGAGTCGAGCTTGGGCCCTTTTGCTGGTCTTGAACTCGCAACCTTGTGGTTTTGAGTGAATGGTTGCAGTACAGGCATTTAACCACTGCACCATCAGGGCTCCAATGCGACGGTCAAGAGCGCCTGCTGTGCCCTTTCCTGGAACAGGGTGACCTCGAAACTGTAGTACATGTGCTGGTAACCTCAAGACTTGATTTTTGCAATGTGCTCTACATGGGGCTACCCTTGTGCCTAGTCCGGACACTCCAGTTGGTACAGAATATGGCAGCCAGGTTGGTCACAGGAACAGCAAGGAGTGACCATATAACACCAATATTGAAGTCACTCCACTGGCTGCCTATCAGTTTCCAGGCATAGTACAAGGTATTGGTTATCACCTTTAAAGCCCTACATGGCTTGGGCCCAACCTATCTAAGGGATCACCTGCTTCCATATAATCAGCCCCGTACTCTCAGGTCCTCTGGGAGGAATTTATTACAACCCTTAAATACCAGGTTGACAGCGACCTCCCAGAAGACATTTTCTGCAGCCGCTCCCAACTTATGGAACGGCCTGCCAGACGAGATCCATCAAATTGCCAATTTAGAGAGCTTTTAAAAAGCCATTAAGAAGGATGTCTTCCAGCAGGCCTTCCCGGAATAAAATACTTGGCCACAAATAAGACTTCCCATCTAGTGAACTCTGCCCATGATGATTTTTATTTAGTTTAGTTGGTTTTTAATATGTAGTTTTTTATCTTACACTGTTTAATATTGTTTTAAGGGGGGTATTAAGTATACAGGGATGTATTTTAAGCTGTTGTACGCCACTTTGATTGCCTAGCAAAAAAAAGGGATAGAAATAAATTTTTTATTATTTATTATTATTTACAGATAAGTAATTTAATGTGCTAAATCAGTGATTTCCAACCTTTGGTCCTCCAGGTGTTTTGCACTTCAACTCCCAGCAGCCCCAGCCAACTGGCAAGAATTCTGGGTGCTGAAGTCGAAAACACTTGGGGGGCCAATGTTTGGGAACCATTGTGCTAAATAAACAAAGAAAGTTGTAGGGATGGCACACAAAAAATGAATTCAAAATTGGATTCTGTACTTGTCATTTCAAAAGTAGACCTATACAGTTACACCACCAGGTTAGACCTTTCAAGGGTTTTCCTATAGGATCAACTTGTATAGTAAAAATCCAGAGTAACCTTTGTTTCCTGATTTCTTAAAAGGTTAACTTTGCTTCATCTTTGAGTTCCCCACTGGAGTTTCACCAGTCTTCACAAACTTCAGTTTTAGGCTTCCTCTTAGTCTCTCAGGCTGCATCTGCATTGCAGAAATAATCCAGGTTGACAGCACTTTAATTGCCATGGTTCAATGCTTCGGAGTTCTGGGAATTGTAATTTTAAAAGACATTTAGCCTTCTCTGAGAGCTCTGGTGCCACAACAAACTACAGTTCCCATATTAGGGAGCAGGAGGATTTCCTGGACACAATAGATCTAACAATCCTGGACGAGTACCATGCAGAGGAAGTTGCTGGGGCGGAGGAGGTCACTTCACATACACAGGAGGCAGACAGCTGGAGGAATGTCACACAGAGAAGTAGGCCAAGAAGGGATTGTTCTGGGAGCTTGCAGCTAGAGAATCGATTCGAAGCTCTTTCCTTTATCAAGGAGGATGAGGAAGAGCAGCATGGACAGACTTCAGGGACAGAGCAGGGGAGCCTGAGAGTCCCACCCAAGGGAACAGTCGCTGCTAAGCCTCGGAGGAGGCGTGTGGTCGTAGTGGGGGACTCCTTGCTGAGGTGTACAGAAGCAGTGATTTGTAGGCCTGATAAGATGTCTTGAGAGGTGTGTTGTCTCCCTGGGGCAAAGATCCGTGATGTGACAGAGAGGCTGACAAGTCTGGTCAAGCCTACGGACCAATACCCCTTCCTTTTGGTCCATGTGGGAACCACTGATACTGCAAGACACAGCCTTCATAACATCAAAAGGGATTACAAGGCTCTTGGTAGGAAGCTGAAAGAAATGGATGCACAGGTTGTCATCTCGTCTCTTCTGCCAGTTGAAGGGCACGGTCCAGGAAGGGAGAAGAAAATAGCGGATGTGAACAACTGGCTCCGCAGATGGTGCCACCGAGAATGATTTGGATTCTTCGATCATGGGCTGCGGTTCTATGAGGAGGGACTTTTTGCAACGGACGGGTTGCATCTCATGCCAGTCGGAAGAAATGTTTTTGCCAACAGTCTCAAGAACTTGATCAGGAGGGCTTTAAACTGAGTTTCAGCAGGGAGGGAGACAATATTAAGGAAGGCAAAAGGGATGGCAAAAATAGTCAAACTGATATACAGGAAACAAGAAAAAAAGTGCAAGGACCCAACAGTGGGAGGCCAAAAAAACATGCACAGGCAGCAAGTAAAAGGGACCCATGGTTTAAGATATCTCTACACTAATGCACAGAGCATGGGAAATAAGCAAGATGAACTCGAACTCCTAGCACAACAAAGCAAATATCATATAATAGGCATCACTGAAACCTGCTGGGATGAGTCTCATAATTGGAATGGGGAAATAGAGGGGTATAACCTTTTTAAGAGAAATAGGCCAAACAGGAAAGGAGGAGGAATACCACTATATGTCAGAGATATTTACACCAGTGAAGAGATCCAGGACATCAGTCATGGAAGCCAGGTGGAGAGCATCTGGATAAAAATTAAAGGGGAGGGAAACAACAAGAATGTTATGATGGGAGTCTACTACAGACCCACAAATCAGATAGAGGAATTGGATGATGCCTTTCTAGAACAGATGACCACACACTCAGAAAGGAGAGATGTAGTAGTGATGGGCGACTTCAACTACCCTGATATTTGCTGGAAGTCAAACTCAGCAAAATCCTCAAGGTCTAGCAAATTCGTCACTTGCCTGGAAGACAATTTCATGGTCCAAAAGGTGGAAGAGGCAACAAGGGGGTCGGTTATTTTAGATCTGATCCTAACCAACAAGGATGACTTGGTTAATGAGGTGCAAGTGGTGGGATCATTAGGTGGAAGTGACCATGTTCTCCTGGAGCTTGTTATACAATGGAAAGTTGACACCAGGCATAGTCTGTAAGACCCAGCAACTTCCACCAGAAATCCACAACAGCAACTTGCTTAAAAGCAGTTAAGTTTTATTGGAAATACAGATAGATGTGACTGGACAAACTTTTCAGCAGAATCTGGCAAGCCAAGCCCCAAGCACTAAGTTAAAACAGCTACTCCTCCCCACCTTTTTTTCCTGTGAACCCTTTCCCCCCTCCTTTCAGGCCTGAGAAGCAAACACCGTGGCCTTGAAGATGCTTACAGATGTCTCGGCCTTATCACATTCCATTCCATAGCAGCAATCATTCCCAAGCACCAGCCAGCACCCCATCCCCCCCACTGCAAGCAGGCAGAACTACAATCTAAAGCAATTGCTAAGCAAGATGAGCAGTGACTATAGTGACTGTGAATATTGATGATGAGCAGTGACTATAGTGACTATGAATATTGATTTGTGATTGGCTCTGGAGTTCTGACATAGTCAGACACCCATCCTAGACTTTAGGAGAGTGGATTTCAGTAAACTTAGAGAAGTATTGAGAGTGGTCCCATGGTCAGAAATACTAAAAGACAAAGGAGTTTGGGACGGATGGGACTTTCTCAAAGGAGAGATACTGAAGGCACAATTTCAAACAGTTCCAGTGAGAAAGAAAAATGGAGGTGTCTCAAGAAACCAGGATGGATGACTAAGGAACAGGCCCAGTACTGTTCAACATCTTTATCAATGACTTGGATGACAGAATTGGGGGTATACTTATTAAGTATGCAGATGACACCAAATTAGGAGGAGTAGCTAATACCCCAGAGGACAGGATCAAGATTCAAAATGACCTGAACAGACTAGAAAACTGGGCCAAAGCTAACAAAATGAAATTCAACACAGAGAAATGTAAGGTACTGCACTTAGGGCAGAAAAATAAAATGCACAGATATAGGATGGGGGGCACCTGGCTGAATGAAACTACATGTGAAAGGGATCTTGGAGTCCAAGTCGACCACAAGTTGAACAGGAGTCAACAATGTGATGCGGCAGCTAAAAAGGCCAATGCAATTTTAGGCTGCATCAGTAAAAGTATAGTGTCTAGATCAAGAGAAGTAATAGTGCCACTGTATTCTGCCTTGGTCAGGCCCCACCTGGAATATTGTGTCCAGTTCTGGGCACCACAATTCAAAAAGGACATTGAGAAATTGGAGCGTGTCCAAAGGAGGGCGACTAAAATGGTGAAAGGTCTGGAAACCATGTCCTATGAGGAACGACTTAGGGAGCTGGGGATGTTTAGCCTGGAGAAAAGAAGATTAAGAGGTGTTATGTTAGCCCTGTTTAAATATTTGAAGTGGTGTCACATTGAGGAGGGAACAAGCTTGTTTTCTGCTGCTCCAGAGAACAGGACCAGGAACAATGGATCCAAGCTGCAGGAAAAGAGTTTCCACCTCAACATTAGGAGGAACTTTCTGACAGTAAGGGCTGTTCGATAGTGGAACAAACTCCCTCGGAGTGTGGTGGAGTCTCCTTCTTTGGAGGTCTTTAAGCAGAGGCTGGATGGCCATCTGTCGGGGATGTTTTGATATGGATTTCCTGCATGGCTGGGGGGTTGGACTGGATGGCCCTTGTGGTCTCTTCCAACTCTACAATTCTGTGATTCTATGATTCTATGAATTCCATAACATTGGGCCATGTCAGTTAAAGTGGTGTCAAACTGGATTCTTTCTGCAGTGTAGATGCAGTCTTAGGGACCTTTTAGACTCTGTGTGACTTTTCTCCTTCTCTTCCCTCACAGGAAATCCACCATCCACTCAAAGTCAGAGACACATATAATGACAGGGGCTGTTTGTAAATGTAGTTTCAGGATTCCATAAATCCATTATAGTACATATTGCCCCACAGTATTCCAGTTTATAAAAGTGTGATTCCAGTTTAGAGAAATGTAATTCTCCTCAAGTGTGAAAATTATAACCATCAACGATTCTGAGGAGGAAATGCATGGGTACATTTTCAAGATTAAGGAAATTAAAGGAGGAAGTAAAAGTCAAGATATTCACAGCACTTTTGTCCTTGCTTCCATGGACTGGGTTTCATGCTTTGATTAACTTTAGTTAGCCAGCATGGTGTAGTGCTTGTTGTAGCAGGAGTCTTGGAGACCAGGTTTCAAATACACAATCAGCCACAGGAGCCTACTGAGTGACTTTGGGCAAGTCATATTCCCTCAGCCTCAGAGGAAGGGAGATGTAAACCTCTTCTGAAAAAAACCTTGCAAAGAAAACCCTGTGATAGGTTTGCTTCAGGGTATCCATAAACCAGAAATAATTTGAAGGCACAATGCAAACTAAAAAAACATTGAAGCAGAAGAACACAAAGAAACGGACTTGCTGTATCTGTTGAAAGGCCAACTGATTTGGCATTCCACTTCCAGCAACAACCATGCTGACTATTCAGATTCAGAATGATATGCAGTAACCTTGCTCACTCATTAACTCCATGCATGCAGGATATGTGCGAAGGGAGTGGGATTATTCAGATAATGCATATAAAGTACTGTAAACACTTTAGAGCATCGTATAAAGGAATAGTGTTATTATTTCTCTCATTAAAACCCATATTTAATGGCTTGTGAGGGATTGGACTAGGTAACATCTACTGCTTAGTCAAAGAGGGAAAAATGTGAATGCAGAATATCAGAACATAGTCAGCAAGGATGTCTTAATGTGTGATTCAAATAACAGGATTAACAGAGTCAGAAAAGGTGAATCGAGAAGAAACATTCTTACTAATTCCAGGCAGTTGTCTAAACAGGAAGTAAAATGTGATAGAATTATAGAATAGAATCATAGCGCTGAAGAGACCAAAAAGGGCCATCCTGTCCAACACCGTGCCATGCAGGAATACACAGTCAAAGCACCCTTGGCATATGGCTATCCAGTCTCTGTTTAAAAACCTTCAAAGAAGGAGATTCCGCCACCCTCTGAGGCACTGTGTTTCTCTGTCAAACAACTCTTAGTGTCAGAATGTTTTTCCTAATGTTTGGATGGAAGCTCTTTTTCCTGAAATTTGAATCCACTGCTCCATGCCGTAATTTCTGGTGCAGCAGAAAACAAGCTTGCTCCATCTTCGATATGACATGGTTATTTTTCATGCACTGCTGTCAAGCCAAGTGTCACACATCCTATATTTATGCATTCCATTTTTAATGCCCAAGTGTAGTACCTTATGTTTCTCCCTGTTGAACTTCATTTTGTTAGCTTTGCCCCAGGTTTCTAATCAGCTAAGGTCATTTTGAATTCTGATCCTGTCCTCTAGGGTATTAACTACCCCTCATAATTTAGTGTCATCTGCAAGTTTGATAAGCATGCTCTCTATACCACCACCCAAGTCATTGATAAAGATGTTGAATAGCACTGGACACCCTGGCAGAATCATATGGCACTTGTCTCCAGGATGAGGAGGAGCCATTGTTGAGTAACGCTTGGAATACACAATCGAAGAACCCCTGACAGATGGCCATCTGTTTAAAAACCTCCAAAGGAGGAGACTCTGCCACACTCAGAGGGAGTGTGTTTCACTGTTGAACATATTTTAATGTCAGAAAGTTCTTATGTTTAGATGGGATCTCTTTTTCTGCTGTTCACATCCATTACTCCATGTCCTGGTCTCTGGAGCAGTATATAATGCTACTCCTTCTCCATTCCTGTTTGTTCTATCCCTCTGAAACATGTTATACCCCTCTATTACTACATTTCAGTCATAAGACTCATCCCACCAGATTTCAGTGATGCCTATTATTTCATATTTGCTTTGCTGTTCAAGTTCATCTTGTTATTTCCCATGCTCTTTCCATTAGTGTAGAGACATCTATGAACATGAGTCATTGCTCCATCTGCTTATGTAAGATTTTTTTCCTCCTGGTATTTGATTTTTCTGTTTTTTGCCCAGTTCTCTCTTAGGGCTATTATCTCTAGCAATTGATAGCAATCAATGAACTTATGTCCTCAGAAATACTGTCCCACCATTGCTCAGTTTAAAACCCTCTTGATCAGATTTTTGAAAACATTACTGCTAATTGCTGTGAGGCACAACCATCACTTGCCAGAGTTCCATCTTTATTAAACTGCAGACCATGGTCCTAGAAGCCAAATATTTCCCAGCAACACCATCTATAGAGTCAGTTGTTAATCTCCACTATTCTTTTCTCCATTCTAGAGCATGTCCTTCAGCTTCTAGGAAAGACAAAATGACAGCCTGTGCAGCAAGGTCCTCTGATTCCTACCCAGAGATCTATAATGCCTTGTGATAACCTGAAGGCTATGCCTTGCAGTGTCATTGGTCCCCTGTGGACCAAAAGGCTTTACAAGTTTTGTACCATGGAGGCATCACACCTCTTGAGACATTCTGTCAGGCCTGCAAACCATTGCTTCATTTCCCCTCAATAGGGAGTCACCTACCACAACCACATGACTGTTAACTGAGCTTCTGTTTGCCAGGCTCCAGGGACTGGTGTGATAATATTAAAGAAGACCATAGGATGTCAGTGGTAATCAAAATCTGCTGAGGACATGCACACAGCAAAGCAAGGTTCTGATTTCCTTGGAGATATTTGGAATCAATGAGTGGAGTTTGTTTTAAAGGAATGAGCTTTGTGCAGGAGGTTTTGCAACTTGTGCTAATGAGAGGCTGCCTATCACCCTTAAGTGGCATCAAGAGGCTCAGAACAAGAGCTCTTGGGCGTTAAACGGTTCCTACCAAATACCAAACCCATTATCATGATTGGCTGTTATGGCCCTCTAAACAGCAAAAGTGATTAAATTGGTCGTTATGAAACCCTGAAGATGCATAATTATGAAAAATACGGCTTGAGTACAAGCATATTTCCATCTCTCGGCTGCTTCCCATCTCAGAAATGAAGTCATGCTAGGATGTTTCAAAAGGGAATGTTAAATTTTTCAGACATGCAAGAATCAGAAAATTCTTTAGCCCCTTGATCATCACAGGAAGTTTGTAGACATGAGGAAAATAGTGCACTGACAGCGCAAGGTGCATTGACAGCACAAGTCATCTTCTTATAGACAGTAGATAGTATCTAGATCTTCTTATGAACAGTATTTTAATTGCCATATATAGCATACTTTTATTACCCTGGGACTTCTGCCTTGGCTATTCATAAATGTCATATCCTTGTACTGTTCAAGCAGGATTATGCATACACACATTCATATCTTTCCTTTCATTCTGCTATGTGGCAAGCCATATCTCCCAATATGACCCTGTCTGGGCCCTGAAATCATCAGGAGAGGCCCGTCTCTCACCATCACAGGCACAATTGGTGAGGATGCAAAAGAGGGCCTTTTCAGTGGCCCTCAGTGGCCCTAGACTTTGGAATTCCCTTTCAAGGGTGGCCAGAATGGCCCCCTTCCTGCTGTCCTTACATTGGCAGGCAAAGACTTTGTATTCAAATTGGACACCTTGTCCATTTTAGCCAAGCTGCAAACTGGAAATTCCCAACCCACCCACACCCCACAGCCTATGCCTGCAGACAAGGAAATGGTTTCTTGATTGAAAGCCATCACTACATAACTGTCTCATTTACTTCCATGGAATGGAAACCTGCTGAACTGGTCCACATTAGTATGCCCTCATTGTGAGGTATCTTAGAGCACCAAGAAACATTGGCTAACCTATCTGGATTTCAAAAAGGGTAAATATCTATATATGTGGTAGCTCAACAGTTAATTGCAAGGTTGGCAGATCGGCAGTCCAAGACCAAACCAACACGTTACAGAGCGAGCTCCCATCAGTAGTCCCAGTTTTTGCCAACCTAGCAGTTTGAAAGCATGTAAAAGTGCAAGTAGTTCCATTCATTCATGCTGGCCACATGACCACAAAAATAGTCCACTCTGGCACCCTTGGCTTAGTAAAGCAGATGAGCACCACCTCCTACAGTTGGACATGACTTGGCAACCTTGTCAAAGGAGAAACATTTACCTTTTTCTCTATACCGATTGGCTTTTTGTCATGTGTACAAAACCCATTGACTGTACTTGCTCAGACCACTTAAGAGCCATTATCAAAACCTGAAGAGCACATTCACCTCTGCCCTTTTGCAAGCACATGATAATGTCATGTTTGTCCCATCCAGAGGTGTTCCCTTCACTTTTAGGAGACTGCCCCACTTTCACCTCTCCTTGACTTGCTGCTCCAGTCTCCACTCATCTTCTTCATTTCAGAAGGTAGAAAGCTCATGTGTATGTTTTGCCCTGTAGTACCTAAAACTTAGCTCAAGCCCCCTTAGTTTAGTTAGGACAAGGGTTTTTAGCTTCCATGTTGTTGGTTTTTTCTCTTTGCTTGATTGGAAAAACAGCTTGTATAGACAGTTATATTGGTTTCTGCTGCTATCTTTTTCTGTCTTTATATTAAAGAAACAATTGCTTTTGCTGCAAAATCAGCTCACCTTTCTACCTCATTTTTTACTTGGAGTCATTTTGGTTGATTATCTGTTGTTCAAACCTATAGCCTGCAAGATCCTGCATAGAGCTAATGCCTAAAAGAGCTTCCGTCCCCTGCCCAAAAAACAATGCACTTCTCTTAACAATGTAAAAACCTAAGTCAGACCATTGCACCACATGGCCCAGTATTGTAAACTGTGACTGGCAGTGGTTCTCCACCTTTGTAGTCATTGTTTGATGTACGGCCAAGGAGGTTAACTTCAGGAATTGGGAGCACCTTTTGCTGCTGGAACCCTCCAGGACATGATACAGGCTGCCAAAAGTGCCGGAGGAGGAGGAGGAGGAGGAGGAGGAGGCATCTTCTGGTTTTGAAAAAAAAATGATATTTTTAATGATAAAACTATGCAAAGGGGAGAAGAGCTGGGACTTGTTTAAAATGTAATTCCCACATCTGGAGGCTTCCAAGAGAAAGAATTTACTCCTTTGTGCAAGTGAGTATAAAGAGCCTGTTCCCACTTGCGATTTACAACGCTTTAAAATACACCGGTATCAGTTAAATCGATTCAAAATAACCCTGGTCTTATCCCGCGTTCTGAATCGCTTTTTTTTCTTCATTCTCATTTACCAATTGATTTGCTTTAAGTGATCCGCTTTCGTTCCTATTGAAATAAAACGGTGTATATATAAATCGGTTTTAGCCTTATTTCGTTCCCACTCACCATTTTGGGGCTGTCAATCAAAGCAACGTCATCATAACGTCACTTTTAAATTTCGCGGTTTGTTATAAAAGAACCAATGAGGAGGCGCTTAAAGTGCCTATGAGTCCTGCAATTATTCGTGGGGAAGGATGGTTGAGGGAGAGAAAACTGCCCAAAGCATTTTTGCTGCCTTGGAAGAAAGACCCCAGGCTGGGGGAGGCTTCTGGCAAAGCGAATTTGGGGAGCCCAAGCTGTTTCCAGAGAAACTATGGGGATGGGTTTTGCAGGACAGCATCCTCTCTTGATGTCTCCCAAGACAGCCAGGGAGAATCCCTTCAGAGAGCCCAGAGATCAATGGGAGAGGCTTCTGGCAAAGCAAATTTGGGGAGCCCAAGCTGTTTCCAGAGAAACTATGGGGATGGGTTTTGCAGGACAGCGTCCCCTCTTCATGTCTCCCAAGACAGCCAGGGAGAATCCCTTCAGAGAGCCCAGAGATCAATGAAGGAGGCTGCTGGAAAAGCAGGGAGGGAGCACTCTTCCCAAAGATTCTCTTTCCAGGGTTGGAGGAGAAGGCAGATTCCGTTTGAGACAGAGAGGGAGAAAGGCTCTATTCCCCCCCTCCCCCATTGATCAGAGCCCTTCCCTGCCTGGGCGAGATCAGATGCCTCCTCGCGAGGAGGCTTCCCTTCCCTGCCTGGGCGAGATCAGTGCCCAAGCGGGCAGGGAATGCCTCTTCGAGAGGAAGCTTCCCTTCCTGCCTCTCCTCCATTAGAAATGGGCTCTCCCCACACAGAGGGGAGGTTGCAATCCACCGGGGGAAGCCTTGTAGTCCTTTGGCAGATGCAGGTGCTTGAGCAGCCGGGACTTCAGGCGCTTAAAGCACTGAAGAGATTAAGCGCCTATAAACCATTAAAATAAAAAATAAAAAAAAATTCCTTATCTCTTATTGAAAGACCACAGCGGACAAAGGGGTGAGGGAAGCAAAAATGGCGACAGCCACGACGGATGGGGACAGAAAGGGAAACTCCCCCAAGGCCAGCCCCATCGCACTCCGCTCCTCCCATCCAGCTAACCCGATTTCAAAGGCTGTCGTTCCTATTTAAATGCTCCGGTTCCTATCCCGATTCAAGGGAAAAATGTAGGTTCAACCCTTCTATTTTTTTAACCCGCGTTAAATGACGAAAACACGAATCAAATTTATAAACCACTGTACGATTCGATTTCTAGTGGGGACGATTGCGGGTTGCTCTAGAACTGTTCTAGATTTAATTCGGTTTCTAATAGGAACGATGTACCTTGGATTCGATTTGTAACATGGAGTATAAGCAAGTGAGAACACCCCCAAAGAGAATCTGGGGAATGGAGGGGCTACAATAACTACCCTCGGGAAAACACATGTAGTCCAGGATCCCCACCCCTGATGTAAGAGGACTCTGGTGTCTGCTACTCCCAGAACATTCTAGACATGAGTGGGCACAACCATAAAACCTGTTACAAAGTGAAAATGGAATCTGTTTTACTACTTATACTGGCATGGATAATTTGCAGTTCCCATGAACAGTGCAGGAAAAAACAAATATCCCAGGCATACAAGTGGGACTTGATTCTGTAGATTTCTAACATTGACACCACTAATTGTAGCTTACTAGTAAAATCAAAAGACACTCACACACAATTCTTCTCAGTGACAGTACTTGCTCAACTGGAATGGCACAGTGATTCCCCTTGTTACTAGAAGCATCAGCTTTTCTTTTACTTTCAAAGAGATGTGTCTGTTCCTGAAAACCAGTGCTGGAGACTGGGAAAGAAACCCCACTGAGGTCCCCTGTAAACCAATTTGGGAAACTGTGACATCATCATCATCATCCTTTAAATGCTCAGACTGTGACACATTCTGAAGCTATCATTCCATTTGTATCTCTAATTGTAATTTCTGTCGCCATGCTGGAAACTGCCATCCCAACACCTCTTGCATGCAAGACTTTTTCCTCATTGTAATCGGATTTTTCTGTGTGGGTATTAATTGAAAGGAATTTCTGTCAGACCAAAAGGTGTCAGGAAACTGAGGGAGACATGTTCTTCTAAAGTTAGGTTTGATCTGCAGCATCTGGGGCACTAAGAAAGTTTCATGCTGTGGCTGTGAGGAATTTAACAAGGGTGTCATCTTTTTATACCCTTTCAGCACAGCTCTGCAATTTCTTGCCCTCAAGTAGGCTGCAGTGAGATGTCAGTGTTTCTCCTCATTTACCCATATCCTGCTCAGTCACTGCCATTTTATTGCCATCATCCTGAAGTCATTGTTGACCTTTTTTTTCCTGGATTGGATAATAACAACAATAATCTCAACTGAAAATGATGGGCTGAGACAGTGAAAGGAGATAATGAGCAACTGGCTGTGTGAGACAAAGACAGGCGAATTAAGTGACAGCAAAAATGAGAATTTTTATTATTTTTTAAACAACATAATCAGTTAAAAAAAGACAGGAAACAACAAAGCTGAGTCACATAGAACAGGGGGAGAGAAGGTAAGGGAAAAAAGAAAGGCAGAAAAAGCAATGAAAATTCATCTGTTAATTAGACCATCGTAAAGAAGCCAGGGAATAAAGATGCAGGGAGAGAATACATACAAAGAGAAAAATGACAGATGAGAGTAGGGATGGGGTAGTGAGAAAAATCTGGATTCACAAGAGAAGAATCAGAGGTCATCACTTCTGATTCTTCAGACTCTTGTTTTCTCTCATCAAAAGAAAGCCAGAAAACTACTTTTGATTCTTTATTTTATTTCTATATGGCCTGGGCCCATATCTGTAAGTAAGTCTGCAATGTTCTGGTTGCTCACAGATGCTCTTTCAAGTGTCTCCAGCTTACACCACCATTGTTCTGTCATTTGGACCACCAATATTGCCAATGAGGTCAGGTGCCTGGGTTTGTACAGAATTCAAAACAATGGCAGTATTTCAATTCCTCTTCTGCCTATGTGAAAGTATCACTCACATAAGAATTGGTTCTATAAGTGTATAGTTAAGATGTTGTGGGGAAATTAGTAGTCATGTTTCCACAAAGTATACATCTTAGAATTGCTCCTCAGTCATTTTCTGGAATTGTGGGCATGTGAATTCTTGACTGATTTTCAGGAGACCAGTAAGCTTAGAGTCATTCCTGCAAACATGTTCTCTGAGACAGAAGCATCTTGTGCTTCCCATCTTGATTTTTCTAAATGTTAAAACAAAGAAACAGTGGTGGAGCCAGGATTTTGGGAAGGGAGGGGGCTTGGGTGCAGTGGCACAGCGGTG
The DNA here is from genome assembly GCF_019175285.1 of Sceloporus undulatus. NCBI lineage: Eukaryota > Metazoa > Chordata > Lepidosauria > Squamata > Phrynosomatidae > Sceloporus > Sceloporus undulatus. The sequence goes on from NC_056524.1 coordinate 40,338,297, forward strand.
CGTGCATGCCATGGCCACATGCACCATTCATTGTATTTAAGCGCAGCTTCAGTGTAAGGTTTGATTGCTATTATTTTTAACAAAACTAATGGAAGGGGGCTGTGTCACTGGGTGGAGGCAAGGCTGAGGAAGCCCTGTTTTGAATAACTATCACAAGCCTTTACCATATGTAAAGGGATCTTGTAGCACCTTTCAAACTAATTGAGGGAAAGAAAGAAGTTGATAACATAAGCTTTCATAGACATGCTTACTTCCTCAGATGCCCTTACTGTAATCCATGCTGGAAAAAAGCTGCTGAAGGTTCTGAGCAAAAACATATGAGGACAATTTTCCCCCCAGCTCTGGTTTAAGGCATTCTAGGAAAATTCCTGTCAGGGCTGTTTCAAATGCTACATGGCAAAAGTCATGTAGATAAATGTGTAAATTTACAGCGCTTTATAAATAAAAGATTATTATTATTATTATTATTATTATTATTATTATTATTTTTATAATATAGGGTGATCTTGACGTGTTAGCATATATACTCCTATGTCATCTGACCTGGAAGCATTTATGTCTGCCATTTACAACATAAAATATTTTGCATTTTAAGTTTAAGAAAACAGACAACGGTGCACACCCAGGCTGAATGAAAAGTTACAGATTTTGTTCCTGTGTTTTTCCATTTTATATTGGGTTAAAATAGACAGAGCTGGACAACTAGTATAAAAAGTTTATGATTATACTGGGGGCTGCCAGAAAATATACTGGGATAAACAAAACATATATGGATCTCCAAAATAAAATCAGAAAGAACAAGAACTAAGTCTGGGACCTTGTGGTCTTTTTAATCAGTCTGGATACACCCCATGTTAAGCAGTTGTCTGATTTAGAGATGTAAACATAAAGTTGAAAAGGGGTGAGAGGATGCTCAAAGGAAGAAAAAAAGACACAAAGGATGAAATGCTATTAGAGGGAAAGAAGAAAGAGCCCACTGCCTTCCATTAAGTTCTTCAGAGGAGCATGAAAAAAGAGGCTTTGAAACATTGAGTTCCTGATGACTCTTGGCTTTTTGCTGTTCCAGAAGCCCCTATCATCTATAGAATACATTTTGTTTTGTTTGCATTTTAATTTTCTTCTTACAAACAAAATGTTTAACCTGAGGTGAAACCATTCCATGATATCATCACATGGTCTATAGAACAAAGATGACTGAAGGGGAGTGTTAAAATTTCAACTGATCTTAATATCTTAATATGCAACAGAAGCATCACAGCATTGCATTCTTGCGGTCTGAGGATAGCAGAGGCGCACCTCTGCTGGCTTTTAGGCGAGGAATGGTCATAGTGAACCTCCTTCGCCCTTTTTGCTGTACTGAGGGGGGAGGGGGAGGATATGGGAACGGGGGATGGATGGGCTGGGGAGGCAGAGGATGGTCCATCTACTGTAAGCGGAGCTCCTATTGAGGTAGTGTGGGGCAGGGGGAGGTACGGCGGTAGGAGAAGGGACTTGCGTTCCAGGGGAAGGAGAGATCGATGCTTAATATCTATCTCTCCTTCCTGTCCCACTCCTAACCAAAGGGACCCGAGGGTCACTCCATCCATACCACAAACCCTGTCTCTGCTCCTGTGCAATGCCAGGTCCATTAACAACAAGTCCCACATTATACATGATCTAATCGAGGATAACAACTGTGACCTGGCTTGCATTACTGAGACCTGGCTTGGGCCTGGTGGGGAAGCTGTGTGGGCCCAGGCCCTACCTGCCGGGTACTCAGTGAAGGACCAGACCAGTTTAGGTGGGCGGGGGGGGGGTGTCGCCTTGATCCATAAGGACACCTTGTCTCTTTCCAGGAACCATGCTCGCCAAACTTCTCATATCGAGTATATTTACCTGACCCTGAAGGCCAGAGACAGCTTAGGGATTTTGTTGGTGTACCGACCACCTCGTGCGCTAACAGACTCCCTTAACGAACTGACACAGCTGGTCTCGGAGGTATTGTTGGAGTCCCCCAGGCTTTTAGTCCTGGGGGACTTCAACATTCCCTTCGCGGCCAGCTACGTTCCATCCGGTGCGGTTCGTGAATTCATGGATACCATGACTTCCATGGGGTTGTCTCAACTGGTCTCGGGTCCAACGCATTCTGCGGGTAATACACTCAATATGGTTTTTTGCACGGGTATGGAAAATCCGTGGGCGGAAATAACTAACATTTCCCCCCTGTCATGGACGGATCATTTCCTGGTGGAGGCAGTAATCAAGGCTTCTACCCATATCCCTCCCGGAGGTGGCGGACCTATTAGAATGGTCCACCCACAAAGGCTGATGGAACCCAAAAGGTTCCAGGAAGCCCTAGAGGGGCTTATGGATGGAAATGACGGCGATTCTGTTGATGTCTTGACCGGCATCTGGGATGCCGGTCTCTCTAAGGCTATACACAGTATCGCTCCCAAGCGCCCTCTCAGGCCTGCTTCCAAACGTAAGCCCTGGTATACGGAAGATCTCCGGGCAAGGAAGCGGGTCCTGCGACGGCTAGAGCACCGCTGGCGGAAACACCAGCGCTTATCCGACAAGGCTCTCCTAGACCATCTTTTGAAGGACTATGGAGAGGCGATTCGTGCAGCTAAGAACTCATTCTATGCTGCACGTGTCGCGTCCGCGGAGTCGCGTCCGGCAGAGTTGTTCAGGGTAGTGAGGGAGCTAACTCAGCTCCCTCCTGCCATGAACCAGATCCTTGAACCTTCTAAGGCCTGCTGCGACCAATTTAACAACTTCTTCGCGGATAAAATCTCTCGGATAAGCGAAGGTCTTGAGGCCAGCCTTAGAGCAGAACCTAGAGTAGAGGTATCCAGGGCATCCGTGAACTTGGTTAGGCTGGATCAGTTTGAGTTTGTCAGTACCGAGGATGTGGACAAGATCCTTGGAAGTGTTAGGAAGACAACATGCTCTCTTGATCCCTGTCCCTCATGGCTAGCGGCACAGGGGGGCCCAGCTGTAACTTTATTGTTACAGCAGATTATTAACACCTCATTGAGGGATGGGCAATTTCCAACAAACCTGAAATTGGCCATAGTAAAACCTTTATTAAAAAAGCCCTCCCTCGACTCCCTGTTGCACAATAATTATCGGCCAATCTCTCTATTGCCATTTCTGAGGAAGGTGATCGAGCGGGCAGTTGCAATCCAACTTCAATCGATCTTGGATGAAGCGGAATATCTAGACCCATTTCAAACCGGCTTTCGGGCGGGTTACGGGGTTGAGACTGCTATGGTCGCCTTGGTCGATGATCTCCGTCTGGGCATGGACAGGGGAAGCGTGTCCCTGTTAGTGCTCTTGGACATCTCAGCGGCTTTCGATACCATAGACCATGGTATCCTTCTGGGGCGCCTGGCGGAGGTGGGAATCGGGGGCACTGCGCTCCAGTGGTTCTGGTCCTACCTCTCCGGGAGGTCCCAGATGGTGCAGCTGGGAGACGTGCGCTCCGATGAGAGGGCCCTTACATCTGGGGTCCCTCAAGGAGCCATTCTGTCTCCCATGCTTTTCAACATTTACATGAAACCGCTGGGAGAGATCATCCGGAGACATGGGGCGCGGTGTTATCAGTACGCTGATGACACCCAAATAGTCTTCTCTATGTCTCCGACTGATGCAGTGACCGGGATTGGCGTCTCTCCTCTCGTGGCCTGTCTGGAGTCGGTAATGGGCTGGATGAGGGACAACAGACTCAGCCTGAATCCAGAGAAGACGGAAGTACTGGTGATAGGTTCCCCCGGTCCGGGGCTGGCGGTGGTTCCACCTGTCCTGAACGGAATCACGCTTTCCGTGAAGGACTCTGTACGCAGTTTGGGGGTGCTCCTGGACTCGTCGCTCCACCTTACATCTCAGGTGGATGCGACGGTCAGGAGCACCTGTTATCAGCTTCGGCTGATACGCCAACTGTGTCCCTACCTCGACCGGGGAGACCTTGCAACTGTTGTACACGCCCTGGTAACCTCTCGTTTGGATTTCTGCAATGCGCTCTACATGGGGCAACCCTTGTACCATACTTGGAAGCTGCAACTTGTGCAGAATATGGCAGCCCGTCTGGTCACTGGCACTGCCAGGGCCAGTCATATAACACGTGTCCTTAAAGACTTACATTGGCTGCCTATTCGCTTCCGGGCGCAATACAAGGTGTTGGTAATCACCTATAAAGCCCTAAATGGCTTGGGCCCAGGGTACCTGGAGGACCGCCTCTCTCCGTACAATCCGCCCCGCGCATTTCGATCTTCAGGGCAGCTACTGCTAAGAGTTCCAGAGGTGAAATATAATTCCACCTCTAGGAGGGCTTTCTCCATCTTAGCCCCAAACCTCTGGAACGCGCTGCCCTTCGAGCTCCGCTCAGCCACCTCCCTAGCCCAATTTAGGAAGGGGCTAAAAACCCATCTATTCGAACAAGCCTACCCCTGACCAGCAACTCCCCCCCCCTCGTCAGCACTGTAGGCCGGCATGTTAATTTTATTGTTTTTATTGAATTGTTTTAATGTATATGTATGTATTGTTATTAGATGTTGTTCACCGCCCTGATTTTCAGAAGGGCGGTATATAAATAAATTATTATTATTATTATTATTATTATTATTATTATTATTATTATTCTTTCAGACAGATCAAACAGAGTGATTTTCTTGCCTGGTATTTAGTGAGTAAGTAACTCTATTTTCCTAGGTCCTGGGTTAAGGTAATTTTTCTCTACATTAGTAAAACAGATAAATGCTGACATCACATGGTGTAAGTAAGGTTTCTATCAGCAGAAACAGTCACTTGTGCCTTAGGCACTCATCAATAACCACTTACGAGATCATCTGGATTTTTTTCCCTTGGCTTTCAATTCCTGTCCTTAGAAGAAGACAGAGAAAGAGACAGGCTAGGGAATAGGTTACAATTGGTTCCTCTTCAAGCCAAAGTTTAAAAAGTGGAGCAGTAGAGGTTTATGAAGCATATCTCATATCTTTTCAGCAGAAACACCTAGACAGAGTTGTTGATAAGGGTAGGCTTGATGGTGGAAGAGCACATCTTTTGCATGGAGAAGGTCTGAGCACAATTCCTGATGTATCCAATTAGAAGGAGCAGGTGCTGGCTGCCAAAAAAGACAATTCTGGGCAATAAGGGGCTGTGCACACCGGCTATAAAGGCCAGCCTGGGGGCGGAGTCGGGGCATGGTGTCCACATTGCATATGCCCCGACTCTGTCCCTGGAGCAGTTGATGGCGCATGCTGCTCCAGATGGCATGCAGCATCACAGCACTCCTCTGGTGCTACATCCACACGATGCAGCACCAAAGAAGCGTCTTAAAGTCATGGCTATCACGCCTTTTCCAGAGCGCAAAAAGGAGCTGCTTTTTGCAGCTCCTTTTTGCTCCCTGGAAAGGCCAAATTGGGGCCACGGTTGCTGCAGCTGTGATCCAGCACAGCTGGATGTGGCTGCAGGCCACTCCTTAGGGCCAGTCTGCACAGCCTCTCACCTGGCATGATCTGTGTAAGGCACCTCCTGTATTTTTATTTTTTATGCCTCCCTTGTATGGAAAGGCTATTGTAAGTTGACATAGTGCAATCACTCACATTTCATTAACATCTTGAGGGTTTTTAAAAATCCTGAAGTTTGAGGTATGCAGCAATTGTGTTTTATATTCTTAGTAGGAAACTTAAAAGCTTGGGACTTATCTGGCCTAGTAGTTCAGCTTTACTAATCGTCAACGTTCCCATCTATCAGTTAGGATAGCATTACTGATATATTTTTCAACATATATATTAGTATTTGTAACCCTTAAATGAAACAAAATATTGTACCTTGAAAGTATAAGAAGGGACATGGCATTAAGTGAGTAGAGTTATGGAAATGGAAGAGGTGAGACTAATCTGGTTAAGACTTTGATTATAAAAGTAGAGGACTATTTCAGCTCTCTCATGCCCCTACTAATGCAATTCCGCTGTCCAGTGATTTGATAAAGCCAATGCATAATGAAAATATTTCTTAGAACAGTTGTTCTGCTTTCTCTAACTATCTAAAGATAGTCTAATTGCTTCTGGGAATGAAGCAATTATACACATTCACTTCACAATGGTCCAAAATGGTCACAAGATGAAGGTGCTTTCTGCACTGGCATTTGGGACGTCCGGAGGACGTCCTATTTTAAAAAAGGGGCGTCTCTTATAGACGCCCCTGTGCCAAATACGGACTCCGTCTGTACAAGATGGCGCCGGCCCTTCTACATGGCCGGCGCCATCTTTGCGTATCGGATGCTGAGTGTCCGTACGCGTTGCGTCCCTTGTGACGTAGCAAGTGCGCCCCTGGCGCCTCGCTACGTCGCAAACGCGACTGAAAAAGAAGCTCCATTTTGGAGCTTCTTTTTCTGTCTGCACGGGAGCCGCGCCGTGTGGAGGCTCCGGCTCCCCTGCAGACTAACCGGCGGCGGCGGCAGACCGCCGCAAAGCGGCGGTTTGTATCCCGCCAAGGATGGGATAGTAACACATAGCCTAATAGCCCTTCAGTCCCCGGAATGGTTTACAAAGAAGTTCATTATGATAATAATAACCTTAAAAAATAGAAATCAACAAAATGATTTCTGTTGAATGTGTTGAACAGTGGCGTCCCTTTTCTGTCTGGGGATAGTATACATATATCTACAACTGAACTTGACAGTCAAAATGTTTTCAGCCAATAACTCAATGTGTATTGACATTTAATTGACTAAAGAGGCATGGCAACAGTTTCTGAGTTCCAGCTTTCTGTAGGTACACTCATCCCTCCACATTTGCGGCTTTGACTTTGCGGATTTGATTATTCACAGATTTTATTAATTTGTTCTCTCTAGGAATCTCTAGGTCCTCCAGCACAACTCTGTGGTCAACTTTAACCAACAGTCGCATTGAAGGACCTAGAGATTCCTAGAAAGAACACTCCACTAGGCATTTGTAGCTCCTCCAGCACAATTCTATGGTCAATGTCTGGCAGATATTGGCCTCAGAGGTGCACTGGAGGACCTAGAGATTCCTAGAGAGGTGTTTTGTCAGGTAAAACATAGTGTTTTTGTTACTTGTGGTTTTTCCACATTCATAGGTGTCCTGTGCCCCTAACCTTGTGAATGTGAAGGGACAAGTGTATAGCGTCTTCCATACTGCGGGGAAACACTAACCTGCTAGGAAACATCCAGGGAATTAGATGGAAAGAAGTGCAAAAAGGAGCTGAACAGCAACCATGATCTCTTAAAACAATTAGGTATTATTTTGCTGTAACTGTTCAGCACCCATCATGATGAATGCTCATTGTCCATTCATATTGTTTTTTATATCCCTCGGTGTTTTCTTAATAAGATCTTGTGGATTTTAAGAAGGTTATCAGGGTGGATGATAATGTAAGCTCCAAGCCAAGAAAACCAACACTTCTTGTTATTGGTAGCTTGGTTCATGGCTGGCATCCTCATGCAAGGATTTGGTTTTCAATGAAATAAATCTCTCCAAATACATGAAAGGAGGGACACATGAGACAATATTGACTAAACGCAAAACAATTCAGTGGGTGACCTTCATGCTCTTGAACCAACAGCCAATGAGAATTCATTGCACACAGATGCCAGCAGATCAGTATTCATCTTATGTGAGTGGTTCCCAATCAGTGACATGGAACAGATGAAAGACAGCATGCAGCTATGTAATATGATTAAAGGATAACAGATCAGATGTTGATTCCATAAAACCACAGGGTCAGTAGGGCTAGTACCATCCATAAAGTTAGATTTATGAAGACTGTTGAATCTTCAGTGTCAGAGAAAAACAGCCAACAACAAAAATAACATATTATAGCCTTCCATGCATGTCATGCACATATATTTCCTCTCTCTCTCCCTCTCTCTCTCTCTCTCTCTCTCTCTCACACACACACACACACACACACACACACCAGCCTACTAACTGCTGTAAATATAAGCAAAAGCAGTTCTTTTTAAAGCAGAATGAGTCAAATTCTGTCCAAATTACTCCATGCAGCTGTTACAAAAATGCTACATCAAAATTGAAGGCAGTTACTCTTTTATCTTAAAAGAGAAAATAGATGTGATAGCTGAGAGAATATTGTCAATGAACATCAAGGAAACAATGATTTTATTATGGGTGGGGTTCAGGAGGTGGTTCTAATCAACAAGCCATTCTGATTCCTCCCAGTTTTAGTCAAATCAGGGCCTCCTGTAGCCTTTAAAAATAGTAGATAATGTATCTATTATAGAAAAAAGGGGGTCAGCTTACTGCCCAGGAGATAGATACCCTGGGTGAACAAAACAATTCTGAACTGGAGTCCAGTTTACCATAGTCAACCAGACAGGGAGGAAGGTTTGAGCGCATCAAGAAAAGAGAGTTGGAGGGTCATAGTGAAGAGCTCATTAAAAACTGTAACACAGTTTGAAGTTTCAGTGAAAGCTATAAATGTAAGACTGGAAATCTGAGGAAAGAGGTTGAATATAAAATATTAAGCAACATCATATAACAGAAGGATGATAACAGACTGGGTAGGACAGGGTTTTAGGTCTACATCTTAGGTTGTTGAGGCAGACATGAGAAAGCTGGTCAAGCAAACACTGCTGGCACACACTAGTTTAGTTCCCTCACAGCATCTCTCGGAATTCTGATCTTGTATTGCACTTCAGCATTGCTTCATCAGCACCCCAGAGGCATTTTAAATGAGTCCAACAACAAATGGAATGCTAGGCCAAAGTGACTGTAACCAGAATTTGGGCTCCCTGCTAAAAACTTTGAGTGGGAATTTGGAGATTCCTCCAGTCCTTCCAGACATTTTCCCACAGTCCAGTAGGTACAGTGGTACCTCGGGATACGAAATACCCAGGTTACGAAATTTCCGGGATACGAAAAAATCCCATTGGAAATAATTGTTCCGGGTTACGAATGTTTTTTCGGGTTATGAAAAAATTTTTGGTGCTTTTCGGCGCTTTTTCGCACGAAACGCGGCTTTTCCCCATTAGCGCCTATGGCAATTCGGCTTACGAAGGCTTTTCGGGTTACGAAAGCGGCCGCGGAACGAATTAATTTCGTAACCCGAGGGAGCAGTGTATTGAAATTTTTGTTCCATTGAATGGCACATTGTTTTTTACCTTGGATATAGTGCAAGTGGATAGGAGGATAGCAGTGAGCATATTCCTCTTAGGATGAAGGTGTTTCAGCACATTCTACAGGTCTTGTAATTATCCCATCATTATCATAATGCATATTTGAAACTGCAGCAGTATTTTACTTATTTTTTTCCTGTGTATTTGTGTATTTTATATAAAAAATCAGTGGCATATATGATGAAATACTGCCAAGTTAACATATAAGATAAAACTAGTATGAAATAAATATAGTTCAATAAAATAACAGGACTGATCAATAAAACCAGCAGTCCTCAAAGCTAAGGGAAGAAAAGACAGAGAAGTGATATGATAGCTGTCTTTCAATATCTGAAGGGATGTCAAAGCAAACTTGTCTTCTGCTTCAGAGCCTAGAACAGCAATGAGTGGATTCAAATAACAAGAAAAGATAGTCAACCTAAACATTAGGAAGAACTTTACTGTAAGAGTTGTTCAAGAGAGTAATGGACTGCTTTAATGGGTAGTAGACTCTCCTTCGTTGGAGGCTTGATGAGCATCTTTCAGGAGTGTTTTAGTTGGGTATTCCTGTATAGCAGAGGCTTGGAATAGATGGCAACTTGGATCAAGAGAGGAGCATCTCTTTTTGTTTTGCTAATAGGACTTCAGATTTTATTTCCTGGAGTATTTATATGGCTAGAAGGAGGAAGGGCATGCCTGCATAACACCTGAAATGAGAATAGCAACATCTTGACAAGAGCAGGCTTGTGACTAATGTAGTCATAATTCCTCCCCTCCTGTGTGATTTTTAAAATATTTGCCTGATGAAGACGTCAGTGGAGCTTTCAAAGTTTTCAGTATGTATGTTGAACATTTTTATTGGCCCAATAAATCTATGACTGTTTGTGGATTTTGGACATCAATGTACTTTGCTGTACAGTGCGCCCTTGCTTTACATGGGGGATCTGTTCTGGACTCCCCCACGTAAAGCAAATTATGCGTATGCTTGAGCCCCATTTAAATGAATGGGGCTCGTGCATGCATTGGCGCAGCGGCATACACCCCATTAATGCCTATGGGACGCGCCGCCCCTTCCTGCCCGCACAGCTTTCAGCGTATGCTGAAAGCCGCATAAAGTGTGCCTGCATATGACACAGGCGTACTGTATTTAAGCAAGCTTTTAATATGCAATTGCTCAGACTGAGGCTTTCCTGTGTGTGCTTTATTTATTTTAACTTTTGTATGCTTTAAAAATAAGTTTATACTATTTTAAATGTGATTATTTTAATTGTTTTTAAACTGTATCATCAAGTTTTAAATTATTTATTTTGTAAACTACCTTGGGTCTCACTCCAAGGGAAAGGCGGCATGTAAATGAAATGAAATAGTCTAACCTAGATGTCACTAGAGGACAAATAACCATGGCAAGATCTAGTCTTTCCACTGCACTGCAACTGACAGGGGCTGGCAAGCCTTGGGTGATTTTTCACCACCCAAACCCAAATCACTTCTAGACACTGCTTCAGGTGTTCAGTAGCCCCCTGCAGGAACTCAATAGCCTCAATGGGATCTTTAGATGGAAGTAAGTGTAGAACTAAATAGCTACCACATTGTATTGATGGCACCTCAGCCCAAATCTTTGAATGACTTTCATCAGTTGTTTCAGGTAATAGTTCAAAGGCTTGGGATACAAAATTGAACCTTGTAAAACTCTGAAGGACTGTGGCCATGAGGTGAAGCAGAAGTCCCCAAACATCACTGTCTGAGATTTTCCAGGGACAAAACAGAATCACCCCAGCACTGTTACTCCTATGCCCAGTCCTGTCAAATGAACTCAGATCCTCCTCTCACTTCAAGTAGAAAGCAGGGCCCCAGCAAGTCTGCCAGTTAAGTGTCCTTGAAGAGGATCCACTTCAATCATAAATGGGTAGAGTTCCAGTAGAGAATTCATAGTCACAATTCTTCTTTAAGATTCCTTGTTATACATATGAATACTTAAATACCCTGTCATTTAAAGCACACAGCTGTTCATAAGAAATCACTGGGGCTTCATTCCATAGAAATGTGTTTAGCGTCACATAATCAAGTAGAGAATTCTCCAAGTAAGAACATGACATCTTTAAGTATGGATATTAAGTCAACCAAAATATTTTAAAGTGAAGATGTTCCAGAAGGATTAGTATACATGTGTGATAGAATTTTTTTAATGCATCTCCCTTTGATGCTAACTTCTGGGTTTTTTTTATTTTTCTGTCACTGAATATTTGAAATGCATCCAAATACTTTTAAAGCATTTGGGAAGTCAAGAGGTTAAAGTCAGTTTTACATTTCCAGTTTTACCTAAGCAATAGTGCCAAGGTTCCTTAAAATAAAAATGGCATAAACCAGTTGCCGCACTTCAACTTTTGACTGTCTGAAAGACCATATCTCCCAATGTCAGTCTGCCTGAGTTTTAAGATCCCTGAGAGGAGGAATTTCTCTTGGTCCCATCACCATAACAGCCTTGTTTGGTGAGGACACTGGAAAGAGTCTTCTTGATGTCTGTTTCAAGGCTATGAAATTGCCTCCCATTAGAGGCTTGGTTGGTCCCTTCTCTGTTTCTGCCATCAGTCAAAGAAAGCCAGGCCTTTGTCTCTTGCAGGTATTTTCATGGGGGAGTGCCATATTTTTAAAATCATTTTATTATAGTGGGCCATTGGTATGGTCTAGGGTTTGCTTTTAGGACCCCCTGTGGATACCAAAATCCATGGATGTTCAAGTTCCATTATATACAACAGCTCATGAAAATGCTGCCCTTGGCCAAATCAAAGTTAGCTTTGTTGGAAGATGGATGGATGGATGGGTTATTTTCAAGCTGTTTATAATTGAATCGGTGAATGAAGAATCTGGGGAAACAAAGGGCCAGCTACATTATGTTTTAACTGTTTTAACTTAATGTAATACTGTTTATTTAATTATTTTTAAACTTTTGCATTTTAAATATAGTTTGTTTAAATTTATATTTCAAGCTGTCTCAGGTTCCGTATTGGGGAAAGGTGGGATATAAATGACACAAAGAAATAAATACCTTTGGAGTTTCTGCAATTGTGAAAAGGCCTTATTATAATTGAATTAGATTGTGGTCAAGCTAAGCTGAAAGAATTCCTCCCAATAAAGCTACTGTTCTCCAAAACCTCTTGCAACACATGGAATTCAGGATGCTGTTGCTGGCCTTTCTGAAAGAAAAGGCAAATAAAGGGGGGGGGGGGGGCAAGAACAATGATATGCTGCAAAGAGGAGTGGAATCAATACTATTACTTTTCTCAAAAACTTTCTTTTTTTTTTACTGAAAAAAATTGACTATCCTAACCTTACAAATGTTCTAGTATGGTTACATAAAATACGTTTGGCTGTAAGAAGAAGATGATCAAATAACTTGTTCTTTATCAAAACCATCAACAGACTTCAAAGTGTCATCCTATAAATGTTTATCAGAAGTTCCAAATATGATCTATGGGGCTTACTCCCAAATAAGTGGGTACAGTATCGCAGCCCATGTTTCCTGTTGCTGTTGTTGTTGTGTGCCTTCAAGTCATTTCAGACTTATGGTAACCCTATAAAGGGCTTTTCTTGACAAGTTTCTTCGGGGGGGGGGTGCCTTTGCCATCCTCTAAATCTGAAAGAGCGTGTCTTGCCCAAGGTCACTCAGTGGGTTTTATGGCTCAGTGAAGATTTGAGTGCTGGTCTCCAGAGTCCTAGTACAACAATCAACTCACTACACCACACAATAGTAAACCATAATTATTTTTCTTTTGTTTTGTTTTCAATGCTCATGAGTTGTCTGTTTGCATTAAAAAAGTAACATTTTGCCCGAGAATGGGAGAAATAACTTTCAGAAGCAAAATTTAAAAATATAGCTGTGTTAGTCTGTAGAATCCCTATGTAGAGAGATCTTGTAGCACCGTTGAGACTAACTAAAGAAAGAAATTGGCAGCATGAGCTTCCATAGACTTAAGTCTACTTCCTCAGATACATTTGGTCTTAAGTCTACTTAAAGGTGCTACAAGATCTTTCTACATACTTATTCTACTAACTAACATGGCTGTATCTCTGAATCCCAAACACTATGGAAAGCAGCAAATTTAGCTGGATGGAGTGGAAATCCATCAACCTCTTCAAGAAACTGGCCCAAATGCATCTGTGGATGTAGGCTGAAGTATATGAAAGCTCATGCTGCCAACTTCTTTCGTTGGTTAGTCTTTAGAAAGGTGTACAAGATCTCTCTACTTTCCAAAGGGAAACCATTCTTTACCTTAGGGATAGACACACATCTCTTATCATCTTGACCAGCTGAGTCTCATGAGAGATCAGATCTTCATATTTAGTGGACTAAATAATTTGCTGCACAGTAAAACTTTAAATGAAAAATAGGCTAGGATATATAGGAGCCTAGACTTCTCATTACAACTGTCTTTTACCTATTTTTTTTTAAAGAAAATCAGATCACCAATAAAAATATACTATAGATAGCATGAAATCAGTAATGTAAGGCAAACAAAATGGCAAGGCTTAATACATGTTTCATCTGAGGATCTTGGAGGACTTTTTTTTTTAATGTGTTCATATTGTTCAAGCCTGAAACCAAGGTGGCTTTTGTCAAACCACTGCAGTATATGAGTAATGACTCCTGGGTTTTATTCTGATATTTGTCTTTGACACACCATCACTTTTATTCATCTGCAGAAATAGAAATTGTACTCCATGGTATTCTTAAGCATCACATCTTGTATCAGTCATAACATTAATTTGCAGACTTGTAGCTTAGCCATTTCTGCACTTTTTCAATTCTCTTTGAGCTGATCAACTGTATATAATACATATATGACACAAGTAATACTGTGGAGTTTTCAACTTTACCTTGTCAAGTTTTATGCATTCTCATTACTCATGGAGCTTTTGATTTTCATAGATGAGGCTTAAAAAGAAATCCCAGTGTAATATTTTAGGGACAACTTTGAGCTTACCTCAGAATTGTGAAGGGGGGGGAGGGGTCATCCAACTTAAGCATCTTTATTTATATCTTCCAGCATTTCATGTAAGAGTGTTTCAGCTAAAGGATGCTACCGTTTGGTATCATTTACTAACTTTGCTCAAATAGATAAAAACTGTGGATCAAAGAAATACAAAATTTGCTTTAACAAGTGATGGATTGTGCCAGTACAGCTCTAACTCTCATGAGTGAAAAGTGCAGTATCATTTGACTTTTCTAATCTTCATAAATATTTTCAGATATTCCTCCTAGAATCTATTAATAAACGGATACATTGGGTACTCATACATCTATACACAAGTAAAATAAAATTAGCATTATGCCAATCCCCAGTTTCCCCCAAAGTGCAGGACATCTGAAAATAGTCAGATAGATGAAGCATCTGAAGACATTTGGATGATGCCCTGTATCATGGGCTGTGATGTGTAACTTTACAATGGCATAGCTATGTTACTGACACAGTATACAGCCTTGTTAGAGAAGGCTCAAAAGGATATTGTACAAGATTTCCCATTGCACAACATGGGCTCCCACCACAAAACAGCACTGCGAAGGCTGGGGAAAAATTTTTCTAGCTGCATGCAGGACACATGTGACTTTCTACTTCCTTCCATTCTGGATGATCAGTGTCTTGTGGCTTTTTTGAGGCCACTATCATCACTTTCTTTGTGTTGTCATTGTTCAAGAACAGCCTGTCCATTGAGATGCTGTACTGTTGTGCATCATGATTGTGCAACAGACACACTGCTTGTTCTGCTTGTGCAATGGTCCCAGTGACATAGCTAATACAATGCTCCCCTCCTGGGAACGTAACTGTTACACAATGCCACAATTCTAAATTATGCAAACATAAGGAGGGTTATGACATAAATTCCCAACAGAATACCAGCCAAATAAATGTATGTAAACAAATTCAAGACACAAAAATATGACCACTTTATAATAGCAAAATTATGGAAAGGGAGCAGAGAATGCAGCATTTCATTGGAATAAATCCATCAGAGCTGCCCCCAGTTTTGGAGTCATGGAAAAATGCAAGTAGAATCCAGTTTCACTGTTTGGGGGGAAAAGAATCCAACACTGAAAGAAAAAACTGTTGGGAAAGCAATGAAAGTTTTCTTAAAGTAGAGTGAGTCATAGTGTGAGAATTAGGAGGGATTAAATCAAAGCCTCACTATGACATTGAAGGCTTCTAGAAAGATAGGACACCAAGAGAGTGCATTCTTCCTGAAGACCTTTAAAGTGGAACAATTCTTTTTAATGGTCACCTTGCTTACAGGTTCTAACAATAGTTCAGTGTGCAGCATGCAGTCTGTACCTTTCTCTGACAAGTGTCACCAATTACTCTAGCACATCAATTTCTCCCCACAGCATTTAAAATCTGGAGCAACATATAACACATACATTATTTTGGTCAGTTAAGTCATCTGTTTTTTAAAAAGAAAACTATATTTTCTTACCCCACTCAGATGCTCTTGCAACTGTGTGCCAAAGAAAATGATTGTCAGTGGTAAGAAATCTAATGAATGACAACAACATTTATTACGGCACACAGCCAGCACAAAGCAATAAAAGTTATTCAGGAAAATCAAGGAAAATATGCTCGTGTGTAAGTAAGTAATAAGTAAAGTGTGCTTACAATGAATGGCAAGTATTGGACAAGAGAAGATAGCAAACATAGGTTCAAAAAGAAGCTGGAATTTATTCCACATCAGGAAAAAATGGTGGAAGGAATTTGGAAAGAAAGTCCAGTTTATTATTCAATCTTTGAAGAAGACATTATTCTGTAGTATAGATTTGTATAAAGACAGGGATGCATATGAAACCACTGTCATAACTTTAGTCCAACCATTTTAGATATTCGAGACTTTTACAAGAGGAAGCAAACCATACTGGGCCAAACTGCTAACACCAAACTGCTAACACCTTGATGCAGAATTATATTCCCCAATAAGAATATATTATACATTTTTTTAAAATACAGAGAAAGAGGTTTACCCATTACACAATTAATCTGGAGTGAAAACAGTTACAGATTCAAACTTGAATTTGCACAAAAGGGACTACAATGAAAGGATATATAACTCAGTGACTAGGGCTCTAGAAGTGCAACAGGGAGAAGGATGCAGCGTAAATTCTTTTGTTGTATCTGTCCCATGTTTTGTGTGACCTTGGGCAAGTCATTTGCTTTTTCTTGGCCTCTTATTGCTCAGCCATAAAATCTTCATAATCTATTTGTTTACCTTTGTACAGTATTGTATCACCTAGGATTAAGATAGATGAATCTATCAATTATAAAGCAATATTCCTTTGGATGACTTGATTCTACACTCATACTACTGAGTATCTTTAACTTGCTTTGTAACTCAATGCCCATCCTTGGCATTTGTGCAAGGAAGCAAAAGCAAAATATTATGCACCTTAGAGCACTGGTTCAATATATTCTTGGTGAGGCATTTCCATCAAGAAGTGTATTAGTACAGTCTGTATCTACTGGAGCCTTCCAATTATACACCATATCTTAGAAATTATAGGGGGATGAGTAGACATGGCCAAGTCTCAATCTGATGGAAGAGGTCAGTTTTCTTACCAGCTAAAAAGTAATACAGACTGTCTTTGCAACTATTAAATCTGAATACAGCAATGGACCAAGAAATGCCCCAAGTACAGGTAGCCTAAGTAATGTGAAATGACCAAATGCCATCAATGACTAATGAAATCATTCCCCCAAGGCCATAGGACCTGCCAACCACCATTAATCTAGTGTTGTCTAGATTCAGCATCAATCAATAGTCAAAGCATGTTTTTTAAAATTGGTCTTCAGACTCTCTCATACTAATGTCTAACAGCATCATCTTCAGTCTTCTGCTGTTCATTCTTGTCCAATTAACATGAGAGATATTTGGACCATTTTCAAGTTTTGAAAGGGCACTAGGGGTTTGACATAAGTTTGGCAAAGCAGATTTGGGTCATTATTTTAGACAGAAGAAGGGCATCAGTACTTATGTGCTTATGCATTCCCCCTCCCCCCCCCTTTATTTTTTACCATTATCATAGTGGGCACAAAAGTGAATGAAGAGCAAACAGACTCAAGTTCAAATTTCTGCTCAGCTGGGAAACTCCCAAGTGATCTTGAGACAGTTCCTATTTCTCAGTCTGAGCTACCTGAGAAATAGAAAGTGTGCTGCTCTGAGGTAAAAGTGGGGTAAAAATGTGTAAAATAATATTCCAGATCTTTTTTTTTAAACCACAGGTAGTCACTTGCTCAGCTGCTCCATTATCAAAAACAGCAATCACAAAAATCCTCCTTAGTTCTATCCTATTCAGTCACCTGTACTTCAGAGTTGAACTACAGAGTCCCTAGTGTCCACCACCATCCCTGTATCCAGTATAAATAAGAGAGGTAAGAAGGGGAGTAGAATCAACTGGGTAAAGAAGCATCCCTGGAAATGTGGAGCACTTTTTGTGATTCCTAAAATAGTTAAATGACAGTTCCTTCATTATGAGAGGGGGGAGCAGAGTAAGGGTGTCTGTTTCTAGGTGTATTGCATTATTAATCTTTGAGTATACACCCTAGCAGGCAAGAAAACCTAGCACACCAGAAAGGCACTGTGCTCTTTGATAGTGTTAGAAATAAAGCAATATGTTGCTAGATTCCATTTGCAGCTGTCATCTGAATTCTTTTTTACATAACAAGAAGAGTGATCTCTTCATTCAGATCCAGGCCTGACTGTGGTAATTGATCCCACTGTAACCTCATAAACCTAGAACAATCTCTAGAGCCCTCCGGTTTATACACAATAAACTGATGTAATTCCTGTTGGGAATGTGTCACCTAAAACACATTACAGACACTGCAAGAAGTCTCTAACATTTATTGTGATACTTCAGTCATTATCTGCATATTAGTATTTGTGTTATTACAAACCTGTGGCCTGAGCAAGCTGAAAATCACAAGTGAATCTCCCTATTGATTCCAAAGTCCCAGAGCAGAGCTTGAAACTGAGCAGGCCCAGCTCTTCTTACAATAAAACCAAAGGGTATATTGCAGCTAACATGTCTGTATAGGAAACAGTGCCATACAGTCTGTCTTCTACCATATGTTGAGGGACAGATTTAAATATTGGTTTTGAGATTAGATAGATTTGAAGTGATGTGCTGTGATTTCTGGATTGTGCTAGGTCTGTCTCTGTCTGAACTCTGATACTGCCTGCACTGAACTGTGACATTGGCACAAGTGGGCACTATGAATCAAACCAGCTTCCTAACAGCTGTGCAATCTTGCTGTCCTCAGGAGGCTTTGAGCTGTTTCCAACAGAATAAACCTTGAAAATAAAGTAATAGTTTAAAAAAAAAAAAAAGAGTCAGTGATCAAATTTCTAGAGAACAAAAGATATTCATCTCCAACTGACACCAGGCTTGTCAGCAATATGTGCAAAAGAGTTCTAGGACTCTTAGTAGACCAAACCTGGACATAAGTGAATTGTGATGCAGCAGCCAATGTGATTGTTGGCTGCATCAATAGGATTATAGTATCTAGGTTGAATATACCTAGGACTATAGTGTGTATTCTGCTTTGGTCAGGTCTCACCTGGAATATTGTGTCCAATTCTGGGCACCAAAATTCAAGAGGTATATGTTAAAAGGTCTCAAAAGCCATGACCTGTGAGGTATGGCTTAGGGAGCTGGGTATGTTTAGCCTGATGAAGACGAGGTTCAGAGATGACATGATAGTCATCTGTAAATATTTGAAATATTTGAATGGGAATTATATTGAAGATGACTCCCTCTGTTTTCTGCTGCTCCAGAAACTAGGACACAGAGTAATGGATTCAAACTATAGAAAGAGATTCCAGCTAAACTTTAGAAAGAATTTCCTGACATTATGAGCTATTTGATGGTAGACTACAGTGATACACTGACTCTCTTTGGATATTTTAAACAGAGACTGGATGGCCATCTGTCAGGATTGCTTTGATTGTGATTTCTTTTTTTAAAAAAATATTTCATTAAACATTTAAAAACACAAACATAAAATTTTAAAACGTAACGTACAACATCCAAATAAACAAACTTACATTCATACATGCCTACACATATACATGCTGTTTTGTTCTTCAATATTTTATTATCATTTTGATGTAGTTGGTAATGATGGTCTTCCAATTACTCTTTTCCCCCTTATATCTCCTACTTTATATCTTTCTTTCTTCCCCTTCCATTCTTTTAAACTCTTCTAACTTTACCTTCATTTCTTTTACATTCTCCCTCCTTCCCTTCTTATTCTTCTGTCTTAACTATTTCATTCTTCCTTCTCTTATCATCATCTCACTTGCTCTAACCTTCTTCACTTTCTTTGTCCTTTCTCATTCATACCTTACTTCCTTTCCATCATTTGCCAATTTATCTATTCCTTCAGTTGTTGACTTTCTGTTGTAATCATATTTTTGATACCACTTCTGCATAAATCATTGTTACAATCTAATTCTAATCTTTGTTAAGCTTACTTTTGTACTTTTTTCTCTATGTCACTTTATATTTATTTGTTATTGTTATTGTTATCTTTTTATTTTGTTCGTCTTTAGTTCTTCTCTACTGTGTGCCACATATTTGGAGAGAGCTCCAAGTTGCTTTTACTTACCATATGATAAAAACAAAAATTCATTTAACATTGACAGATTCAAGTTAACAAATTAATAAAATTCTCATTTAGATTTCCTTCTCAGAATACATATCTTTGTTTGTATATTCCAAATTCTACTATACTTCCCCGATTACATATCAAATCATATATATTAAGTCACACACACACACATACACACACACACACACACACACACATTATCTTTCTCATTACTTAAAGTAACAGACCTATATCATCTAACATTAACCAAGGCAGGATACAGACCGGCAGGGGAAGACGTCTTGGAGGTGTATTCTGCTGAATACGGAGCCTCCAGACCGCCCGCCCCGGGGGCGTGGCTAAGGTGTATGGGGCTTCCACATGGGGGGCAGTGAAGATGCCTCACCTGGGGCCGTTTCTGACCCACAGTTTCCATACTGCCGCCTCGGAGGACGGCGCAAAGAGAGAGGCAGCTTCCGCACGGGCGGCCAAAAACGGGGCTTTTTTTTTCTTTCCCCCCCGCCCTGGCCAAGAACAAAGGTGGTCTCCTGCCAGCTGGTGATCAGCTGGTGTTGGCATCCTTGTCCGCTTGCACGTTGCCAGTGTCACCAGCATCATGGATGCCTCCTCTCCTTTGGTCCCCGCGCTCTTGCTGAATCTGCAATGCACAGCCACAGCTGTCGCTGCTGCCACCACTGTCCCCCTGCCATCCCCCATCACCTCCCTTGTACATATGTAAATATTTAAAGTACATGCAGCTCTAGGGTTAGGGTTAGGGTTAGGGTTACGAGTCTTAAAATGCACTGCAGCTGTGCTGCAGCTTCCACACCTGCATGGCATCTGACGCTGCAATTAAAGCCTGACTGCAAACTGCGCATGTTCCAGGACCCCGACTCATTATGCGACGCAGCAGACACGGAGCTTTTAAATGGGCAACTTAAATTAGCGGCGTAGCAATTCTGGCGTACCAGTGCAGCAGCTTACAGACGGAGATGCGCAGCTGCACACTATATAGAAAAGAAGCAGGGGAAAGCAGCACCTTTTTAATGCCGCTTCTTCCCGCTTGGGGCGTGCGGGTGGCGTGTTCATGGCGGCATTCAGGTAAGGGCCGTCTGAAGGCTCTACCTTCATGATGTCATGAACACACCCCTTTTTGCCCGTCTGTAACCCGCCATACTCTTGAATTTCCTACAGTTTCATCACTAACAGTCCTCTCAATTTTCCCTTTTGTTACAAGTTTCAAGAAACCAAGAATGTCCTATCCCCTATCTATATCTTAGCAATTTTTATACTTTCCATATTTCCCCCATATAATTGTATACTGAGGACCAATCTTCTTTTACTCTATCTGCTTGTTTCCCTCTCACTACTTGTGTTAGTTTATCCATTTCAATTGCATTGTAAAGTTTTAGCAACCATTCCTTTTTCTCTGGGATATGTTCTGCTTTCCATTTTTGTGCTAGGGCTGCCCATGCCATGGTAGTCATGTAAAAAATTATTTTTCCTTATCTGTTTTCCAATTCCTTTTCAGCCATATTTAACAAATAAAATTCCTGTATCATTTGCATAATAACTTTTAGCATTTCATTTATTGTATTATTTATCATTATCCAATACTTTTTTTTTAAAACTTTTTTACAGGACCAGCAATAATGGTAAAATGTTCTTATTTCTTCCTTACTTTTCCAACATATGTTACTATTGTTTTTGTATATCTTTGAATTTTTTGTTGGCATCAAATACCATCAGAAATACATTTTGTAGTAGTTTTTTCTTAGATTTTGTGACATAGTATATTTTGTTACCTTTTCCCATGAGTTTTCCCATCTGATCAATTCCTGTGTATTTCTGTATGGCAGGAGGTTGGCCTGGATCACCCTTGTGTCTCTTTTAAATCTAATTCTGTGATTCTGCCAGGAACTTAACTATCTGTGCTCATGGAGAACGGTTGCTTTTGTCCAGCATCTCCTCCTCTCCTCAACATCTGATATTTTCTTGTTTAGCTAAAATGAGTTTTGAAGGAATGAGGAAAGCATACTTTGATCTACATTTGTGAATAAAAATGTCAAATTCAAGATCAGTTCACCTTGACCTCAAGTCAAGGTGAATTAGCACAGCGTTCTGTTTGATGAAGAACAAGATAAATGAAGTTACAAAGTTAAATAGTTTTGGACCCAGTACACAAAAGATTTCTGATGACTCATTACATAATCTACTTTTGCAACTGGTGGGAAATATCAGTTTTATAAACAGAAGCTCTCAAATGAGAGAATCCTTAACACAGAGAGGACAGGATCACATCTGGTTTCCTACTCCCACCATTTATTACTCATCCAACTCATGATCTGTGTTAGTCACTCCAAAGGTCAGAGTCCTTTAAGAAATAGACTGGACTAAAATATACATCAGAAGTGAAAGGGTGTAGCCAGCAGAAGAAAAGGAGTGGGAGAAAACAAAAGTTTATCATAATGAAGTTCACTTGTAGTAAAACACATTTAAGTATTTGTTATTTGCTCCCCCCCCCCCAAAAAAAGAAAATCAGGGAATGCAGACAAGACAACAAAAACTGAATTTTAAAACAGACTTAATTTTAAGTTAAACCAAGTATTTAACCAAGTATTTATGTGAGTCATCCTTGACTTTTTTTTACTGTTTTTTAGGGTTTTGTTGGGTTTTTTAAATTATTTTTGGCCATGTGCCCTTCCTGAGCACATGATCTGGAGGAGGGGCTTCTTCTGATTGGGGAGGAGCTACCAGCTACTAGCTCTATAGTTACCTGCTGCCTCTGTCCGTGGAGTTCAGTCTCGGAGGGCCAGCACTGTGCACTTTGCAGCAAATGCAATTCAATTCAATAAACATTGAACAGAAGCTCTACTAACAGGCAAAGCTAACAGGCATTTGTGTGGGTATTTTGTGGTAGACATTAGAGTGGGAGAACCAAAGTTTTGTTTTTACTCTCATCTCTAAGACTGCAGAATATGGATGGTGAGGGACTTGCTGCAGCCACCTGCAGCTGCTGTGGTATGTTTGTCTTCTAGCCGGTGGATGTGGGTAGCTATACCTGCAACAAGTGCAAGCTGGTGGCCTTGTTGGAAGAAAAGGTCCAGAAACATAAGGACAGAGTCTCTACTCTTTTGAATATTAGAGAGTGAAATGATTTCTTTGACAAAGCAGAACAGACTGTCCCAGATAGGGGGTAATCTCCCATGCACAGGAATTAGAAACACTGTGAACTTGAAGCTACAGAATCAATTTGAAGCTTTCTCCTTTTTCAGAGATGATGAAGAGCAGCAGTGCCAGTCATCAGGGAACATGCAAGAGACCTTGGTAGATTCCAGATGTGGAGTGGCCCTTGCCAAGCCTTGTAAGAGACATGTGGTGGTGGTAGGGGACTCCCTGATGAAAGGTACCAGTGATTTATGGGCCTGATAAGATATCATGGGAGATGTACTGTCTCCCTGGGGCACAAATCCAAGGTGTAATGAAGAGGCTGACAAGGCTTGTCAAGCCCACTGACCATTACTCCTCCCTTTGATTCACATGGGCACTACTGACACTGCAAGTCATACCATTCAGACTTCTGGTTAAGAAGCTGAAAGACCTGGATGCACAGGTTATCATTTCATCACTTCTCCCAGTTGAAGGGTGCAGTCAAGAGAGAAGAACAGCAGAGGTGAAAAATGACTTTGAAAATTGGGCCACCAAGAATTATTTGGCTTCTTGAACCATGGCTTACACTTTCAGGTGGACTTCTGGCAAGTGATGGATTGTACCTCACAGCAATTGGTAGGAATGTTTTTACCAAGAGTCTCAAAAATCTGCTTTGATTATGTATTCCTGCATTTCAGGATTTGGACTTGAGGGCCCTTGAGGTATCTTACAACTCTGTGATTCAAAATGCAGGGTGGAAAGCAGTTAGCAAAGCTAACTTCAAGCAGTGCAGGCTCAGAGGTAATCTCCTGTGGGCAATTTGAGGATGCAACACCTCAGATGAAGAGAGCATACAACAATGCCCCGTTGCATCTTGTCTCAACCAGATGCCCAAACTGGGTCCACAGAGGAGTCCACAGCAGTGGACCTGTTTGCTGACCAACTCATTAATAATGAGACCAGACACAGAGAACTGGGTTATAAAATGGGCAACTTTATTTAACTCAACTTATTTAAACTTATTTCTTCAAGAACTGCAAAAAACCAGGGGGGAGAACCTTGTGTAGGAACAGCTGGCGGATGGTCTGCTCCAAGACCAATTCCCCAGCTTCCAAAGGGCGAAAACACCTGGGCCCCAAGGGCAATCCATAATTGGGTTGCTCCCCGGCCGGCCCGCATCCGGAAGGCCAACCCAAGACTCCCCCACTTAACTCGCAAGACTTAAGTGAGGGTTTAAATCTCAAGCCAGCCCCAAGGCAAGTCTCTTTCCCTTCACGTTTACTCGCAAGACCTAAACGTGATTTCCAGAGACCTAGCTTCACCCTTTAGGAGGGTGCCGAGGTGTTCACCGAAACATCTATCTCCCCCCGCCTATGTATGAAACCTATTTATGACCACACCCATGCCAATTGTCAAAGTCCTCAACCAACAGTGTGGGGTAGGCGAAAAACCCTTGGAAAGGGGAGAAAATTCCTACCTGGCCCCAAGGCGACCAGAATTAATTTTCACACTGATGTTGAGGTGGGAGGGTGGGCCAGCGTTTGAAGCCAAGTGAGAGGAGTTTGGGCAGGCAAGCCTCAAGCAGGCTAAACCCCACCCCCTCCTCTGCCAACAGACAGCAGAGCATGCTGTTTTCCTTTAAAATGCTGGTCTCTCTAATGAGAGGCCAGCAAAATCTCCTCCCCAGCCCAAATGGTCGGGGAGAAGCATTGGGTGAACTGGGCTAGAAAGTCCAGTTACAAAATGTAGGAGGAGTAACAAAAGTGGAAGAGAACTTCATCAAGTGCTAGGAATGTGTCTAATTATTGAATGCTATAGATCAGTGTGCTTTGTGTAAACATTTCTTGGCAGAGGCAACTCAATATTCAGTTTACTTCTTCTAAATTAATTTTGCTTATGCTCACAGAGAACATAACTGACTACCTTGTGACACAGCTGCATAAATTGAGTTGTCCCTGAAAATGTTTGTGTATTTAGTTTATTCTACATGTTGGGCTACTACTACAGCATTTCATCATAACAAATAATTTCTTAGTTCATGTTGCAGTTAATTTTTCTCTTCTTTCTACTGTTCTCTGATTAATGTTAATACAATCTAATTTACCATCAAAATAATATACAATGAAAGATTTTAAAAAATGGGGGGGGGGGAGAGGAGGAAAAGAAGAGGGGAAAGTAAGAAAAGAAAAATAATGAAAAAGAAAAAAGACAAATAAAGACTGCTCTGACCAGTGAAATCAGCCAGACTCAATCAAGCCACCACCATTTTCCCAGCCACTTTATGCTCTTTTACATACTCATCTGTCTGTAGTTTGAAAGACATTTATACACTTTTTAAAATTATATGGTCATGGTCTTTATATAACTAAATAAATGTCTGATTTCCTTTGTCTTGATTAAGTCTGTCCTTAAGTTGCATAGAAGCAAACCAATTAAGATCTTTGCCTTACTTAAGAATTATCTTTCTTGATTTAAGCCTCCAGCTGTCTTGTTCAAAATACAAAAGATCTTCATATAGCAAACCGCCAATTTTTAACCCATTCTTTTCTTTAAAAAAAGGCTTCCTGTGCTAATATTATATTAGGTAACACTCTCTGTTTATAGTTATAGCAAACTTGTAGGGGTGATGAGGCATAATTTTAATGGTGGTACAGAGGATTAGCATAAAGAGGAACAAGAAATTGATGTGACCAATTCTTCTTGTGGAAGAATCAATAAGCAAATCATGTGAGAAACTAGCAATTGGACATGTCCCAAGTTGTTGGAAGGAAGGGCTCCAGGGAAAGAAAACTGGTACTAAGGGCCAATTTTGAGCCATTCATAATGCAACCTGAGAGATGTAGAAGACTCTTTCCCTGCATTTGCAGACAGAAGCTCTGGCTTTTCTTTATGAATGAAGATTCAGGAAGGACTCATCCCGCGCTTTCTACAAGTGCGTTGATGACTAAAAAGGCCATTCCAAGCTAAAGAAGTTCGGTTGCAGAAAGCACAGCAGAAAGTCTCCTTGGGTGATGTTTCCGGGTTGTGGTTCTTTCTACGTTGTCATTTCTCTTCGAGACTCGTTCGGTGTGAGCTTTCGAAAAAGGCTGCAGCATTGTGGATAGTGCGTCTCCATGCCTCCCGATGTGAGGCCAGGGTGGACCATTGCTGGTGATCAATTTGGCCAAGCCTGAGATGTTGTTTCAGGGAGTCCTTGTATCTCTTCTTTGGAGTGCCCCTCTTACGCTTACCTGTGGCGAGTTCACCGTAGAATACTATTTTGGGGAGGCGATGGTCCTTCACCTAGAAACATGTCCTGCCCAGCGCAGCTGCGTCCTAAATAGCATGGCCTCAATGCTGGTGATCCCTGCTTGCTCAAGGACAGCAACATTTGTCACATAGTCAGTCCAGTGTATATTTAGAATTGTGCGTAAACAGCGCTGATGAAAGCCACTGTGGCATATGACAGCAAAGAAGAACTAACATGTGTATACTCAGAAAGAAACCCAGCTCCATTACAGAACTGTCTCCATCTCCTTGCTGAAGTGAAGCAATCATGTATAGATCAAGCTGTATAGTTCTTTTTTGCTTATCAACTCCAGCCTTTGACCTGACAGTGAAATCCTTTTCATTATTCCTGCTCTGTGTTTCCACAATTCCAGTTCTAGCAGTGTTGCCATTATCTTGCCAGGTCAAATTGATGGGTTCTAAAGCACATTACTTCTCTGCCTTCTTAAATCCAGAAAGTGAAGAAAAAGTAGATAGGATAGAGTTGGTTATTAATGTACTAGCCCAAGAACTAAGGGTAGAATAGGGTGGTATATTTTTGTTGTTGTTGTTGTTGTTTGGTACAACAGGAATACCTTGAAGCGTTATTGTTCAAAGTAATGCAGTTCTCCCACAAACCCAAAATAAAGGCAGGGGTGAGTCTGATGCTGTCTTTATGCATTCTGTAATGAAGCCTGTCTGAAGAGAAAGCTGTTTTCCTCAGCAGGGGGTTGGTTTGGTGTATTAATTTAGAGGAAATTGCCAGCTCTGATTGAGATGGATTTAGAAGAAGATAGACAAATTTAATGATGATGGCTTGAAGAAAAAAAAAGAAATGGTTTAAATGGTTCTAAAGATGGATACAGATTTAAAGAAAATCACTCAGCTTTTCCCCTGTACTCAAAGGTCCTAATTAACATTGTTTTTCTAAACGTCTCCTTCCTTTTCAGCAGGAGTTCCTCTATGTTCATTTTTATAGCTCTGTAGCTGCAGAAATAGAAAAAACTAAAAAACTAAAAAAAAAAAACCCAAAAAACCCTCAAACCTTTATATCCAAGTCAACACCTTTTAAAATTCATCATGTAACTTGGGCACATCAAATTTCATAGGCGAAAATTATAAAGACCTCGTCATTATAGTGGCCAACCCGGTAGAGGATATCACACAAATGATGAATATAATAAAAGAATTTGGAAAATATGCAGGTTTAAAAATGAATAAGGACAAATCAAATATTCTGCCTCTGAACATAACACAAAAAGATTGTGAAAAAATCAAGGCTCTTTCAAATTTTGAAATAAAAAGTAAGATCAAATATTTGGTAGTGTATAACACAAAGAAAAATTCCAACTTATTCAAAAACAATTATATACCACTGTGGAAGAACATAAAAAAAGATTTACAAAACTGGGAAAATCTACAAATTTCCTGGCTGGGAAAAATAGCAGCCATACAAATGAACATTGCTCCCAAAGTATTATTTTTATTTCAAAATTTACCTATTATTTCCAATGACAAGCCATTTAAAGAATAGGACAAATATTTAACTAAATTTATCTGGAATAAAAAGAAACCAAGGATTAAATTTAAAATATTACAGGACAGTAAGGAAAAAGAAGGTTTAGGGCTGCCAAACTTTAAATTATACTACCATGCCTGTTGCCTTGATTGGATTAAAGATTGGGTACAAATTAAAAAAGATAAATTATTACAGCTGGAAGGCTTTGATATTGTGTTTGTTTGGCATGCGTATCTGCTGTATGACAAAATTAAGGTGAATAAAATTTTCAACAATCACTACGTCAGAAAATTCTTACTGAGAATCTGGTAAAAATATAAACCAATTTTGGTACCCAAAATTCCTAAATGGACATCAATTAATGAGGCATTCTTTAAAAGAGAAAGGATGAAAGATACTGAATGGGTTGTATATAATGATTTATTAAAAATCGAAAAAGGAGATTTCAAACTAAAAACAATGGAAGAATTATTGGAAGAGGGCTTCAATTGTAATTGGTTTCTATATAGCCAAATTGTTGAAAGATTTAAAACAGATAGGAAAAGTTACTAAATAGAAAAAGAAGATACAGCATTCGGAACATTGTTAAATAAAGAGTCAGATCATACAATTTCTAAACTATACAAAATATTACTGCACCTGGAAATGGAAGACGAAACGGTCAAGCAATATATGATCAACTGGGCACAAGACTTAAGTAATACTCCAATACTCTTAGAGGAATGGGAAAAGAATTGGAATGTTAGATTGAAGCATACTTTAAGTGCAGATGTAAAAGAAAATTACCTTAAAATACAATATAGATGGTAACTACACCAGGAAAATTAAGTAAAATTTACAGAAATAATAAGAAAGAATGCTGGAATTGTAAAAAATAGTAATGGGAATTTTATGCATATGTGGTGGAAGTGCAAAAAAATTTAAAAACTTTTGGAGCCTAATTCATCAGGAAATGAAAGAGATGTTAAACACCAAAATAAAATTTGAGACAATTTTTTTTTCTATGGGGAATGCTGAGTGACGCAAAATTAGAGAGTAAATATGGGAAAATTATATTCTATATGGTAACAGCTGCTAGAATGGTAATAGCAAAAAAGTGAGAAAGTAAAAATGATTTTTTATTAAAAGACTGGTATATAAAACTATACGACATGATAGAATCAGATAAACTCACAAATATGTTAAGAGAAGGAAACGAAAAAAGATGGGAAGATAACTGGGCGCCTATTACTGAGTATTTAGAAGGAAAAACAAAGAAAACATGAGATTAAATGTAAAAAGGAAATGATATGAAACAATAAATTGGGAAAATTTTATGGGCGAAAATAATTCATGTGTGTGTACAACAATCAGACAACAGAAGTCTTTAGAGGTATGTGAATATAATTAATATTGTACAAAGGAAACAAACTATTGGGAAATATAGAGTGTACAAATGAAGAAAGAATTTTTAAAGTACAGGAAAATGGACTCATCTAAAGATTTAATCTAATAAATCGAATGATTAATATTAAGTTGTATTATGATAGAATAATAATACACAATATATTGGTTAAAAAGAAAAGGATATAAAATTTAACTGAAAAAGGTGAGATAAAACTAGAAAGTACATTAAAAACAGATTTCTTCAGTTTGAAGGATGGGAAGTGATTTTAAGTGTTTATATATGTCAGAAAGATATGTTTTTTGTTTATGTGTTCAGATATGTATTTGTATGTTGTATGTGTTTGTGTGTGTGTGTGTGTTTTGTTGAATTTTAACTAATAAAATCTTTAAATAATTTTTTAAACATTTTTTTATAGGTGAAGATTAGTTGCCCCCCCCCTCCATGGTGTACAACTGGCTGTCCAAGCTGTATAGGATTCTATGCTTCAGATCCTACATATGTGGAAACTCTATTATATCACCACCCTTAGGACTCACTTTTGCACTGTAATAGCACTGTCTCACAGACAGACAGACAGACGGATGGAGTGGGGGGAGAAGCATCTGTCTTTTTCTCGTTAGCAAGATGTGGACCAATCTGCCAAAATCTGCTAGGGTTCTCTGTAGGTCTCAGCACATGATGCTTCCATAGCCAGATACGTCTCTGGTCCTCTCTGGTTTCCACTTGCAGTGGTATGGATGCAAGAGCTAGACAGTTAAGGAAGTGGATAGGAAGAAAATAATTCCATTTGAGATGTCGTGCTAAAGAAGAGTGCTGTGGACAGCAAAAAAGACAAACAAAGGGATCCCAGAACAGAACAAGGCTGAACTCTCCCTGGAAGTCAAGATGACTAAACTGAGACTGTCATACTTTAGTCTCATCATGAGATGGTAGGACTCATTGGGAAAAAAAACAATAATGCTAGGAAAGATGGAGAAAATTAGAAAGAGAGGAAGGTTGCGTGCTAGATGGATGAACTACATTAAAGAGATGACAGGTGTGAATTTACAGAAACTAAGCAGAGCACTGGGGGGCAGAGAGTCTTGGAGATAGCTTGTCCATGAGGTTGCTGTGGGCTAGTGTGATTCTGATTGTACAAGTAGATGATGATGGCTTCAGGTTACTAAGTCCAGGTTTAAGCAAGGGTGTAAACCCAGCTTTAGATGCTGGACCACTAATAGTGTTTTAGTGTACTAAGCAATTCACCAGTACATAGACAATGACATCCTACCAGTATTTTAGGGGCAACATCTTACTAAAGAGCAAGTCCTTTGATGCTAAAGTTTAGAGTTGACATGTAAGAGCCCCTGTATAAATGGGTTATCATTTTCAGAACAAAATGGGCTCTTGTATAACAGATATTCATAATTCCAAATCAACAATGAGCAAGTATCAGAGTGTCTGCACATTAGTGCCCCAATTGTTACCCTTTTCTTCCTGCATACCTGCAGAGCCACCAGGTATCCACATTGTTTTGAGTCATTGCAATCAGAGTTCATAGCACTAAGACATGGTTCTGAGAGAGAGCTCCTCAAGCACTGACGGGCAATGAAGTTTTGAAAGAGGTCAAACATTATGTTATCCTCTTAAATTGAACTCACAAAGGGGAAAAGACCATCATGAATTCCCTTACACAATCATAGCAGTTATTAACATTGCACTGTGAGAATACATTAAATGCTAGAGACAATTTTGGTGCAAAGTAAAGATAAGAAAATATTTGCCCTCTATTAAATGACATAACCCCTTGTTCAGTTTCCAATGCAAAGTTAGAAAAGGCAGGGGGGAAGATAGTACTGTCTCATCTAATGTAGTTCATTGTTCATTTAGCAGCACATCTAATCTCATTGCTTAAAAATAAGAACAGGAAAGGCCAATAGAGTTGGTCTAGACATATTTTATTTTGATACATAAACATTCTTCCAATGACAGAACATATCCCAGGTTCAGTGCCAGTCTTTTACAGGTACAGCTGGGAAGGACTGCAGCTTGTAGAATTGCTGTCAGTCAGTGAAGATAATGGACCAATTAGGCTGTCATAAGGCAGATATCTATGAGAGCTCTTCGTGGATAAGCAGCTCCTACATGGTACCAGTAAGTTCACTAGGTACTAGTAGATAATGGTAGACTCTTCTTTGACAACTGTTATTTTGGATGCCAAGGAAGAGGAAGGACCCCCTTATATAGGTAAGGGAGAAGTGCAAGGATCAGTGTTTGATTAAAAAAAAAAACTTGAGTTATATCATTTTAAATTCTCTTCTATAAAGCAATACTAACATAATGGGGTAAAAGGAGAGAATGTAGGTCCAAATGTAGTATCCATTGTATGGCTGTGTATGCATGTCTCTAGAGCAGAGGTGCAACCATCCAGATGTTTGACTGCAGCTTCCAGCAGACCTAGCCAGCATACTAATGATGAAACACTGTGGGTGATTCCCATCCCTACTTCTGAGGGACAGAGAAATATTCAACACAAATTCTTTGAGACAGATTCTAGAAATCAGTTGTAGAAAAGACACCACGTGTTCCTACTCTATGTACTCCCATGCACATGGTCCACCATCCTGAGAGAGAGCTCTGCTGGCTCACACTTTCTTTCTGATGAGGCCTACAAGAAGGCAAACTGAAATATCCTTAAGTGGTTCCAGTCTGAGGGATCTCAGGTTCAACCCGAGAAATGCATGTTTTTTGGAGGTCCTTCCCAATATGAAATCAGATAAGACTTTCACAACACTTTCCACCTGCTGGACTTGGTGGAAAGCAATTTGTTTGATGTAAAGAAAGAGGCAAACCTTTAAGTACAACTCCCTATCTCCTCCCGATTTTATCCAACTGTTGGTCACTCTGTATCCTAAAACAGTCAACTGCACTGTTTCTTCCCCATCTCATTCTCTTGGATTATTGCTGAATTCAATCTCTGTCCTGTCTTGACTACTTCTAGTTCCAATTGCAGTCCAAGTCTAGAACAGTAGGATATGTTGTTGGCTGAAATGTTTTGCAGAGTTTTCTCAGAAGCAGACTAGCTGTAGCCTTTAATAGGTGCTTCCCAGGTTGCTTTGGTGTGGAGAGGAAAACCCTTATATCTCACCTTTTAGGTGTTTTTAAGCCATGCAGCAGTGGTGACTGATGATTTTCATTTCAGGGTGCAGTGGATAGACTCTGCTCCTTTGCCCCTCCTCTGTAGTACTTTGCAGGAGTTATCCAAGGTTCTGAACACTTTCTCCTCCATTTGTGTTCAGTATATTGGACAGCTGCTTTAGATCTATGAAATAAATTCTAGAGCAGATTCACCACACTCCTGCCATAGAAGGCACCACCTACACTGCCACTCAGGCTAAACTCAGCAACTAAAATGCATCACAAAATACAGTGAATTTCAAAATTACAGCAATAATATAACAGAAACAGAGTGTACAGTAGTATTTTTTTCTAGTATACTTTACCCAGTGTCCTATAAGTCTTTCCTAGTATTCAGATGGTGCAATTTGAAACAACTTTCACCTTGCATGCAACTGTTAATGGCATAGGAGCCATGGCAAAGTTATAACCAGGTTTATTCAAAGGTAAGTTGCATTCAGGTCATTGAGATTTACTTTCAAGTAAACAGTTATAGATTGCCAGTCTAAGACTAGTCACCTTTTCACATTTCACTTGCAGCATACACAATACCCTTTTTCCTGCCTATACTTTTCCTGTCGAAATCCCATATCATTGGTCCATTTTGTCATGTTGACTAAATATTAGTGGTATAACTGACAAAAAAAAATCCTAAAAATAGTGCATAGTTAAACTATGGAATTCACAATTCCATAGTATCACAAACAGTAGTTTCACAAACAGTATCACAAACAGTAGTGATGGATGCCTATTTTGATTATGTTAATATATATATATATATATATATATTATTTAATTCAGGAGAGGGCTTTTTTATGATGGATATATATTTCCTTCACTACAATTAAGCATATGTCAGTTGTCGGGGGGAAATGAACTAGGGGAGACATGTGCTGTTTCACTCAAATCTTGTTTCTGGGCTTCCCATAAGCAATTGGTTAGCAGCTATACATACATACACACAGAGAGATTTGATAGGATGGACTAGACAGACATTTGATTTGATCCACTGTGACTCTTCTTAAGTTTTCACAGAAAAGTAACTACTGCTGAGCGAATTGCAAATCTTTCCACAACATCTCTCTAGAGATTATATGTTTATGTCCCTTTGCAGCTACTTGTCTTGGAACAGTATATAATCTGCTAACCAGATAATGGATTTCTTTTCCTTCTATTATCACAGATTCTGTATCCCATAATGTTTCTATAAACCATATGTCCATGCAGTCTGTGTGTATCCATACATAGATATATGTGTTTGTATGCAGATATTCAGACACAGAGAGGGATGTGGATGAGCCCTCTGAGATTTCAAAGAAAGCATAGTAAATTGAACCAGATCTTCAGCTGATGTAAATTGGTGTTGTTCATTCTGCCTTTAGACCAATCTGACATCTGGCTGGCTCTGTCCTATATAAATAGGGGATGCTATACTTAGGAAGCATCCCTCTTCAGCAGCTGAAATCTCTTGGGAAACATAAAGATTCAGAATCTGATTATTGTCACTGGCATGATGAATTAACACTGCTTTTATACCAGAATTGCTCTTTTGGTGGCAGTTTCTAGTTAATAAAATAATAGCTGTTCCAGTTCATATCTGGCTGAAATCTTGCCATCTAACTAGGAGTACTTTATCATTAATGCTGAATGCATGTAAACTTTTGTGGTTGTAACACTCAATGTGGTATAAAATACTCCATTATCATTTTAGAGAATGAGACCTGTCATGAAAACAACATCCAAGATTAGGCTCAAATTAAGTATTTATAGGAAATTGTTAGTAGAAATGAGTAGCTTTTGAGATATCACTTGAGTCTAGAAGTTAGGTTGTAGGAGACATGGTTTGATTTTGGAGTTTGACCATGGGAGATAATGCAGTGTCCCTTGCTCCTGAAATGATCTGGGAGGGGATCCACTGTTTCCCTAAGATTGCTTTTTTTCCCCTTCAGTGGTAGTGAGACAGAGGCAGTGTCAATATCTGGCATTATTGGGTATGTTGGCAAAGAACCTTCTGGCATACTGCTCTTCCTTCATGCTGTTGCTGGCTTTTTCATGTCCTCTCCAAGATTGTATCTCCTCATATGATCCTGCTGATCTTTGAGAACATTGCACGAATACTTTTTCTCAATCCCACCATCATCACAAGCATATTTAGTTAGGACATAAGAGAGAGCCTTCTCAGTGACTGCCTCCAGGCTGTGGTTGACTATCTCTTTAATCTCCTGTCATCAGGCAAAAAGACCTTTTCATTAAGTAAGCCATAAGCTGTTGTTGCAGAATTTTTTTTTTTTAATGGTGGTGCTCTACTTTTTCTCTTTTGCTTGCTATAAGCACTTTCAAATTATTTTAAATTCAAATAGTCTAATTTTGACAGAGTTTTTTTGTTTTTGTTTTACTGTGATTGATTTAAACTATGTCCTGTATCAATGTGAATTACAAGTTACCTTGTTTCCCATATTGGGAAAAAGTGAAATAAAAGTGAAATAAATAGAATGCAAGCAGTGAAAACATAAAAAAAAAGATGGCTCACAGTCTTCCATTTGGCTTTTGCTTTGCCTCTGGACGATAGTTTAGACTGACTGCAGAGGGAGAGAGCAGGTGATAAAAATGATGAGGAAAAGGAGATCCCATTTAAAATGAGATGGCAATACTGGAGCCATCTTTCTGAAAAGCTTCCCCAAACCATTGTGTGAGTAAGCATGTGATCTGATTGGGCAAAATTACTGAAAACCATCATGCAGTTTTCACCAGCTTTATATGGAGTACGAAGCTCTAAGAGGCTAATGTCTTCTGGTATCATTGACGGGAACGTGACAGCAGACAGGGACCTCTCAAGTCAGTTGCCAGTTGGTAAATGATCATCTGCATGTCCTCCCAGTGTAGACTTCATGGTATAATGGTGTAATGTACTGCTACAACAACATCATCAATATATATTCTGTTTTCTAGCAATATTTAGATGTTTTGAGAGTTACCTGTTGGTGTGTGTTCACATGTATCCAGCAAAATGTTGTCAGTGATTTCATGTGCAAATTGCAGTCTTTCTTTAACTATGGGCCACATTGCAGAAATAATCCAGACACCACTTTAACTGCTGTGGCTCAATGTCAGGAATTCTGGGAACTGTAATTTTATGACATATTTAGCCTTCTCTGTCATAAAGTTCTGATGCCACAGTAAACTACAATTCCCAGGATTACCTAGCACTGAGCCAAGGCAATTAAAGTGGTGTTAAACTGGATTATTTCTGCAATGTGTTTTGGCCCTACATCTGAGCTATAAACAAAGTTCTTTTAAACTGCATAGCATTATAATAGTTTCTCCAAAGGGTTTTCAGGAATAAAATGCTTATTTAGAGACTATTAAGCATTCTTATACCTAGCAATCCCAAGGGTTCCCCCAGGCAAAGTGATGACTGAGCACCTTCTTCAATTCTTACATCTTACATTTTTACATTCTTGCTTTCGTTTAATTACAGAGCTGGTGCTCAGCAGATAAGAATTAATTCACACAAGTGTGGCTAAAGATAGTTGTACCAGTGCATTTTCAGTCACAATGCAGCTAGAAAAAATTTTCTTAGTTTTTTTAGTCCCATACTTTCACTGCTTTCCCTCTATGAGAAAACAATAAGAACATGATCCAACTGTTGCCAGGTCTTCAACCAGCCACAATTGCTGTGCTCTTCACATGATGTGTAGACATGAGCAAGTGATCATGTTTATCTCCATGGTGCAATGGAAATAATCATGCACTTATTTCTGAAGATCAAGCTGTTCTTAAAGCCAGCCCTGGCTGGTTTTGTGTTTTTCTGGCCAGGAATTTGGCAATCCTAACAGAGGCTGACAATGGCTTTTGCCACTTGGAATGGGGGGGGGGGCATTTGCAAAGGCCTCCTTTCTCCACACGGTGGAGCAAAGAAGAGAATCCTAAGAAGAAACTCACTTTGATACACCTTACTATTACAGTTTAAACAACAACAACAACAACCACCATACCTTGGAAGCCAATCAAAATAACTGCTTCTTTCTAAGAAAAAAAACAAAATCCTGACACTTTTTATTGCAACAGACTGATATGAACAAATTTAGCAGATAGTGCATGTTTTTCTCTCCCCCCCCCTTTTTTTTTTTTCTTGGAGATAAAGCCATGGCAATAAATGTCCTCATCACCCTCTCTTTTTTTTTTAAATAGCAAAACACTACTCTCTTTTTAAATATAGTTCTTTAAAAATGAACAAATTAGGAGAAAAGAGGAAGCTGATAGGGGGCAATTTACAGAGAGGCAACTCAGAGGTAAATTGTTCTGCTGAGACCTCAAGCAAGCAAGTAAGCAAACCAGCTAAACATGCAAAAAAAGGAGTGTAATTAAAAGTGTAGGAGCTCTAAATATCTTTATAGCACTTTGTCCATATTGGACAGGTTGTTTTGTTTAAAAATATATTAAGCAGTCTTTCATGATTAAGCAAAGAAATGGAATGCTGAAAATAATGCAAGTCAATCTGCTGGAAATGACCTCACCTGAGTACCTTGGGGGGAAAGTGAATGACGCAAGGAGAGCAATCCGAGAAAGAGGGACCATTTTACATCTTCTTAGTTAGCTGTCCAATGGCTGCCACCATTCAGTTGACATAGACCTTGTCAGTTGGTGGCTTCCACATCAGTGCGGCAACTAAATCCACTCTGTTTTTTTAGCTGAAACCCTGAAGAAGTTTTCCAAGGTGATAAATCTATGTGGGACACACAATTCAGCGGTTTTGTGTGTGTGTGTGTGTGTGTGTGTGTGCGCGCACACACACACACACGCATGCGCGCCTTCAAGTTGCCCATCAACTTTTGGTGATCCCATGAATTTTATAGAGGTTTCTTAGGCAGAGGTGATTTTGCCAGTTTCTTTCTCTGAAATATAGCTTACAGCACGTGGTATGTGTTGGTGGTCTCCCTTCCAAGTACTAATCAGGGATGAATCTGTTTAACATGCAAAATTAGGTGGGTTTTGGTGTCTTTAGCATATCTGACTTCTCATCTAATGTTCAGACAGTGGGTTCACTACCCTATTGACATGGAAGCCAGTAACTTCCACTAAACATAACTTTATCCTGTCTAGGAAGCCCCCTGGAGTGCTGGGAACCTGGCCTCCATGCTTTCTGAAAATGACCTCTTTAACAAATTTGTCACTCTCTGCTCTACTAGAGTCGCTGTGGTAACAGCAAATTGGGTTTATCTACAACAGAAAAAAAGCTATCCACATCTTCTGCACAGCATGTGGCCCTTCCTTGAACCTCTTTTACAGGATCCTTATAGGATTTTAACAGGAGTCTTACAGGATCTGGCTGCTGCAGAATCAACCACCACCACTGTCAGAATAACCAAAATTACAATAGAGTCCACTTCCTACATTTTTTTTTACCATAAGGAAAATATGTTCTTCATGAAGAAAAGAGCCTGTGTCCATGTTGCAGGAGGAACGGTTGTTATCCTGTTGCACCATAGGCCCGAAACAGATGGGCCCAAAGAAGCAGCATGAGGCTGCACTGGTGTGGCTCGCACTGGGGCCATGGCAACCACATGTGGCAGGTCCCAATCCAGGCTTTCCCCATGGTCCCAAATCAGGCTCCACTCCTTCTTGGCCCAATTCGTTTTCATTAGTGTGGCCTCAGCTGAGCTTCATGCCATGTTCAGAGCATGCATCATGTGAAGGGACACCCCAACATGGCCTGAAGCTGCATCATTTTGCCCATGTGCTTCAGGCCAATAGTTGCCCTGAATTTTGTGACAACTACAGGAGCGGAGGAAGGGCCCAGATGCCAAGGTTTTATGGGGAGCAGTGCACACGTACACATGGACAGAAACACACCATGACATTGCCAGCTTGGATAAATACAGAATTGTGAAAATAGTGTTATTAAAATATTCTTTAAAATAACAACAACAACAAAAACCTTTATGCTATACATTTGATAGCATGCTAAACATGGATTTT
Source organism: Sceloporus undulatus (assembly GCF_019175285.1). NCBI lineage: Eukaryota > Metazoa > Chordata > Lepidosauria > Squamata > Phrynosomatidae > Sceloporus > Sceloporus undulatus. Next base: position 40,376,480 of record NC_056524.1, read on the forward strand.
AAGTCTATGAAACAGAACTTAACTGGAAGTAGATTATATTCATGACATGTCAAAAGGTGTCACAAAAGAGAGCAGTGTGCTGCACAGAACTGGAGAGTAGGCAAGGCTAACTTTAGGCAATCAAGGCAGGATGTGCAGCACACACACACAATTGTCATCCAGCAGACAGTACCAGCTGGTGAGGGCAGATTTCCACCACTATTTCCCTCCTCTTAATAGTAGGACTGGCCCTGAACATGCTCCATATTCTGCTTGGAATTTGAAGTTCAGTCTTATTTAAACCTCTGTTTAAAATGTTGTTTCCTCTCTCTCTCTCTCTCTCTCTCTCTCTCTCCTTTTCTTTTCTTTTCTTTTTCATTTTATTGAATCACAAAATCACTGTAAGGAACTGCAAGAAGCATCTAGTTCAACCCTCTCTCGCACTGGAATACATATCTAAAGCATTCTTGAGGAATGACCATCTAGACTATTTATAAGGACTTCCAAAAAAAGGAGAGTCCACCACAAAAGGAAACAGACTATGCTGGTGTCAAACAGCTGTTACTGTCATGAAGGTCTTCCTAATCTTCTACATGATACCCCATGAGATATTTAAAGATGGCTATCATGTCACCTCTCAATTTTCTCCAAGCTAAAGATATTCAGCTACTAAGCTATTCCTCATATGACTTGATTTCCAGAAGTTTCACTCTCTTGGTCACTCTCCTGTGGACATATTTTACCTTGTCAAGATCCTTCTTGAAATGTAATGTGTACAGCTGGCCCAAAAATGTACCCTGCTATTCTTGTGAAGCAGAAGAAAAGTCATTCCCTGGAAATGCTAATAGGGTCACAGTATCTCATCAGCTTCTTTTCCAGCTCTACTAACCAAGTGAGTTACACCAGGGATATATCCAGAACAATAGCTTGCATCATTACTGAAGCTGTATGTCTTGAGCCAAACTGTATGTCTTCAACTGAAGGTTAAACTTTCGAAAGAAGATTAAACTTTCAAAAGACACTGTGGGGTTGCAGTGAGTGTCCTAGGATAGAAAGATCATCCATTTTATTTTCTAGCTTCACTTGTTCAATATTTTGATTGGATCTTTGCTCCTTTCATTCTAACACTTCCTCTCCTTTACTTGTTTAGTTAGATATTATGTGAACACATCCTAATAGTTGCAGGGCTGCAGAACTAGAATGTTCTTCATTATTTTATAGTTAAAATATTTTTAACCTGAAATTTAAAATGCTTGGCTAAATCACAAGCATAATCGCAATATTCAGTCTGTTTCTGTAAACTAAAAAGACAAAAGGCCTTGTGCCATCACATAGCCCCACCCTACCCATATTTATTTTGAAGTGAGTCTCCCTGTCAGACGTATTCATAGTGCTGAAGTGCAAAGATGCTAAATGAATGCTAAAGTTAGGATTGTCCATTGTATTTCCAATTTCCATGTATAGTTGTGAAAGCTGGACAGTAAAGAAAGCTGATAGAAAGAAAATCAACTCATTTGAAATGGGATGCTGGGGAGGGGTTCTTTGGATATGGTGGATTGGTAAAAAGACAAATAAATGGGTTTTTGAGCAGAACTTTCCCTGGTGGCAAAGATGACTAAACTGAGACTGTCATACTTTTGCCATATCATGATGAGACGTGTAATACTGTTTTCTATAATACATAGAAAACAGGATTTTTGTGGTAACATTAATGGCAAGCAAGTTATTTCAGCATGGACTCCAGTCATTTCTTGAGAGACAAGAAGTATTTCTGAACTGGCACCTGAAGTCCATAAAGGCTCACACTGAAATGAATGGATGACTCGTAAAGGTACCACAAGACTAACACATCTGTCTCTTTGAATATGTTGTTGTTGTTGTTGTTGCATTCCCATACAATGAGATTCCCATTTCCAGTTGGAAGGATAGGAAACAACTTGTGTAAGGTGCCAGCTCACATATACCAGATATGATGAAAGCTCCTGGAGCTTTAGATCAGTTTGCATCAGAAAAAAAAAGTAGTATCTTAAACCATTGGAAAATGAGTTCAGGTGAACAGGAATACATTTTGAACCCTAAGTGAGAACATGTATGTTTTCCTGTGCTGCGATAGCCTTTACTGCAGTTACAATGCAAAAATTGAGGTACCTATTGGTGCAGACTTGTGATTCATATGTTAGTGAGTACTACATCTCCCCTTCAAAGAGGCAACATTTTTACACAGCATGAATTTCAGCCACATTACTTGTGGGTCATAGATGCACTGCACCTATGTTAGTGATAAAGAATTCTTGTGGTTTGTGTTTTTTAAGAAAACAAGTGTTATGGCATCTTAAAGACCAATAAATTTATTATGTCATAAGCTTTTGTAGAGTGGAGTGCACACCATCAGTTTACAGTGAGTTATCGCAAGCTATGGATGTACGTACAAATCCACACATACACAGCTGTGTTGGGAAAGTGACAGTGTGGTGAGATGGGGGAAATGCAGAAAGTGTAATTTTACTAATGGTGGCCATCACAAGACAATTAATGCTAAACACAAACATCTTGGCACTTATTAATATGTATAGTGTGATTTGTTGGGGTGAGGAAGATTTTTTTAAAAATAATTCTGATTCTTCTATCACATGATCGCTGCTCTGAGACCATGAGTAAAAACTCAAAGTTGCTTATTTCAGTACCAGTCCTTAAAAATACGAAAATCAAGACTCAGCACATGCAAATGAACATTACCCAGGGTCAAAGGGTTTCCCAACAGACAATGGATCACTAATTAAATCGACACAAATCCTCCTTGCATATCCTCCCTCCCTGAGGCCTTGCCATTCACCAACAGACCAACACAGAGATTAAGATTTAAATCATTTCCTCTCAACTAAGGGTCACACAGTATATATACCCCACACACCTCCATGCCAGCATTCTCTGAAGATGCCACCACTGATGCAGACAAAATACCAGGAATAAATTCTTCTAAAACACAGTCACATAGTCTGAAAAACCCACAAAAATATTGCTTATTTCTACTATTGGTATGTGAAAAGAAAGAAATACTAGAAAATGCCCAATAATAAGACAGTCAGATCTTCAACAAACAGGTCTATGTCACTCAGTTGTCAAAAGCAGAATCCTTTGTATTCACTATGACTGATGTCTGTGTTGTAAACGTTTGTACAAACAAGAGCTGGGTGGAAATACTTTCATTCTTTCTGTAAAGAGCATCGCTTTAATGGTTAGGCATATCAACAAATGCTTACTACTATGTGATATGTTTGATGGTTCCTGCCACTGCAAACATGCCATGTCACAGAAGTTTTTGCCAGGGCATTCGAATCAACTTGCAAACTGAAAAGGATAATAGTAATAATAATAATAATAATAATAATAATAATAATAATAATAATAATTTATTTATTTATAGCCTGCCTTTCCTTGAAGGATCCAGGCGGGTAACAATCATAAAAACATACTAACATAATCATTTTGGAACTTTCCTCTGCAGATACAGCAATTAAAATTTAATAAACAGATTTGGGACTTCATTTTAATCACCATGTATAATTCCATATTCCACATCCCACCACAGCTGCGTTAAGAATGTATTTTCATATAGTTTTCCAATTGTGTCTTGCTTTTGAAGTTAGAAAATAATAAGTCAAAATGAAATTATTATCTAGTAACAGGAAAATAATGTCTTGTGGATATAACTTAGAATCATAGAATCATAGAGTTGGAAGAGACCATAAGGGCTATCCAGTCCAAGCCCCTGCCCTGCAGGAAATCACAATCAAAGCATCCCTGACAGATGGCACTTCTTTTTCTCTCTGTTTCCTTCTCTGTATGGAGAATTGTTTTCTCTAAATAGCTGTGGTGGTAGATGCAGAAGTAGTAATTTACAATTATACTCCATCTTTCCTCCAGTAATCTCAAAGCCATATATATGACTCTCTTTCTTTATATTTCATCTTCATACAATAAACCCTAAACCAGGTTGAGAAAGAGTAAATGGCCTGAGGTTACCCAATGCGTTTCATGGTTTAGTAGTGAGTAGAACCTTGATCTCACAGGTTCCAGACCAATAATCTAGCCACTATGCCATACCTGTCAAGTTTAGACCTAACTGTTGGGTCAATATGGTTTTTATAATATGGTTATTAATGTCTCACTAAATTTTAAAATTCTCTTTCAACAAGCATTAGAAGTCCAACTGTGTACCTGGCACTGGACAAAGCTGCATACCCATGCTATTCAACATGAGTGCCATAACTCTGTTAGAGATCCTGTTGCCCTCCACACTCTTGCCTTTCAGGTACCAGCATGAAATAATCTGTTTGTGCAAGGTTTCAGGAAACATCAAGTACTTGATCTGTCTTTTACTGCTGCTTGTTTCTGTTGTTTTTATTGTGCTTTAGCATCTTAACAAACTTTTGTAATTTACCAGTATTGTTTTGGATAGTTGTAATTTATGTTTTTAGCTATTTCTAATTTGTAATTTTTAGTTCCTCTGTGTTCTTATGAGGAATGTGGGGTTGCTGTTGTTGTGGCCCCCTCCAATAGCAGAAGCCTCATGCATCTGGATACCAGTTGTTGTGGAGAATGAGTGGGAAAATGTGTTGCCTGCATTCTCTTCTTGTGGGCACCCCAGGGATATTGGTTTGGCCACTGTGAGGAACAGTATGCTGGGCTACCCAAGCCTTTTTTCTGACCCTGACCCTGAACCTGTTCTTTCATATATTCTTGAACTGCCTCAAACAAACTTTGGGAGATGAATTCTAGGAATGAATGCTCTTTGGCCAACCCAAGAAACAGTGTGTTGGTAGGAAAGTTTCCTTCATTAATTTAAATGCATAGGAGGTTAGATTAAGACTTTAGCGTTACATTCTGTGAAGGGGTAAACTTGGAATGAGAGTTACAAGTAAGTGGGTTTGCAGAGGATTCTCATGTACTGCTGGGGAGATTTCCATGTTTGCCATTGTTCAGGAAAGGTTATTAGCAGGCTATGGTACAAACGGTCCTGAAGTGCTGGCGCTGCTTTTGTCTGACTACAGGATTTTTATGAGCCCTATTTTCTTTGAGAGCTGACAGCATAATGGTCTTGGACAATGCCATATTATCATCTGCATGTTCACTGGGGGAGGGGGCAGGTTCTTTTATAGGAGAGAATAGATAAAAGCAATTCACTTGAAGCTGAGCAGCAGCAGCAACAACAGCTTAACAAGCGGGAAAGAAAGACTAAGGGGGGGAACATGAATGATAAAGAGAGAAAAACTAAACATTGTTTGCAGAACTATTCTCTCTCTCTCTCTCTCTCTCAGATTTCTTTCACCTTTTTATTCTCTCTTCTCAATTTCATTTTGGAGTTGGCTAGCTTACTTTTCATGCCTTTGTTGTCAGATTGACCCAACATACAGAAGAAGCACCCATCCTGTTGCCTACGAATCCATCACCTGAAATTTAGTATTATAAAATTATACTTTGCATTTGTATAGGGTTTTTTTAAGGGCTTCATATGCATTATCTATTTGTAATTCTTACAACAGCCCTGTGAAGTAAGTTCATAGCATTATTCTGCCATGTAGGAGATGAAGAAATAGTCAGAGAGGGAGAGAAAGAGAGAAAGAAGCTTAACTAAAACCTAATGAGTTAATAGTATAGATGAAACAGAAATTAGGGACTTCCTGATTTGTAACCCAAACTTTTAGCCATCTTGCTACATTTCTGACGTTGATCTTGTTCTATACCTTCAGGTCAACTCTGATTTATGACAAGATTTATTCAGAAGAAGGTTTACACTGCATTTGTCTAACGCTGAAAATGTGTGACTTGCCCAAGGTCAACATGATTTCCATGACTGATTGGGGATTCAAATCCTGGACTCCCAGAGTCCTAGTTCAACACTCATGCCAATACACTACATTGGCTGCCATTTATGAGAACTGTGTTGCATACATGGAAATTAAATACCACTTTTGCAAAACATTGGAGTTTATCACACAGGCCCTGGAACAGGCCTGGTGCATTACAAAAGGGGGTGAGATGGGAACAGAAGGCAGCACAGGATGCAGTTTAACGCACAGGAGAATGCCGCCGCTGCCACTGGAAGTTCCCATTCTATTCCAGATGCGTCCCCCAGGAGGCGATTTTCAGGAATTGTTTAGAAGCGTTCCTGAAAATTGCCTTCTGGGGGACGCATCCGCAACAGACTGAGAACTTCCAGCAGCAGTGACAGTGTTCTCCTGTGCACTAAACTGCATTCTATGCCACCCCCTTTTGTAACACGCAAGGCCCGTTCCAGGGCCTGTGCGATAAACTATATTGTCATGCTTTGTCTGGTGAAATAAACATGGCCACTTAAAGGGTTTCTGAGCAGACACCAAGAACAAGTGGAAAAGCAATACTGGCTAGAGCTGATACACTTAAATCCTAAATGACTAAGTGAATTAGGCTAATTCAGACTAATTTGTACATATTCCAGCATAGAACTGAATGGCCCAGTTTTATTCTAGACTGGAATTGATACAGTGCAAAGTGCTGCGGACCAACCTGGAGGTCTAGAAATAAAAAAAAATGAGCAGGGAAAATAGACAATGTGCTTCCAACATGACTATACAGTATAAGGAAAGTTGGTTTGATATAGAGTGGGAGAGGAAAACTGAGTTTTGATCACAGAAATTTCTGTTGTGCAATTTTGTCACAATCTCATCAGCGCTTTCCAATACAGTACTAATGGGGAACGTTTTTGTGTCAAGTCATTGATAGATAGATAGGCAGACAGATATATTTTGGGGATGTTAAACATTTCTAGGAATCTTTCCAACCTATTTAAAAGGAGAAGGGATGCTCTTGGACAGGTCGCTAAGCCTTTTGTTAGCCAAAATAATAATAATAATAATAATTATTATTATTATTATTATTATTATTATTATTATTAATAATAATAATAATAATAATAATAATAATAATAAATTTTAGAGGGCCACAAGCCAGTCCCTGGCCTATGAGGTGCTTGTCCTGTCTGGCTTCATTCTGACACATTCAGACATATGTTATGTTTTGTATGTCCAAGGCTTCAACATGTGTGGAAGGGGGGCTTTTGAGAGAGGCCACATTCATCTAATCATTAACTTAGAACCCAGACTCGTGCTATCTTAACAACATATTAGCAAAGAATCTTGTGTTAAAATATCTGTAGTGAGACATAATGTTTTATTATTTCTGTAATTTAATCTGCATTAGATGGTAGTGTGTAGAGTTTCACAGTAAAAATGTGACCTCTCCTCAAAGACGTTGCATTCATATTATTGACCTGTGCCTTGTAGATGGCATAGGGGCATGCACAGAGAAGGCCAAATGTGTAAACCACACTTAACTGGGAAACAAAAGTTCTGTGTGCCTTTATGGTTTAATAGAATATTCATATTGTCCAGGTATAAACCCATGCAATGGCTTCTGCTTGGTTTAAGGTATGCAGACCTCCATCTGGGACCTCAGCTGTTATTGTGACTTTGTATCAACCATCCCAAGCCTTTTTCTGTGCCAACCAGCCCAAGTCTAAAATTCTCATTCTTCAGTTTTTTGTTTGTTTGTTTATTTTTGGTTTTAGTAAATAAATTCCTCTATATCTTTCTTACAAGATTATTTTGTTCTTCTGTGTGTCTAAAATTTCCTAGGAGCTCAATGTTTTAGAAAAAATAATTTTTCATTAACATCCAAAATCTAGATTAAAAATAAAAACCCTCGAGCAAGGAGCAATTCAGCAGGTGAGCCAGTCTGTATCTTTTTCTGTATTACCTTAACTTGCTTAGATTGTCACGTGTATTCACCATTTATTCCCAGCACTCAATTTGTCTTTATCTGTTCTATTATATCTATGTTTTCTTAATGCATTCATCAATTGGTATCTGGACAGTAGATCTAAGATTAATTTGAAACTGACATGTTTTTAGTAACATTTGGTCTATTGTCCTTTTGGAACCATCAAATATCTTCCAGGAACCAGGGATTGCTTTGTAAACTTAACAGGCCTGCTTCCATTACAACATGAGAAAAGGAGTGTCTGATACCACTTCAGACAATTAGTCATTCCTGATGGAATCCTTGCCCTGACCTCTGTAGACCTATTCTAGGAAGAGAATCTCTCTCATTCTCTCTCTCTCTCTCTCTTTTAAACGTATTATTTGTGTGTTAGAGAGCCATACAGCTTGCAAATACATCCACCATTGCTAAGTCTGTAACATCTGAAGAGCTTATTAAAAAGCCATTAAAGCTAACCATATAATTATTGTTATGTTAAACCCCATGTTGACTTCTGATATGAGCAGAGACACTGGTGTTCAGATTTTAAAAGGAACAATAAACAGAGTGTCTGTACTAGAATATTTCAGTCATTCAGCAATGACTTACCATGGCAGCCTCTGCTAATTCTGGATTTACCAGAATCAGTAGCTCCAAATGAGCAATTGATTACTCCCATTTGACTCCCATTGAGTCAAATGCCTAGGAATGGACCATATATTAACCCTTGGCCATGTCCATATATAATTCTATTTAGGGGAGAATGGCTGCTTAACACAGAAAAAAAGAAATACATCAGTAAAAGAAAGGGGAAAGTATGACAGAGACTTGCATATAAGAACACTCCTCCAGCAACATGGCAGGAGTGGTTTTGCCTTCTCAAAACCATTGGCCAAATGCCATACCAGGGTACATCATAACATTGGCATCTGGCCAGACTGCACTGGCCTTTTTCACAATTTCTGCTCCCCATCCATATACGTAGCATCTGAATTTCCAGTTGCCTTTTGGGGCTAAGTAGGAAATTTTTCTGTTCCATGTTTGGCCATTGATATTTTTCATGTACTACATATATAATGTCATGTAATGTATCAGCCTTTTGCTTACTATTAGGCAAATTGATTGAACATCTCTTACATGTCACTCCTGGTTGGATGTGGGTATGGGTACTTCATTTCAAATGGTTTCTCTTTTTCTCTTTGAAGGCTTCCAGTGGCACTGCAAGGTGAAAGATTTCACCCATTTCCCTGTCATTACAGACCTGCTTTTTTTTAAGGGGGGGGGATGTGAGACAGATTTTTGTCCCAAGATGACTTCCTGAGGAAAGCATACTAACCAGTGCCACCTGGGAGACTCCCATGTCCCTTCAAGTGATCAGGCGGGGGCAAATCACAGGGTCTTTGCCATGGAGTTTGAGCTCAAAAGTATCTGGTTGTTCCCAAGACCAACTTTAATTGGTTTCCCACATACAAATTCATGCCTACAAGTCCCATTGGCTGATGCACTGCAGATTCCTCAGGTTAATGCTGTGGCCATATTTCACCAGCTCTGTGTCTGTCATTGTCCTTTGGGTGGGAGGGCAACTTGCCTATCTTTTTTCCTGTTATGTTGTGGTAGGAGGAGGGAGGGGATGAGGGGATTTATTTTTGTATTGTATGAATTTTATTTTTGTTGTGGTCTGCCTCGATCCTGCTGGAGAGGCGGGATAGAAATAAAAATATTATATACTATTATTATTCTATGTATAGATGCAAGTTTAGAAATAAGTACTATAATGGATATAGAAATAAAATACAGCTCATCACAGTAAGATGAACTGGGATCAGTCAACCTAATGGGTCCCCTTGCTTAGGTCCAAAACACACTGCAGAAATAATTCAGTTTGAGATCGCTTTAACTGCTGTTGGTCATTGCTAGGGACTTTGGGGAACTGCTTTTGTGAGACATTTAGCCTTGTCAGAGAGCTTTGGTTCCACGATAAGCTACAATCCCCAGGATTCCCTAGCACTGAGCCAGGGCAGTTATAGCGGTCTCAAACTGCATTATTTCTGCAAGGCTGGATGTTCTTCAAGCCCCCTTCCATCTCATCTTATTTTTAAAATGATTTTGAATTTGGCAGCACTTGAAGGAAAGCAAGGAGTGTCCTCTTCAATGTAAGACACTGATTTAGGGCTGCTGAGAATATTAATCTGAGCCCAAGTTATATGCAAGCTCTTGAGGTTATTAAATTTAACTTGAAAGGTTGATGTGTTTTAGACTCCCTTCTCCCAAACCCACAAACCTATCTCTGATTCACTTCAATATCTAAGATGGACAACACCAGTGGCTTCATGAAGATTCTTCTTGTACATGCAAGTATCCCTGCTTTGAAAATTAATGTACTAATTTGCATTAGGACAGTGGGCAGGCCATGGGGAAAGGCAAAAGGAGAAACATCTCCCCCACTTGCTCTTTTGTTGTTATCACTGTCAACACACCAGCCTTTTTAAAAGATGGGTTAAAAGGAATGTAGAGTGTGCTTTGAGAAATGTGGAGAAAGTGAGCTTCATTGCCTCACTCCTTGCCTGAAGCTTGGCTTGAGGAAAAGCAACTTTGCCTGAAACAAAGCACTAGATTGTATTATATGAGGAGGCCCAGGGGTTAGATTGTAAACTCAAGAAAAAGGTAGGCCCTCACAGATAACTTAAATTGCTTCTCATCCCCACTATCAGATGGCTAAATTTCTTATGTGATAGAACTCAAAGATATAGCCGTGTTTCAGTGTTAGTCTGTAGATTCAGTATGTAGAGAGATCTTGTAGCACAGGGGTAGGCAACCCTCAGACAACTGGGGGGCCGAAGCCAAAAAATAATTAAATATTTTTTAAAAAAATTAAATATATAAATAAACCAGGACAAATGTAGGACAAAATTTTCAAATGGAAGACACTTTTAAAAAAAATGGAGGACATGTGGAAAAACTGGCTGATTTTTTAAAAAATGTTAATATAAATGCATGTTTCTGAGGCTTCTATAGACAATTGCCCCCCAAAGGCCCCGGTGGCAATCAGCAGCAGGACCAGGCTGGGGCCGGTCCCAAGACCTTGCCGGGCCGCATCCGGCCCGCGGGCCACAGGTTGCCTACCCCTGTTGTAGCACCTTTGAGATTAACTAAAAGAAAGAAGTTGGCAGCATGAAATTTCATAGAATAAAATCTTACTTTCTCAGATACATTTGAGGAAGTAGACTTTAGTCTACAGAAACTCATGCTGACAACTTCTTTCCTTCAGTTAGTCTCAAAGGTGCTACAAGATCTCTCTTCATACTAAATTTCCAATTGTTCCTCAAAGTGAGAAGAGAACCACTTTCAAATTGTAACCCAACACCTTGTCTCAAGTTGTGGTCCCTGTAGCCTAGTAGCTATATAATGAAACTAGGACAAAAGGGGAGCTAAACAAACATAAGCAAACCTATCTTCTGACAGCCAAAAACCAGCCTGGAGAGCCACAGCCAGTCTTTTCCAGTCCTGGCATCTTAGGCTTCATCTGCACTGCAGAAATAGTACAGTTTGACACTACTTTAACTTCCATGGCTCAGTGCTATGGAATCCTGGGATTTGTAGTTTGTTGTGGAACCAGAGCTCTCTGAAAGAGAATGTTACATATTTCCCAAAACGACAAATTCCAGAATTCTATAATATTGAGCCATGGCATTTAAATTGGTGTCAACCTGCATTATTTCTGCAGTGCAGATGCAGCCATTATTGCTACAGTTAACTACTTCATTCTGAATCCACCAAGGAGGGGGGAGAGTCTTGCCACAACTGGTAGGATCAGGACAAGGTAAAAATGAGGAGGTGCTACAACTATTCAGAGCTTTTGAATAAGTCTGTGTGGCCCCCAATTGCTTCTCTCGCTAAGTAAAAACAATACATGTAGCAATGTAGTAGGAGGCACCTTCCAACCCCAGAACTATACACCAGAGTTTTTCTCAATTTTGGTCTCTCACAGATATACATATTCCTTTTCAATGGACTGTAGATTCCCTTACCAGCTCTCATTTCCCTAAAATAGGATAAATATTTTAGAGAATCATTTTTCAGACTTGCATATGCCTTATTTAAAATATAAATAGGTTATTACTGTTTTTCTTCTCTTTTCCCCTTAGTTTTGATTTAACAACTCTGTGTGTGTGTGGGGGGGGGGGTACATGCATTCATGGGTGTCCATGCCAAAGCTACACAGTGTCAGTAGGGGGGGGGGTTAAATTTGTGGTGGCCCATGATTGAAAGAGACTTATTGGCTACTTACTCTGAGTTTTCTTCTACAGAGAAATATTTCAGTTACATTATCAGTGAAATCATATACATATCTTCTCAAATGTAAGCCCCAGTGAGTTCAGTGGAATTTACTCCAAGGTAAATACCACTGGAATGCATGGATTTCTGTAGGATATTCATTTTTTCCAACTGTAACTTTCTTAATTAGCTTCATTGCATTTATATCTGGGAGATAAAAGTTTTGTGCATTATCTTTCCCTGTTGCTATTGTGTGCCTTCAAGTCATTTCCTAGCTCAACACTCAAAGGTTATCACACTTGCTATATATTTCCCTACTCTACCTTCTAGCCTTCCATGAAAAACTGGATTCTGCTTTTACCTATGTTATTTCAGTAACCATTTGAATATATTGGTGAAAATGTTGTCCTTAGCTATTTCGAAGAGCTATTTTGCCAACATGATGTAACCTCATTGTGTGGTGTGGTATGACTGGCAAGCTCTGACATAGATAATTGTGGCGCATCTTTGGCAAGCCTGGCCACTCAAGCAAGGAGGAGTGCAGAAGAGAAAGGACATATTCACAAGCTTCTTCTCTTGATTTCTTTGTGAGAGACCAAAATTGAGAAAAACTCTGGTGTATAGTTTGATTATGACTAAAATTGTCCTCTTTGTGATCTTTAATATATAATTTGTGGATTGGCCAGATGTTCGGTGTCACTTATTAGAACATGAAGGTAGTGCAAAAAATATTTATTGTGGACTCATATGTAAGCTTTGGCATAGATGCCTCTCCAGCTGACTTTGAGGACTGTCAAAGCAGAAGGCAAGGAAAAAACAAATAAAAGCCCTCTCAGAGTCACAGTGGATGACTTAAAAGAAAAGGATCAGGTAGTCTCAGCCAACAAAAAAAAAGTATAGTAAATATGAAATCATTTCCAAAGAGCTTTAGCAAACATCTGAAGGAGATAAATCGGAGTAGTTATAGATAGTGGGAACCAGAAACAGTTATGTGGTTAAGAGTACTGTTGCCTGATGGAGTACTCCTCCCCATGTACTATGGGATCGTACTCTACAATGTTCAGCATACTGAAAAAGTGAGCATACTGGAAATGACCTTTTTTTAAAAAAAAAAAAATACTAAGGATCATTTAGGTCCTCAGGAATTATACAGATGTTGGGACAGATAGATCCAGCCTAATAAACAGTCATAAATTGGGCCACAGCACTGAAAACACCTATCATTTCTGCTATTCCTCCTATTCAAGGCCAAGATTGCATCATCTTGGAGAAGAAAAAATTGAAGGTGGTAGTGGCTGCTACAATCGAGGCAAACAGAGCATCAAACCTTTTCTTAAGCATTTTTTCAGAGGTGCATATGTAGGATTGTGCTGTTACCTTCCTGGGATGATAACTGAATTGGGAAAAATACCAACTCTTACCATTTGCATCAATAAGGAGAAAATACAGCCACTCCTCCATATTCATGGATTCTTTACCAATGGATTCAAGCATCCACAACTTGAAAATATTTTAAATATTTTCTGGAATTCCCTTCCTAGGGCTTCCGGCAGCATGTAAAGATGTTTTTATGCCACCAGGCTTTCGCATGACATGGATGTTTTTTTGTTTTTGAAGATTATCTTATTAGTGCTTACTGTGGTGTAAGCACTGGTAAATCGCTTCTAAGACGTTGAGAAAACACACATGTGTGAAAGTCTCATGCACTTCCTCAGTGCCAGGAAATTGTCAGTTCCCCTCCAGTGTCACTGAATCATTTGGGGAGAGGGAATCCCCTTTAAATGCAAAGTTTCCATACAGAGAAAATTCCCTCTCCCCAAATGATTCTGTGGCACTAGAGGGTTTTCACACATGCACACTTCCTCAATATTTTAGGGGAGATTTACCAGCGCTTAAGAGCTGGTCTGATAATCTTCTTTGTTTTTAAATTTGTTTTAAATTTAAATAATCGAATGTTTTTAATTGTATTAATTGTTTAATTATTTTTAAAACTTGCATAAATTTATAGTGTTTTAACTTGGGCTGTTTTAGATTTGTTAGCTGCTTTAAGTCCCTATACTGGGAGGAAGGTGGAATATAAACAAACATAATTATAAAAAATATGTTGATTCCAAAAAGTAAACCTTGATTTTACCATTTTATATAAGGGACATCATCTTATTGTGCCTTTGTATTTCATGAGACTTGAGCATTCATGGATTTTGGTATCCATAGAGGGTCCTGAAACAAAATCCCAGTGGATACCAAGGGCTCACTGTATATGGGTGAAATAGTCACAGTGATTTAGTAGGGGAATAGGTATTGTTACTAGTACACTGTACATAATTGGAGCATATGGAAAATGTTAACACCCAACTGTGGCAGTGCATAGGGAAGTTACTTTTGGACTACACCCTCTAGAATCTTCCAGCCAACATAACCCAATGAATCCTGGCTGTTGTCATCGAATAAAGTAATATTTCCAAGTTTGATCTGTGGAAAAGTTTTACTTATCTGTGTTTGCATATCTGGGATGCCTTATTATTTCAAGCAACACACAAGCTTTCCCTCCCAAGAGTGCCTTGCTGCCCCATAATCCCTTCCCAGCTGTTGTTGAATCCTGTTATTTGGGAGTCACCTTCACTGTCTGCTTTGTCCAAATTTTTCTAAGTCTCTAGCTGACAACTCTGCCTTTCAGGGCTGTGGGGGCGTCTCTTCTCTTTGCCCTTTCCTCTCTATTTGCCTTACTTTGCCAGCAAGCTCCTGCATGCAATCAAGTACCTGGCACAATTATTGCAAACGGTGGGGATCTCACAAGGGAAGCATACCAGTTAACATGTTAAACCAAAAGGAAACAGCAGGCCAGAGTGTTCCATGCTTTGGCATAAAAAATGGATGATCTAATATTTTATTCATCAAATTCTTCTCTTTCTTCCTTTTGCTTTCATTCTCCCTCCCCCAAAATCACACTCCAGCTCCTGTCATGCTTCTTTCTCCTTGTTCTCAATAATGATGGCTGTATTATGCAGTTTTCCTTTAAGATGCCTTCTTGCCTCCCCCTTTTAAATGGAACCATTGAATCTTTCCCTCCTGGTGGACTATTTTCTAATCTCTGCTGGTTTCAATAGCACCGCCTTCCTTTGGTTGGGCGGGATGTATGCAAATCCATTCCCATATGGAATTAGGAACATTATGAAGATATATAAGCTCTTTGAAATTTTTATTCGCTCACTCAGCAACAGCAACAGTACTGCTGCGGAATTTGGAGCGACACAAATGGATGCTTAGCTATCAGAATGAACAGGGATGCCTTTGAAAAGGCTACGATGACATATAGACATTTGAGCTATACATTCACTTTAGCATCATTCATCTAGCATCATTTGAAGGCTTTTAAAAGGTGGCAGAAGGCGCTGTATTGGCCTAAGGAAATTGACCCCTTTTCTCAATGTTTGATTGCAAATTCAGGATGCAGCTAAACCAGGGGTAGGAACCATGTGGTTCTCTAGATGTTGTAACTTTTAACATTGTACTGCTGGTTGGGCCTACAACAGCTGGAGGGCTACATTCCACCCCTGAAACAGAGCACTCTTGATAGATGAGCAGTTGTTGCTCATGCTGAGTATAATAAGATCTTGAAATGTGGTGCCACACATATTAATTCAGGCAAGACATACAAGTAATAGAAACTTTCTAGTTTCTTACTGGTTGACATAATGACAGATAAAGGCATCATGGATTAAGATAGGATATTTCAGAACAATATTATGTACAAGGAAGATTATCACACAGGGTAATGGATGGAACGCTTCCGTCTTTACCCCATCCTTATGGTGCACGAAGAGTATCACATGACGCCTGTAATTATCTTGTCCTTTTGCCGTTCTTATCACACAATCATGATAAGATTTTCAGATGACGTCATGCTTATCCCATCAGTGAAGTGGCATGGCACCGTCACCATGTATTAATGGAAAATCCCGCTAATACAATGACAGGGCCACTGATGGGAGAAGGATGGTATAAGTGCAGACAAGATACGGGGTAAGGACAGGGTAGGGATGGGAGTGATCCCACCTTACCCCGTGTGATAATCTCCAAGGTTTCACAAATGAGATCTGCTAATGTGGATCTCTTTTGCTGCCATCATCATCAGAGGGGGGTGCTTTTCACTAGTAGGAGGGTCATTTTGGCAATGTGTTTTCACCTGAGGTGGAATATCTTCCCATCAAAAATATATTTGGATGAATTAATCTTTTTTTAAAATCTATATAAATTTCGTATGTATTCTCCCATAGGTCCATTATTTCCCACATCTGCTCCATTCCAATAGAAAGAATTAACTTTTATTTATTTTTTACAAAACTCCCTATGATTGTTTTTTCAAGTGCTCATTGAAATATGCATTTGAACCATATGTTACTTTCAAAAATTATTCATTTCTAAACATGTTTTTAATGTTTTGAACAAATCAAATCAAAGAGGGATACACAAAACCCAAGAAGAGGGCAAAGCAAGTTTATTAATATTTTAAAAATGTATATTTCACATGGCTGCTCCTAAAGATGGATCCTACAATTTCAAAATCTGACAGGGTGTAATAAATGTTCATTGTTGCTATTTTGGAGAACTATTTTCTTTTCTTCCTATGTTTCCTTAATCCATAGCCTGTGTCAGAACATAGAGGAGGAAATGCAAATGTTGGTGGAATTCAAAGAATGTAAATAACTTGATTTAGGAGATCAGGCCAATTCACATTGGAATTCAGAATTATTTTTTTTAATCAAGTTTCTCAAATTAGAAATAGGGCATGTCTAGTCAATTGGTCATTTTAAGAGGACCTTGAAATCCTTTCTTTTTAGCTTGTGAGTTATTGTGGTCTGTTTTCATTCCTGTCACCTACATGAAAGCTGCAATTTTACACCCACTTATCTAACAGGATGTCTCATTGAATTCTACACAGATTTCTTCTGAAAAGACAAGCATACTTTTGCGCTATAAATTGGTTGTTTTGCTAATTTTTTTTAATTAACATGTTGTATTTTAATTGTCAGCTGACCTTGCTGAAAATCATTTTGCAGACTATATCAGAAAACAGACTTTAGATTCAACAATTAATATTCACACCAAATAAAATATTGCATATATTTATTGTGTAGTCTAGGGTTATATTGTAGGGAAAACAACTGGGATGGATATACACCAAGAATAAGATCCTAGTCTACCATAATGTCAATTTAATATTGGCAATATTTGACTTTGGGTATGCACACATCCATTCTAGTGTTCATGTCTTAGGCGGGTTATAGACCGCCGCTTTGAGGCGGTCTGCCGCCACCGCCGTTTGCTCCGTAAGGGAGCCGTTGCAGCCACACCGCGTGGCTCCCTTACGGAGCAAAAAAGAAGCTCCAAAATGGAGCTTCTTTCTGCGGCGCCTCTGTGACATCGCGAGGTGCCAGGGGTGCACTCACGACGTCACAGGCGCCGCGACACGTTCGGACGCACAGTGTCCGATACGTAAAGATGGTGCCGGCCGTGTGGAATGGCCGGCGCCATACTGTACGGACAGAGTCCGTATTAGACCCAGGGGCGTCTAGAAGAGACGCCCTTTTTTTAAAATGGGACGTCCTGCAGACGTCCCAAATGCCAGTTTGTAACCGGCCTTAGTCCTCCATTTTAATTATAGTGGGTCCTTGGTATTTGCTGGGGTTTGGTTCCAGGACTCCATGTATACCAAAATCCTTGGATGCTCAAGTCCCATTAAATAAAATGGCATAGTAAAATGGTGTCCCTTATGTGGCAAAATCAAGATTTGGTTTTGGAATTTATACATATTTTTAATATTTTCAAGTGATGAACGGTTGAATCTGTGGATAAAGAATTCATGGATAGGGAGGGCTGAACCTTAAGTATATTTAATGTAGTAATTTATTTAAACACTTATATCTTGCTCTATATCATAAAATCTCATGGCAGTGTAAGATGAAATCAAACTATTTTAAACAATGTAAACATTTAAAATAAAAATGTAAACAATCTAAATGATTATTAAACAACTCTTGTTTCTTCCCCCTCGACCTCCACAGAGATTATTGGTGACCTGATGATATAATGTTTTTCTTTCCCCCCTTCACTGGTGTCAGGGACTAAGCAAGGGCTGTGTGCAGCCTAACAGTTGTGAACATCTAATGGCACTTCTACTTCCTTTCTTAACAAATACAGTAATTGCAGTACTGGCAGAGTGGTATTTTTCTAGTCATTAGTTCACTCATTTACTTATTTAAAAATTAATAATTTGCTTTTCAACTAAAATGGAAGGCAATAAAATCATAATAATCATTCTAAACCACAATTTATCCAGTCATTTGAGCAAAGGTATTTTTCATTAGGCCTCAGGTTTCTGCATGGAAACAAATTATGCCATTTCAAATCATTTCCATTGAATACCATACCATGGCAATGTCATTCTTTGTGAAGTGCCACAAAAGAAGGATCTTGAATTTTGTACAATGATACATAGTTCATTGGTATAAAGGCCACAATGAAAGAACATCTGTAGAGTTTGGATTCTGACATTTGTACTTGCAGTCTTTTAAAAGAGGCACTGTTTAGAGTTCCCTCTTTACAGGCAACCTCTGCCCCATGAGCCTCTGAAGTTCTCACCATCAGCTGCCTTTTAGTCAATCAAATGAATCTGAGAGACCTAACATTCTTCCAACACAGGCAGCACTGTAGTAGGGCACACCTATATTCACCAATGTGACATATGCTTTTAGCCTTCAGAAAGGTTCTACTCAGTTGATGTTCCCTGGGGTACTCATACAGCCATTACACTGTTTTCTCTGTTTTCAGTTTTGGGAATGGTGTAACTCTTAAAATTGAAAAGACACATAATCCATACTGGACATGACCCTTAGCAATTTCCTGATTGGCTTATCAGCCTTTCTCTATTCATCTTCATGAGGCTATAGTGTAAGATGGATCCAGTTTCCCAGTTGAAAAATGGGGCGGGGGGAACTTCACTAGAAACTTGAGATGCCACTATCAGTTAGAGGCAATCGTACTGGGCTGCACAAGTGTTCTCATTTGTTTGTGAGTGCTTTTTATGAGGAAGTTTCCCATTGTGATATCCCCCCCCCCAAATCTGCACACACATGCATACAACTCCCAAGAACCCTTCCCAGATCATTGTTTTAGCTATTTACAGACTGAATTCAGAATTGCTACCATGCCCTAATATGCCATGGAATCTTATTTGAATTTGTCAAAGAACATGTCATACTGCATGGTAACACAGACATTTCTCTGTATGCATAAATCTTTCATCGTTTGATCTTATTTCAGCTTCTCTACCTTTTGATGTTTCCTCTGCTGTAGCTTGTGATAAGATTTTTTTTTACTGCTTGGCTGGGATAATCTTGTCAAGTATAGGGTCAAAAGTACATTGGCCAGTGAGCTATATCTTCCTCTTAAGAATCTACCAATGCTGTAAAGGGTCTTGAGGCCTTAGAGAGATCTGGCAGGAAAGAAAATGTTACTTCCTCACTGTAAACTATTACTAAGTTGGATTCTTTTTACTCCTTTCCCTGTAACTCCCATATTGAAACAGCATCACTAGCTACTAGTTAATTTCGGAGTACAATTCAAAGGGATTGTTATGACCTATAAAGTCTTATATGGCTTAGCTCTAGGCTGAAAGATCATATCTTCTTGGTTGAATCTATTCAAATTTCAGTATCCTTGGGGAAGGCTTTGTTTCAGTCCTGTGCCATCACATGCCTGTCTAGGGAGGACAAAGTAGGCAGCCTTCACAGTGTGGGCTCTCTGATTATAGAATATCCTCCCATGGGAGGCTAGTCTCTGGTACTGCAGCCACAACATTGTGAGTTCAATCCCAGGGGTCCATAGTTGGCCCAGCCTTCCATCGTAGGCCAGTAAAATGAATACCCTGTTTGTTGGGGGCAACTGGCTTATAGACTGCTTAGAGAGTGCTGAGTTCACTATGAAGAAGTATAGAAATGTAAATACTATTGCCATCAAGGAAAGACTTTTTCATTTCAACAGGCATTCAAAATTTAATTGGTTGCAGGAAGTCTTTTTTTATGGGGTGTCTGTGCTTTATTTTTATCTTAATTGTTATGTGCTTAAATGATTTTACAGCTTTTTTAAATTAATGACATTTTAATATGATAACGTATGTAACTGTATTTTAACTTTTCATATCAAGTTGTTAGCTTTATTTTGTTGAAAGCCTCCTTGGATCCCATGTCAGGAGAATGACAGGGTAATAAACCAGCTAGCAAACCAACCACATTAGAAATCTTTGGCCATTGGTACTTTCTGTTTGTGGGACGACAGAGGAGCTTTTTCCAGTTCCAGTGCCAGTTTCCAAAACTCTAATTTGCTTAGTACTAATTTCAGAAAGTAAACCATTATCTCAATAATTGCTGGGGATGTAGAGTGATAGAGTGTGTCCATATTTTCTGTCGGTGCACATGTGTGTTGACATGAGAGAGAAAACTACTTTTCTAAAAGATAAGTAGTATGGAAACATTTATCTTATCTCCAAAACACATAGTGAGACACAGCTAATTTCAGTGTCTCATATATGACTGGAACTTTTTTTTATGGGAACAGATATCCATCCCTCAGCCTGTATACATTTCTCATCATCATCCTCACCACCATCATCTTTATTTATAACCCACCTTTTTCACAAGACTGAGACTCAAGGCAGACCGACACTAAATGCTGGCATCGGACTTTATTGGGGGCGTAGTCACCGCACGCTGGCCACCCCAATTCCTTTCTGATGCCGGGCATCATGCCACACACCTGACTGCCCAGCTGACGGCCTCATGCTGCTTCTTTGGCACAGCATTTATATGTGTTATGCCAAAGAATTGGCAAAAAAGCTGCCACTGCCACTACAGCAAGGGCAGCAAGAGTGGCATTTTGCAGTTTCTGTTAGAACCAGCAAAGTGCCGGATCAATCCCACAACATACAGTTGCCGTGGCCCTGATCCAGAGCTGAAAGGGGCGGCAGGACACCACTCTATCAGGGCAGTCTGTAGAGCCCCACAGTCTGTCAGTTCTCTGGTAGTAGATGTATTCCTTGGGATATTTTGGGAGTCAAGATACAACATTTCTGCCAGATAGTAGGCAGGGCCAGTGTAGTCGGTGCCTCCTCTTGTCCCAAGTGAAGATATTATCTTTTTAGGGTGTTTCTAAGAATCACTATTTTTTAAAAAAAAAACTTTAATGAAGGCAGTTAATTTCCTATTCTGAAAATGTGTTGAGAAAGCATTTTTGTCATATTAGCATATTTGCCAGGTTAATGTAGTGTACTTAATAAGATAAATAAAGCTTGTCATGATATTTCAGGCAAATTTTAAGAGGAGAATTCAAAACCATTTTGAAAGCCCTAATCTGTAAGCATTTGTCCTGCCATGCTTAAACATTAACCCCAGAGCTCCCATGGGAATTTGGAGCATCATCACGACTGAAGAAGAGGGTTAATGCTACAAGCTGGTGCTGTGGGTTGAAAGTCAGAGGTGCTGGGGGGGGGGATACTGGCACTATTCTGATATTATGAACATTTGTTTGTGAAATCAGTTGAAGCAGAGATGACTGCCAAAATAGGGGCTAGACAATCTGTCTATTTCTCCTCCATGATACTATTGCATGTGTTTATGTTTTTTCATCCTGTTCCTGTATTAATATGTGAATTGTTCGGAGAGGGATAATCATGAAATTTCACATTTAAATATGAATTTGAAATGAACTTTCCTTAAAAATATGCTTTTCTAAATATATTTGATACCCCTCTGAGCCAATAACTGTATCTCAATATTCAGGAGCACAGATGGTGGTTGAATAGATGGTAATGAAAATGCAGGTATTAAGATATAGCTTATATTGACAGAGACCATAGGTGGGTACAGACACCCATTTTGTTACATATTTACCATTTGCCCATGATCTGATGGCAAGTCAAAGCTTTCATATCACCTGTAAGGGTAAAACAGAGATCTCTCTACACACACATATGAGAGAAAGAGGGTGGGAGAGAAAGTAATTTCCTTTGAGTGCATTTCTATGGTGGTAGGACTTGTATGTGAAAAAGAAGAACAAAGTTTGCATTACTATGGACATAGAATGTTACTGCCATTCAAGTAGGGACAGTGAGCACAGGTCTTCCCCATATGATATATGTATAAGAAACTAGATAACAGGTATATGCTCTCCAAAAGTATAGCCATGTTAGACTTCTAGAACCAAAGCAAGAATCTTGTAACAAACACATAGCATATGTTTCATGCCCCAGAGGTTAGCACTGCAGTCGATATCTGTCTTGGCTACTGATACAGACGCACAAGTTTTTTTCTGGGATCATTCTTGAGCTGTTAGTATTAGTAATAGGATGCAATGGCATGCATAACAGCCAGAAGAGTGAGACACAGCAGGAAAGCACTGCTAACATGGCAAAATATACATCTAACTATTTCCATGCACTGCATTACCTTTCTTTCCATTGCAGGGAGAGGTACAGGGCCAGTGTAGCATGGCAGATAAGACAGATCAAATCTACATTTCACCATACTCATTCCAGATGTAGCCCCAAAGGGACGTTACATGTGAATGTGGGCTTCAGGAACAGAGAGAGGGATAGTAATAAACAATCAGGTGGAGTGTTTCAGCCACAGGGTTTGATGAGAACTTGTGAAGGGTGTTGAGGAATTTCAATTTCATATAGAGAATATCTTATTTGACCCATTGGCTTAATGTTTTCTTCTCTTGTAAAAGTCCACAAGTAGGGAAGCATTTAGAAAATCCTCATATAAGACATTCAGGGCCATAAGAAACAATCATAAACCCCACTTCCTGCCTGCCAGCCTTGGGCAACTTCGAGGCAATCATTAGCAGAGAGCCCTTATGTTTCTAATGCTAGATGATTGGTGTCTCAATCACGTTAATATTATACACTAAAAGCAGCTGCATCTTCAGGTAAATGAGGCCCCAGCTGGTAAGGTAAGGAAACAAGAAAACATTCTAGGCAGACATAGGGCAGTTCATTCATTCACAAGGCCACAAATAGGGCAGCCAGCTCATTATTGCACATACTGATGAAGACAGGATCGAAGAGCAGATGGGCACAGGTGGGCAGACAAGCTAGCTACTCAGGAGAAAGCAGAGAGATTGCATGGGCAGCTAACCATTACAACAGAAGGATTGGGGAACAGATCAATGCAAGAGATGGAGGAATGGATCAATATGAGAGGGAGGCAGGTACAATTGAAAGATGGAAAGAAAAGATACTGAAGAGAGGTGGAGAAACAGATAAAGCAGGACAGACCCAGAGTGGAAAGGATGGAGATGCAGATAAGAAAGACTGAAAAAAAAGTGGGGTGATTGTGCTAACAGGCTAGCAATGTAGTGGAACAGACCATGAGTGGGAAGTGTGGGAATGACAGAATAGATTGCTACAGTCAGTAGATTGATTTTGTTGTTAGATATATTGCAGGTCAAATGCAGCCCTCACACCCCATTGCCTTCACATGTGGTTTTTTCCCCTTCCACCTGCCTGTCAGCCCCCTGCTGCGTCCTCAATTTTTATTTCAGTCAGAGCCTCTTATATTTCAATGCAGCAAGTCTACCAGCTCTGGAGGGGAGGAAGGGAAAAGCAACAGGTGACTCAGCTTTCATCCTTTGTATCCTGCTGCCTCCATGATCCTTTGCCAAGGGAAATGTTTTTTAAAAGCTTTCAATTGCAATACTTTGTTAGTTCACCAACAATTTACTCATTGTGAAATTACTGATCAACACTCCAGGTGATGCAGGCCTAGGAGAAGACTGTACCAGTTCAGTGCGCAAATGTTTGAACTGGCTGGAAAGTGCTCACATTCTAGACCATCCAGAGTCATTTTAATGAGCTGTCAAAATTCAAAGCAGAGTTGTTTGACAAGTTTACTGTAGATGCAGAAAGTTTTACACACACACACAATGACTGTCAGAAGAAATAGCAAGCCGTGTACTTTCCTTGAGCCTGCTTCACCACCAAGGAACTAATCAGAAGCTAGAAAGGGTTTCACAATAATCCTCATCCTATTCTCTATACAGTACCTGATCAACACATTGTCTTTCAGTGCAGCTGCCACCACCAAGCCTCATAGGAAAATCTCTCTGTGGACTGCTTCAGACATAATGGGGCACTATGGTTCCCTGAGACAGTATGTGGATAAGCTTGCCATAGTGAGAACTTGGAAAATTACAGTTTTCAAAGTAATGCATTCCTGTTCCTCAAAATAGGGCTTCAAAAGGTGATTTTTTTTGTTGCTATTCATTGCAATATTGTTGCTGTTATTTTTATAAAAGTCCTATTTGTTGTGATTCTCATTGCTTTTCAGTTTTTTTTTAAATATATTGGAAAAAACAGGCTTATGTGATAGTTTCCCCCTATCCTAAGCCCTTTGAAAAAGGGCTAGGCAAACTGGAGCACTCCACTCCTACCCAAGCACTCCCTAGAGCCTTCTTTTCAACCTTTTCCAAGTGCAAAGGAGAGATGTGACTAAGCCAAAGTAAAACCACTTTTCCTTTCCCTTTCCCCAGAGAGGAAAAGAACCTGTTTGTGTGCCAAGTAGCTAAAAGGAATCCAAGTGGAGCATCCTTCTACAAATGTACAGCAGCTTTAAAAGTTGTACAGTTCCAGCAACCAATTACATTTCAAAGACATGTTGGAATCAACAACCAGCCAGGGAAACATAGTAATAATCCCTGACACCCCCTAACTAAAATGGTGCCTCACCAATTACAGAAAAGTAGATCTTCTATACTCAGGTTTTCCCTTGGCTAAAGAAACAGGTATCTAAACCTTAAGATGAGCCTTTGCCAGCTTTTCTAATGCCAATGGTCAGCATCCCAAGAGGAAAGCTTGAAAGAACAGGCCAGTTTCCCAAACAAAGGCAGTAAAATTTTATGCCTCTAACCTCTGAAGGTTCCAAATGTTTTAGCACCTCTACACCAAGAGGAAGCCTGATTGCCAAAGGCTATTTCCCTTGATATTACATAACTCTCTGCCATCATAAGCGGTAAATTAATCCCTTTTTAGCTGGATGTAGACTGATTCATAGCCACTAGATAATGTATGAGTAGTATTAAGAGTAAGTGTGATATAGTGATTTGAGCGTTCACTATGAAGTTTATCAAACGGGAGGAATTTCTCTTAAATTAGAATGAAAAGAAAGTGGGGCCAAAACGCATTCACTTAAAGTCGCTAGTTTCGCGCAATTACGTGAATAGGCATTGCATTCAAACTGGCTCCCCATTGCCCGAAAATAGCATGCCATTGCCCAAATTTGTGTGTGGCAGTCTATCACACACTAATGTGAAATCACATGATTGCATTTGGACTGACTTCCCATTGCCTGACTTTGTGTGTAGTGGGTTATCATGCAATAACGTTAAACCCCATGATTGCGTTCAGATTGCCACTGGATTATACGTCCAATTCCCCTTGTCTGATAAACTCCTATGACTCTGCAGACCAAGTTTGAATCCTGTCTCAGCCATGAAAACCTACTGGGTGACCTTAGGCAAGTCACATGCTCTCAGCATAAGAGAAAGGCAAAAACACACATCCTCTGAACAAATCTTGCCAAGAAAACCCCATGAATTTGACCATAGGTCAAAAATAACTTGAACAAGCATGGCAACAAAACATTATCACTTTTAAACAAAACATTGGGCCAGTACAGTACAGACTGGCCCTTTGTGATGCCCTCATCATGTGCTAGGGTTGCCACAGGGCGCTCTGCCCACATGCCCCTCAACCCTAGCACATGACGAGCGCATCACAATGGTGCCTCACAAAACCACAAATCCCAGGATTTTGTAGGATGGAGTGGCAATTAAAGTGGTGTCAAAATGCATTATTTTTACAATGTAAATGCACACTGAGTGGATGAAATGTCTGATTTGGTATAAGCCAGAAAGTGAGAAAGTATATTTTTGACTTCCAGAATTGCATAGATGTGGCCATTGTGGCTGGGAGATTCTGCTTGGTGTAGTCAAAAAGATAATTTTGTAACAGCCTCCTATGAATTCGATGCAGTATCTGTTGTACCTGGGGCATAATTGCCATTGAAAGGCCAGCGCTAATACTTTCAAACCTTAGTCTGATTGGGCTTTTTAAGAGTAAAGATTCAGGCATCTCAGTAGAGTAACAGCAGTGTACAGTACTAGCCATATCCTCAGCAAGGCCTTGTCTGTGTCAGCCATGCTCCTCTTAACTGAGATATAGTTGTTAACCTCCTGTGTGATGGGAACTTCCTATTAAAAGGAGACTCTTGTGCTATTCTGTACAGCAGCCCATTATTGTTTTGTAGCATCCAATTAAAGAACGGAAACAAAACAAGCCTACTTTTCCTTTGGATCTGATTGTTCTCTTGCCTCCTGGGGTGCTTGAAACAAACAGCATTTGCCATTCGAAATGTGTTTGCTTTCCAGCCCAGGACTCCTTGCTCTTCCTACCTCCCTTCCATTTCTCAGCAGCCTCTACCAAAGAAAGGGGGTACAAGAAGATGCCAACCTGGGTGACAGCCAAATTTGGAAATGTTGCTACAAGCCCAGCCCTGATACTGGAAAGGCAGGGTTTTTATCAGCTCTCTAGCAAAGAAGGAAGGCAGAGATGGATGTCACTCTGTGCCATTGTGTTTTTGTGTGAGGGACGAGCGCCCTCTTCCTGCATTCTATAGATTTGTGTACTGTGTTTCTTGTCTCTCTTCAGCATTATATTGTGCTTCAGTTCATTATTCTGAACTCTCCTTTTATGCCTACTTCCTTTCTTCTCCTTCTCCCCCCCCCCACTATATTCCTTGCTCACTCATCTGACTCTGCATTTTCCTAGTCTCATGGACTCCAGTCACACTCTGATGTTTGCTTGCAATGAATTTGGTAGACTGTAGCAGATGCCTTAGGCAATGAGCCAGGGATCTAAAGTGTGTACATGCATTCAGGTGGAGTGTTGTTTTTAAATCTTTACTATCTTTGTTATTCGGAGTTACTGGATAGCAGTGTGTGGTTACATGCTGAGTAGCAGCATGTAACCTCATAGTAATACTGCTTCCATACTAGAATCATAGAGTCATAGAGTTAGAAGAGACCACAAGGTCATCTAGTCCTGCCATCCAGGAATACACAATCAAATCACACCCAACAGATGGCTACCCAACCTCTGTTAAAGGACCAACAAAGAAGAAGACTTTACCACACTCTGAGGGAGTGTGTTCCACTGTCAAATAGCTCTTACTATCAGGACGTTCCTACCTAATGTTTAGGAGGAATCTCTTTTCCTGTAGCTTGCATTCATTATTCCGTGTCCTGTCGTCTGGAACAGCAGAAAGCAAGCTTGTTCCATCCTCAGTATGACACTCCTTCCAATACTTATATAAGGCTATCATTTCCCCTCTTAACCATCTCTTCTCCAAGCTAAACATAGCCAGCGTGCTAAGTCTCTCCTCATAAGGCATGCTTTCCAGATCCTTCGCCATGTTTGTTTTCCTCCTTTGGACAACATCGTTTTTTAATTGTGTTGCCCAGAACTAGACACAGTATTCCAAGTGAGGCCTGATCAAAGCAGAATAGTTAGAACTACTTCAGTACTACTTGGGATTTGAAGTTTGGTGGTACTTGCAGTTCTCTGCAGTTGCCTTATAATTGTATCGCAGAAAATTCTCAATATTTTGCTAAATTACAAATTCCAGGATTTTTAGGATACAGCTATGATAGGTAAAACAGCATTGGAGTGTCATAACTCTGTAGTATGGGTACACCCTCAGAAGTCTCTCTCCTGAGTAATCCCTGCTGTGCCCTGGGTTAATCTCAGTCCCTCATGAGGCACTGTGGGTGCTTAATTTTGAGAAACTATATTTTGATGGCATGGCTGGCCAGAAGAGAATCTACTAGAGTGAGATTAATCTGGAAATTACTACCAATCCTCCTCCTACTGCTCTGATGCAAAAGTCTCATTCAACTTGAAGCAGCTGCAACAGGCCAGCCATCCCTGGTTGGAAAAAAAAAGGGTTTGAATCATAGAATCATAGAGTTGGAAGAGACCGCAAGGGCCATCCAGTCCAACCTCCTGCCATGCAGGAAATCCAGATCAAAGCATCCCCAACAGATGGCCATCCAGCCTCCGTTTGAAGACCTCCAAGGAGGGAGACTCCACCACACTCCGAGGAAGTGTGTTCCACTGTTGAACAGCCCTTACTGTCAGGAAGTTCCTCCTAATCTTGATGTGGAATCTCTTTTCCTGCAGCTTGGATCCATTGTTCCTGGTCCTGTTCTCTGGAGCAGCAGAAAACAAGCTTGCTCCCTCCTCAATATGACATCCCTTCAAATATTTAAACAGGGCTATCATATCACCTCTTAACCTTCTTTTCTCCAAGCTAAACATACCCAGTTCCCTAAGGCTTTCCTCACAGGGCTTGGTTTCTAGACCCTTCACCATTTTAGTCGCCCTCCTTTGGACACGCTCCAGTTTCTCAATGTCCTTTTTGAATTGTGGCGCCGAGAACTGGACACAATATTCCAGGTGGGGCCTGACCAGAGTAGAATATAGTGGCATATTACTTCCCTTGATCTAGACACTATACATCTATTGATGCAGCCTAAAATTGCATTGGCCTTGTTAGCTGCCGCATCACACTGTTGACTCATGTTCAACTTGTGGTCTACTTGGACTCCTAGATCCCTTTCACATGTTGTCTCCTTAAGCCAGGTGTCCCCCATCCTATATCTGTGCATTTCATTTTTTTGCCCTAAGTGCAGTACCTTACATTTCTCCCTGTTGAAGTTCTTTTTTGTTAGCTGTGGCCCAGCTTTCTAGTCTATTCAGGTCAATTTGAATTTTGATCCTGTCCTCTGGAGTATTAGCTATTCCTCCTAATTTGGTGTCATCTGCAAATTTGATAAGCATTCCCCCAATTTGTTCCTCCAAGAAAAAGTGTGTGGATAAACCTTGTGGTCTCTTCCAGCTCTGTGATTCTATGACTGTGTTGGGGAACCTGTGACATGCAAAGCCGTCTTTGAGGGCACACAGCAGCCACAGGAAGTAGGGGTGGGGTGCATGCTTAGTTCCTTGTTGCAACTCTGTTTGCCTCCCAGTGGGTTTCATGGCCTAGGTGGAATTCAAGCTCTGGTCTCCAGAGTTGCATACTCAAACCTCTGGCACTCTTTGTTCTTGTTACTGTGTTTTAATATGCTTGTTATTGTTGTTTTGTTATGTACTACCAAGTCATTTCCAACTTATGGACCCAGACCACTCTCCCTCCCTTTTGAGCACCAGTTCCTGGTAACCCTAAGGTAAAACTATCATGATGCAAGCTTCATCAGAGGGGGATTTCCATTGCCATCCTCTGAGGCAGAGAGAGTGTGACTTGTGTACATGGTGCCTTCAAGTAGTTTCTGACTTATGGTGACCCTAAGGTAAAATATCATGGTGTTTTCTTGGAAAGTTTCATCAGGGGGGTTTTGCTATTGCTAGCATGAGAGAGTGTGCCTTGGGTTTTTCCCTGGATGTCCCACCCTCGGAAAGCAGACGTCCTGCTCCCTTAAAGTCCTTCCCCCAGTACCCAGTGACACCTGGTGCAGGAAAGCCACTGAATTTGAGCACTCAGTCTCTAAAAGGTTCACCATCACTGTTCTATGATGTAAATGTAAAATTATTTAGTTGGGGACTTATTCTGAGTAAAAATTTCACTTTTTAAAAAAGTGTTCATTTTTGCATGTAAAAAGGAAATAACCAAGATTTCCAAGTCTGCCTGAAAAAAACCTAAGAACCATGTGGGGATTTCTGATAGCCAAAATACACTGAAAAAGTAAGCCCACCAAAGGACACTGAAATAACATGTAAGGGAATTTGCTAGGGGAATAAAGACCAACAAAGGGGCAGTGAAAGTTAGAGAAGGTTGCTAGACTGAAGAAACATAAACGCCCAATGCAGAGCTAAAGGTCTGTATTCATCAGATGCCCTTAGCATTCTTCCTCTCTGTGTAAAATCCTTCTCTCTGGATGAATTATTTTAACAGTTCCAGCAGACATTTTACCTTGGCTAGCCCCAGAATGTAAATAGAAGTGTGGGAATGTCAGAGTGATTCCATTCTGCCTTGCACATCATCAATAGAAATGACAATTCAGTTCTAGGCAGCACAGTGTTTATGGCTGGTGATGATGGACAATAAATTAATTATTAATGTTCAAACAAAAGGATCCTCTCCTTAAGGGGTGTGCAGATACAGATACAATATGGGTGTAGATAAAGATATAGATACAGATAGGTAGGCAGAAAAATGGGTGGGTATACATGTCTGTACACTCCTGATCACAAAGGTCATCTGTGTTGATAGCTTATTGAAAAATAATTACTATACTTCTTTGCAGCCAAACTATCCAAATTGCAAAAGTTGTCGCAATATCATTTCAACTCATTTGGCCTTAACAAGCTGTTAAAAGGAACCAAAAGAGCGTTTCTTCCTCAGTTGGTGATGGGTGTGCATGAGAGTTATGTCTCTCAACTGAAATTGTGCCACACACACACACACACACACATATATATATATATCATTTCAAGCCATTGTCATTTCTTATTCAACAAGTTCTAGTGAAAATAATAGAAGATTAATGGCAGCAAAGCTTTGGCCAATTGTATCCATAAAATCCAAAGCATCATAGGTATCTTCACAATAATACATTTGCAAATGATTGGCACTATAGTCACAGCACCAATCATTTGTAAACTGTGGCTCTGTAGAACAAACCTAGCAGCTAGTTAAATGGACTCCAATGCCTGTAATGTGAGAAAGTGCTATCATCATGTTAAAACCAAAATAGTAATTCTAAGCCCCCACTACAGCAAGTAATTATTGTCCTTCCTTTTTTCTTACTGTCATTACCAGTTGAGTCAATACTTGAAATTAGCTTCCTACTTCAGTAAGGCAAATAATCCAAGTAAATACACCCAATAGAAAGCAAGGCTACTTTTTTTTTGGTAAGATGATCTTAAATCACACACACAAACATTTTCTGTCTCAATTTATTCCAGAAGCAAAATACAAGAAAAAGCACTTGGGAGTTTTTGACCATACTGTGGATAATTCAGTAATGAATGCCCTTAAAAGACATCCCATATGCAGCAATCCACAATTGATCCGAGAGAAGAGCTGTTGATTCAATAAAATACATAAGTACCCTAGTATAAATTTCCACTAGGAAACTGGAGAAATGCCTTTATTTGTGATACAAAGTTGACTGGATTATTGAAGTCCTCCTTCTAAATACCATATGAGTTAGGAGGTATAATAAATCCTTGTGATCTTTTCCAAAACTATTAGCAAACACATTTGTATATAGATCTGAGGCTTACTCAACTCTCTAGAGACATTTTGACCATACCCAGTATTTATATTATTATCTCAGTTTTGTCTTATTTCTGACTGTCAGTTCTAGTTTGTTGTAATCTGATGCAACTTCTTCTCACTGTCTACTAAACAGAAGGGTCATCTTGCTTCCAGTTGTTAAATGGACACACAAAGATGCATCCTGTCATTACTACTGTTATTAATATTATTAATATAAAATATATATACTTGTAATATACAAGTAAGTTGTTGTAAATTAAAATATAAATTTATATCATGCAACAGCTCCAATAAAGAAATTAAGCCATATAGTTGTCAGTGACAACTATAGTCAATTAAACCATACAGCTCAACTGATGCAACAGCCTATTGTATATCACCGAATGCCTGGCACAGTGGAAATTCTTAATCTACAGTTGGCCCTCTGTTTTCACAGGGGGTCCGGAATGGAGGCTCACGTATATTCAAGCCCCATAGGTTTGAATGGGGTGTGTCCCCATGTGCCTGCACGTGGGGCACGCCCCATTAAAAATAGCAGAGGTCACCCCTCCATGGATTTCCAAGGTTGTGGATCTGAAATCTGTGGGGTGGGGGGGGGGGGGGTAAATGTAGTGCCAAACTGTAGGCCTATCTACACTGCCAGAATGTTCTGGGCTGGTCCCAGAGTATTCTGGCCTTGAAGTTGCTCCAGATTGTCCCTGTTTGCTCCACACTGCCTAAACAAGCTGCCTAAACTCTTGTCCTGGTATGCCACCAGATTCTGCCACCTCTGGTGCAAGTCATTTCCTTTGAGGTCAGAAACAAGGCACCTCATTCTGTCTTCAGAGAGAGTGACTTGCACCAGCATCAACAGGACTAGGCAGCACAGCAGGACGTACATGTAAACAGTTGCTCCAGAGTGCTCTGGATTTGCCTGGGATAACACATATTTGGCGAAGGGATAACACAAATTGTCCCTCTACTGTTACTGGATAAATAAGGCTAAAGAAGTTTACCTATATCTGGTCACCTTTGACAACTTTCTTCAATTATTTTGCCTATGCTTATATGCTATTTAACTGGAGAGGCAGGAAACTAAACTTTTTAGATCTCAGGAATCATTTTCTGCATGTATAGCAAAACCACATTTTGAAAAAAAAAGAAAAAGGAAAAAGAACAAAAATGCATATTAGAAATCAAAAGTGGAATATGGTTATGGAGCAATGTCTAGAAGGAAAGTTATGAGACATTGCCTCTAATCCATCACATGTAAAATTGTCATTTGTCCAGTTTTAAACCACTCTGAGATGATGTTGGTGTTGTAGCTGTTTTTTGCATCCCAGCAAACTTAAATTATTAAATTAGTTAATAATTTAATTAGCATTCCCATGCAAACAAAGCCAAAGGATGCTTCCCGCTCCCCTCTCAGGGAGCTTTCTTTCTGTTGGTGAGAAAGTGTTTCAAGAGCACTCTCCTGTGAGATGCTAAAAGGAAAGCAACCTGATTTTCTCAAGGACAAAAGCTATATTAATGCACAATTATCTTGGCAGTCAGTGATAATGGCTTCAGAATGTGACAGTCGATTGAGATTTGTAAAATTTCTGAGATATATCTATATAAAGCATATTTTACAAGAGCCTGACAGTAGGTTAACCCTTTCTGGATATAATTTTCTTTGACTTCTTTGTTCCTTACTTTTTCTGCCTGCATGTATTTGTCTTGAGAGTAATGAAAAGAATTTGAAGAGCTTTTGAGATCTGTGAGATCAAGCTGCAAACAGAATTATTCAAAACACCTTTCTTTTAAGTATTTTAAATATAGAAAAGATTGGTGAGTGGTATCTATAATACACAGGGATGGGGGATGTAGAACACCCTAATTTGCCCTAAAAGTCTGACATTTTTAGGGTGAGGTTCTACTGACTAAGCTATTCTGATCTATACAGACTAGAGATGAAGACCTACTTGCCATACCAAAATAAATAAATAAATAAAATCCTTACATATACAAGAGTAGCATACCAAAGAGGAAACTACTGGTAGGCAAGATCCCATCCCTCTTAAATCTCAATTTCAGAGTTGTTTGGGAAGAGACAGAAGTATGAGAAGGCTTGCCCATGTGTGACCTAAATTCTGAAGTAATATAGCCCCAACACAGTGAAGGCTGAGAGCTATGTTAAAAGGTATACGTACAATACAAAGGAGGGTTTATCAACAGAAGATGATATTGATTTGCACAGAGCATGTGTTTACTAATATGTAGGTATATTTACAATTCACACATAGTTATTGGTGTTAAAAGGAAATACAGTTTGCCATAGCGGTGAAAACTTTGTCTGGATGACCTCCCTTTCAGCTGTTTAAGGCACTAGCTTCTATTTTGCTACAGTGCTGGGTGTGCTTTACATACCCACACACCCTTGCAGATGAGTCCTATTACAACTCAGTACTTGACAAGGAGGGAGGAAAGGAAATCATCCTTGGTGCTTCCCATATGAGAGAACAGGCATTGTGGCTGCCCTCTGAGCCCCTTCCAGAAAGAAATAACAAAAGGGCAGGCAGCCAAGACACTTGGTGTGTAATCTAATCAAATAGTTATTAGGTTTCCTGATCTCCTAGTCTCCCCCGGATTCCCTCCAAAGTCCAAATAATTAGAGTAAACTATTTTTGATCAATTGCATATGCCTTATCATCAGCTCCAGATGGGTCTGGATTTTCTTTTTAAAAAAATCACAAAATACATGCAAAAGGAAGAAGGACTGAATGGGTGCATAACAGGGAAAAAATTAGTTAGTTAATGAAGCAGTGGCAACAGCTTGATCCGTATGATAATTCTGATGTCCCTGCCTGCATCAAAGTGTCTGCTGCTTGTTCAAGAGTTTTCACTAATCTCACCGCCTCCTCTTCCACTCTTCTTCTCTCTCTGGCCAGTGCTGTGTGTGCAGCTGCTGCAGCCAATAGGTACCCATCTATTGCTGCTGTTGCAGTTGCCTGAATATTCCCACGACTGTCACAATGGTCTGACTTCATAAGCATGCTTAGCAGATACTGTCCAGTCAGTGATCCTAGCTATTTAACTGACGAGTATGACACCAGATGGTTTCCCAGATATATGTTCATAAGAGATCTGTCCAGTTTAAAAAAGGATATCTAGCCAGCCTAGGCTGTACCTGGGAGGGAATTTGTTGTTGTTATTTTGAATATATGTGTATCATGAGTTTCTTCTACCATGAAACTGAAGGTACGCTGTTTCCCATACAAGCACTGACCCCATTTAGACTTGAATAATTTCAGCAGATCTCATTCCTTGTGTAATAGAAGGTTCTTGCAAGAAGTGGCTTGATCCAACTTTGAGTTAATCACAGTCCACTGGAATACATAGACAAGTGACTAGAAGGAACACTGTATTTATGTAGCTTCTTCCATGTTCCTGAATCATAATGCAAGCTGGTTAACAGGGTCAGGAAGACCTGGGTTGCCATGGAGTTTTAACAGAGAGATGAATATTTCATAGAGACAATACCATTTTTGCAGCAGGCATTGCATTTGATTAAGGATGGCAGGCATGATTGCATTCTCAAGTACATATTCAACACTAGTTTTAACAGTGTGTTACTAACCAAATAGAATGCAACATCTCAACCATTAGATAGTCTGAAGGCTAGCCTAATATAATGAATTTAATTACATTCCATTTTGACTATGGTAACATGCTGTGCATGCAGCTGCCTTTCCAAATGTCTTTGGAAACTTCACCTGGACCAGAATGCTGCTGCCTTCAGAGCCAGTTACAGGAAGTGTATGATTCCCTGTTAGAATAGTTTAACTGGGTATCAGTCTGCTTCCTGGCAAACCAGGGACTTGGACATTTGAAATACTGTTTTCTTCTATTAAAAGGAAGAAGGAAAGGAAGGGGGGGGGTATGGCAGCAACTTTAAGATGAACTGGTTTTTATTTTTGCATGGGATTTCATGAATATAGACCTACTTCTTCAGACACAGTATGGAATGATATTAAGCCCTCAGGCATAAAGCATATTTACACAGTTGCAGGAGTGGAGTAGAATGTAATACATCCAGAATGATGGAAATCATAACCTTTGGCCTAAATTTTCAAAGGGCTGAAGGTGATACAGGTCTTTCAGCTCTTTACAGTGTTGATGAATGAAAGCAATAAATCTGCTTACCAAACGTCAGTTTCCCAAGGATCACAACACTCTTTGAGAAGATGATCCTTGTTATATGTGCAGTAGCAAGGATTCCTATATTAATATACATAGTGTGACATTTTGATATTCTTTTTGTTCATACCTGTGCTAATAGCTTGGAATCTGTGAGTATAATTCAATTCAGTAGTTTCTTTTTATAGGTTTCCTTTGTACAGGAACGCTGGGGTTTGGTTCCAAGATCCCCCGTGTATAACAAAATCTGTGTATGCTCAAGTCCCATTAAATATAATGATGTAGCAAAATGGTGTCCCTTATAAAAAATGGAAAACCAAGGTAAATTTATACTTTTTTGGAACATTTTCAAACCGTGTATGCTTGAATCCGTGTATAAAAAAATCCATGTATTAGAAGGGCTGACTGTAATTTCCTTGTTCAAGGACCATAACCTGTAAATCCGATACTATGTGTCCAGGAAGGTTTACATTTTGTGCAACTGGTTTGTGGATATTGCTATTTCTCATTTAAGATTTATGTCCATTAATTCTCTTACATAGAAACTGTCCTTTTTTTCCAGTGTAGAAGGGCATTGCTGTCATAGAATGACATATATCAAATTAGAGGAAGATAAATTAAATGTACCTCTGATGTTGTGAATGATTGTTATTGACTTCTTTAATGTTACTCCCAAAGTAGATGTGGGGACAGTGTTGGCATTGGGGTTTGTACAGGGTCTTGTCCTTGTATTACCATCCATGTTATGAATCCTGTTGTGAGTAGTTGTTTATGATTTGGAGGTTGTCTGTAGGCCAATAAAGGCCTGCCTGAGAGCTTGTGAGAGGACTGTGTTATTCTCCAGAATTGGTTGTTGCTCATTGGAGTTTATCACATGGAAAGGAAGCATCCAAATCCCATGGATAAATGGGGTTTAAACCTGGGAATGTCCCACAAGAGCAGGATTGTTTTCAGACATCACGTGACTTGGGCATTAACACGACATTAACCCATGGAGAAAGCTGCAAAATCACACCGCTTTTTCAACTTTGGGAAAATCTCAAAGTTAAAGAGTGGCACGATTTTGAGGCTTTCTGCACGGGTTAATGTCATGTTAATGATATAATTGCCTGACATATCTGAAAACAATCCCACTCATACGGGATATATCCAGGATTTAAACCCCGTTTATCCACGGGATTTGGGTGCTTTGCCTCTCATATGATAAAGTCCATTGTATGATTATTAATTCCCTCAGCTTAGAAACAATACTTCCATCAATGCAGGCTAAACTCCCCTTCTTTGCTGCTTCATCACACTGCTGGCTTGTGTTCAATTTATGATCAACAATAATCCCAAGGTCCTATTCACAAGTACTACTGAAGACCCATGTATCCCCCATCCTTTACCTGTGCATTTGGTTTGTGTAGCCTAAATGTAAAATTTTGCATTTGTCTCAATTTAATTTAATTAATTTCTGCCCAATTTTCTTGTCTATCAAAGTCCTTTTGAATACTGTTTCTTTCAGTGTTTTAGCCACCCCTCCGAGTTTTGTGTCATCTGGAAACTTGATAAGAATTCCCTCTACCCCACCATCTAAGTCATTGATAAACATGTTGAAGAGTAATGTCCCTAAGAAAGAACACTGAGGCATTCCACTCGAGACCTCTTCCCATTTTGAAGCACAGTTACTGAGGATGATTGTTGTGCCTTTAGTTGTGTTCTTAATTGGTTGGCTTTTATGTTGTGCTTTAATCAATATTTTGTTTTCAAACTTGTATTTTGATGTTGTTAGCCTCCTTGAGGGACTCCTTTGACCGAAAGCTGGAGGGATAAATGTAATTAATTAATAAATATTCATTAGAACAACCTTCTTCAACATGAAAAGACCCTTCTAAATGTTCTTAATTTCAGCTGCCACCAGCTTCAGACAACATGGTCAGTGGTCAGGAATGTTGAGAATTGTATCAAAAGGACCAGAGGGGACTCTGGTTAGATAAGATTTTTTTTATAATTTTAGGAGTTAACCTCTAGAGATCTTGTTAAACAGTCTTTTTCAAAACCCTTCAGATTTCAAACCTTGCATGGGAAGTAAAGTATATTTAAGATAGCACCCCTCTCACATAAATTTTTCCCATTTATCACTTGAGCAAAAATTGGCCACATATGCCAGTGGGAATTACATGTCAAATATTTTGTTTGACTACATTTCATGTGTTTTGGTGTTCACTGGAATTAGAAAACATAGAGGCAGATGATAGTTAAGAAGTCAGAACAAAGAGCTCCTTTTTTCAGATATTAATTTTTATTAGTAGACTCCTTGGTAATGTTTTTTATACTGATGTTACTCGTAAATCATAATTCCCATATATCACTGAATGTAACAATAGTTTTGACATAAACAACTAGCATAATTAAAATCATACCTTTAAATTATACTATCATAAGCACAGCCTAAATTTATTTACATATAGATAGCTTTATGTGATTAAACTGAAAATTTAGCAAGATGTCATGTTTTTAAAGAAAATTATAAAGAACAAAAAAAAAATTAAAACCAGAGGATTCTCCTTTCTCCACCACTGAGCCTCACCGCGCTCATGCCTTCTCTTCCACTGAGTTTTAGGATTTTAAAGGAATATGGGTGGATGTCACATCCCATTTCTGCCAAAAGACCAAGCATTTGGGGACCAGTACTGTCATCCCCTCTTAGGGTGTCACCCAGTGTGGCCCACATCCCCTGCATCCCCTAGTGATGTGCTTGCAAAATGTGCAATATAAAAACCTTCCAATTAATCTGGTCATTGTTAGTTCATATCAGATTTGTAGAATAAGACTGGTTTAAAGCAACACATAGATGTGACTGAAGTGGCAAGAACAACACATTTGGTTCCAGGACCCCCGTGGATACCAAAATACATTGCAACTCAAGTCTCATTAAATACAATTGCACAGTAAAAATGGTGTCCCTAGTATAAAATGGTAAAATTAAGATTTGCTTTTTTGAAATTATATATTTTTAAAATATTTTCAAACAGTGGATGCTTGAATCAGTGGGGAAAAACCAATGGATATGGAGGGTTGACTGTATTTTGACTCTACTGTACTTTAAGGCTAATAGGTTTATTTCAATATGAGCCTTTGTCAATAACTTGCTGAGACAATGCTAACTAGGGGATTACAGAAGCTGTAGTCCTAAAAAGTAGCTGTTGTAGAAAATGGTGTACACCTGGCCCAGCAAGACAGGTGTCCTACCATAGCTAATACCAAAAATAGCTAACAGCAAAAGGAATTTCCCTGTCATGAAATACTATGTCTCTAGAATGTTTTGCTTCACTGATAGAATTAAACTCTGCTGCTACTCCATCCATGTCATGCCATCCAGTTAACATAAATGTTTATGGAAGGCATGGGTCAGAGTGGGCGAGGAGAAGAGAAGCCAAGCTCTTCAGCTTGACACATTCTGTCAGTATATAAAATATGCCAATGTATATGAGAGTTAGGCTGACAATGAAACCATAAATCCAAGATAAATAATTTATCTTCTGTGAACACATTTCAGTGTGGGTTTTTTAAACATCCATTTGTTTCTAGGATCTAGTGAACTGGGGCTGCCACTTACTGACAAGTTTCTCCAGTGGTGCCTTTCCTAGCAATGGTGTTGACAACACAGTTTCAACTGGAATAAGTTCTTTTCGCCATGCCATCACTTCATAAATGGTGAATTAGACTATTGGGAACAAACAAAAGAAAGACTCTGCTTAAACCTGGCACCCCCTCCCCACCTCACATGCACACAATGATCAGATCAAGTAAGCATGTGCTATTTTTAAATGTTTAATGAGAAATGTGTTACTCATTAGCAATAACAATGTTGTGTTAGCCTAACTGTTCTGCCTTCTGCCTACTGGCAAGAAAGAGGAAATAATGACACAAACTTGCAAGTGAGAGCTTAAATTAAAAATATTTCTTCTGTTACAGAAAAGGAATAGTGAAATCCTTTTGAAATGGTGACTCGCTATTAAAGATGTGTAACAATGGATTCCTTAAATATAACAGCTGTCATCATGCATTGCAAAAGGAAGGAGGGGAAGAGAAAAAGATTGAAAGAAAAGAAAGAAAAAAGAAAATTACAACCTGATCCTACCTAAATAGGAGTGAACTGTTACTTTTGCAGCTTTAGTATAGGGGTGTTTATACAGTTACTTCCAAATCCAGATATTGACCCAGCTCAAAGCAAGATGGAAGGAGAGGGAGAAATCATGATTAAAATTTTCCTGCCCACTTCCTGAAGTCTGATCAAAGTTGTAAACCTCTAATACATTTGTCAAGAGTATAAAGCTCAATAAGTTATTTGACCCAAGTTGCATGAAATATGTATTCTTGTATTTCCCTTTTTTCGGTGTATCTATTTGACTCTCTCCAAGTGGAATGACCTACCTCTTGTGCTCATGCATAGATGTTACTTTAACATAATTTGTAGAATGGCCTTTTTTGAAAATACTGTGTGTGTGTGTGTGTGTGTGTGTGAGAGAGAGAGAGAGAGAGAGAGAGAGAGAGAGAGCCACTTTCACTTCCCCTGCTATCCCCAAAATATTAACTAGGCCATTATAATAATGATATGATATGCTAAATTCTAAAATGTTTTAAGAAGTTTAAATACAAACACTTCCACATGGCTCCTGCATAGCATTGTGCCACAACAGTGCTCTCACTATTGTTGCTGTTGAATGCTAAGATGACCCTGTGATGGGTTTTCTTAGCAGGAGATGTTCAGAAGTTTGGCAATTGCCTTTCTCTGAGGTGGAGAGAGTGTGACTTGCCCAAGGCCACCTAGTAGGTTTTCATGGCCAAGTGGGGGATTTGAATCCTGGTCTCCCAAAGCCCACTCCACACAAATCACTGTGACACACTGACTCTCAATGCTTTCACTAGTGCTTTCAGGGTTACATCAGTTTTTTAGAAGAGAGAACAACTTCAGTGGTAATACCAAGCCTAACCCTATCTTTAGGCAGATTGTGGCATCTACCTCAGGTGGCAAATGCTGCTGAACCCTTGTGCACCTCTCCCTGTTATAATCAGGAAGAGCAATGTTTACATATGTAGTCTGTCAGGATTTTGGGTTAATTCAGTAATTAAAGCAACTATGGATATCAGTATGTAGACCACACCTTCTCCCACTGCCAAAGATGGAGGGTTTAGGCTGTTGGTAACCCTAGAGGTGCCAGCTAATCTGGCGAAGATGGTGACCAGAGGTTGTTCCTTCAGACCTCTCCGGTGCTACTGTCCTGTTCTTTTCCACCACCTCCCTTGATCTGCTCCATCACCACTGCTGCCAAGTATGTCAGTGCATGTGCTAAGGCTACAATCAGTGTGAATACCACCACTTCTCCGATCTTTCACTGCTACTGTTGCTCTTATCAATTGCTGTTCTCTCACTGCTTCTCTTTAATGCTACTTTGATGATATCCAAGAGCTGACTGACTTTTGGCATGCTGAGAGAACTTTATATATCCAGGGAACAGAGCACAGTGAGGCTTCCACTTTGTTCTCTAGTCTTGCACCTTCCAGGCAATAAAGATGCAACTGACCAGCTGGCTTTCCCATTCCCTCCCAAAGCCAAACAAGATGGTGTCCAAGACTATTCTACCCATTGCCACCGGTCAGTAAGTTGAGGAAACATTCTTATATTAAGCCCCCCTGGTTCTAAATAGTGCCTGTAAAACTACAGTGTAAATCCTGCATACATGAGCACACTAAGTGGCCAGCTACAAACATGAGCAACTACCATTTGGGGCCATGCCTGCATAGGGTAAAGAGAGGAAGAGGGCAATGTGAGGTTTTGGAATTACAATAATACAAAAAATTGGCGTTGTT
Source organism: Sceloporus undulatus (assembly GCF_019175285.1). Taxonomy (NCBI): domain Eukaryota; kingdom Metazoa; phylum Chordata; class Lepidosauria; order Squamata; family Phrynosomatidae; genus Sceloporus; species Sceloporus undulatus. The sequence continues at coordinate 40,417,939 of NC_056524.1, forward strand.
ATAAAGAAGTAAATATAAGTGCAGGGAGATACTGTACCTTAACTGGTTAATGTGTCAGAAAATGGGCATGGCGGAACTCTGCAGAATACAGTCTAATCTCAGCATATACTAAGTATAGAGATCAGCAGTGTAACGGAGAAAGATTTACTATGGGATTCTAGTTAATAAAGGGCAAAATGTAACTGCTCCTTTTGATACAGTTTCTGGTCTCTAGACCTGAAACAGCTGTGGCCTCTGTGCATGGGTAGGGAGGCTTGTCTTTCTGATGTTGAGAGTATATGTGTGATTTTGTTTAATTGCTTTTCCCTACTGAAGGGGCCTAGAGAGTTATGCAGGATACAGGTCTGTGATCAGTGCTTTTGTAGAAGCAAAGGAAAAGCCTTAGGCCATTTCCCCTTTGTAGGGGAACAAAATGCTCAGTGATTAGCCTGACTTGAACTTTAGAAGAGGTTCCAGAAATTGTCCAAGCATACCAACATGTTATCTGCTAAAGCACAGGAGAACACACCTTCATGATAGCTACTAATTCCACATTGGAAGCAATGGTCAGTGTCATTGGAAAAGATATCCCATTATTTTATCCTTGAGAACAAGCTTCTGTTGGTGGCAGGAAACCTGATATGCATGCTGCAGAGTTATGCATGGTGCTGAAGTTCTTTCACCAAGAAGCATGGAGATTCTGATGCATTCCATGTTATAGTGTGGCAAGTGTTCCAACTGAATGAGACTCAAAGTCTAATTTTTTCATGACTGCAGTAGAGATCAGTTGTGCTGCATGAATAACCACTCCTCATTCAGCTATTTGGACATACCCTTAGGGCAGAAATAAACATTACAATAAATACAGAACTTCAGTCCAAATTGCAACCATTGCCAAATCTCAAACTCCATTTTTGCAATGTCTGGGATAACTTACTCTGTCATCATTACTGTCCATATTTCTTAAGCCAGTTGGCCAGTGATTGGGTGAGAGTCTGAAATGCCCAGTGTAATGTCACATAGACATGGGTTAATTGTGCTAAATGCTATTTTAAAAACAAACAAAAAAATCATCTTCAGCTTGCCTTGTTTACAACTAACCATTCATTTGACCCTGAGATGTCCTTAAGTGAGGCTGACCATTAACAGAAGTTTCAGATATTGCATTTTCAGTTATTCTCAAAGACTGAAACTAAATGGTGATGGGAGACAGTAGTGTGTTAAATTGGAATTTTAATTAATTGTGTAATCCTGAAAATACTTACTAGGATGACAGTCTTAATGAAAACAGTATTACTTATCTCAGAATTAGTCTATTTAGGGTGAGAGTTTTAATATTAAATATGGTGATAGAGAAGTTCTCTCAAGATCCATTGAAATCCATGTGACAGCAGGCATCACAGTTTCTTTCCTGGAGAGGAAAGCTGCATATGTGTATATGTCCATGTGTGCATACATACACATGCACAAATATGGATGTAGTCTGTAATACTTTCAATATTCAAAGGAGAAAGAAATGCAACTAAAGATCAAATGTGAATATTGGGTTTCACGGTTGAGGAAGAATAGAACCCTGGTCTCCAGAGTCATAATCCAACACTCAAACCACTACGCCACACTGGCATTCACCAAACACATTTGGAGGTTGGATGTCCATCTGTCATGGGTGCTTTGATTGTGATTTCTTGTATGGCAAGGGGTTGGACTGGATGGCCCTTGTGGTCCCTTCCAACTCTATGATTCTATGAACACCTGTATAGCTCATATGGACAAAACAACACCATATTTGAAGCTCAGTAAATCCTATGGTTCTGATCCAGAGACATCAAAGTGGCTTTTGAGACCAGGGAAGTTGTAGAAAAGCAACTCTTAAAGGTTATGTCCAAGAGTGATGGAAGTATATTGTGGGGAAACCATATGTTTTTAATTGGTAACGTTCTGATTCACAACAATCACTGAGGAGTGTGAAGCTCCATCTGAACTATAGAAATAAAGCAGTTTGATACCACTTTAACTGCCACGGCTTATGACTATGAAATTCTGGGATTTGTAGTTCTGAGAAATATTGAGCCTTCTCTGTCAGAGAACTACAAATCCAAGGATTTCATAGCACTGAGCCATGGCAATTAAAGCAGTGTCAAACTGCATTATTTCAGCAGTCGAATGCTGCTTGTCTTTTCTGGTGTTAGTAACAAATGATATATCCTGGAATCATCCAGGACTTGGATGATAAGAGGTAGTCAAAACCATAAGGGTAAAAATCCTATGGAATACCATCACAAGACTTCCAAAGAAGACGCCATTCTGGAAGACTTGCAAAATCAGAAGTAAATGATCCTAGAGCTATTGTGAGCTGATATTGCAGATGACAAGACTACAGAGCTTATTGCTTTGCTTATTAATTCAGTTTACCTCTCCCAGTTTATATTTCAATTCAGGCAGCATCCTGATCTTGTCAGAAGGTTTTTGCCACTGAATTTGTGGCCCAAATATAGCCCAGATTCATCTCCGCTTCCAGGAGCGTTCTGGTGGCCATTTTCTTAACCCAGAAAACTCCTGGATATGAAAAAAAAGCCATGAGGAACGCTCCTGGAAGCAGAGTTGCACCCGGGCTGTATTTTGGCAGCAAATTCAGTGGCAAAAACCTTCTGATAACATCAGGATGCTGCCTGAATTTAGCTTTAAGCCAGGTAGAGATAAATCAATTTAGTAAGCCAGGCGATAAGCTCTGGAGTTAACACTATAGAGTAGGGTTCCAAGGGTTACATGAGAAGCCCCTAGAGGTTCAACAAGAGATTATGACTAGAAGTGTGTGTGTGTGTGTGTGTGTGTGTGTATTAGTAAATAGCCACAATAATCTTTTCTTTTGTGCAGGGTAAACGTTCTGAAAAAGACTGCTATAGAGAGGCTAAAACACTTATTTGAAGTTAATGTCTGGGGAGATGTTGTGCCACTGCAGAAACCAGCTTCATTCAGCACTGAAAGAAAAGAAGTCACAGGAAGTGTTGCATTTGTGGCTTCTCTTTCCCTCACAGCTTACCAATGTAAGGGCTCTATGTAAAGTGTGCTCAGGGAGAATATATTATACACATCAAACATTCAGGAAAAGCTGCCATATTGAGCACTTGTCTTCTACCACTGCTTCCCAGTCTTTTGGCCGGTATGTACTTTTAACAATTGGGTTTTTTTGATCATCAATATAAGTCACCCTGCTACTTTCCAGTAAGGAAACTTTTCTTTAGATAAATGTCCTTGTAACAACTTCTCATGTCTTTATATTTTTCGTGTCATTATGCAGAAACTTAGAAATAAAACAAATCAGAGATCATGTGGATATCCATAATCCATCAGAAATGCAGATCATGGAGTAGAATACTGATCAAATTAGAAAAACACAGGACTGGAGCTGTCTTTTCATGTTTAATTAGCAGTTCTTGCCCTCTCCCCCTGCAGTTCAGGGTTAGTAACCATTCCCAGTTCAAGCAGTTTCCCATGATACCAGAGGTCAGTGATTCGATTCTCTTTACTTATTGGCTGGCCCTGCTCAGCTGCGTGACAACTTGACATGGCAGGGTTTATACCTTAGCCTTCACCCGCCAAAACAGATTAGCAAGTGAGTGCAGTGGAACTACAAACAGGCCAGCAAGAGGCAACTAGAGAGCCCCCCTCTGTGATCCTATCTGTCTTGAGCCTCCTGGCAGTCACGCTCTCATCCCTTTACTTCACTGAGAACAAGGGCTTGTATACCGAAGGAGCCCAGAGGGGGGAAATTAAGAGGAAAGCATGTGAAGTCTGACAGGGATGCATAGAAAGATAGGATGGTAGGATTCCTGCTGTGCTGAAATGTATTTTTCAGGCCTGGGTATGCGCTGACGTTTGCCCTCTCTCACTCACTCTTTTTTATTCTTAAAATCATCAGTCTACAAGCTGTCAAACGATTTTGTGCAATGGGTCATATTTAATACAGAAGTGACCTAGCATTGGATCATACCTCAATCCTTTTCCCAAATTGCAGCATAGTCAATTGCTAGGGAATTATATGGACAAACTTCAATGAGAAAGTATTTGGGGAGATATTTTTGCTCTGTTGATGCCAGAACTCAGGGCCTGGATCCTCTTCTCCAAGGCTGAGGGGGGCAAAGAAGGAATCTCAGAGTGAGAACACTGTCTTGAAAAGAAACAATTTGTTTATTTGAACCATGTGCTGCTGATCCTCCCTTCTACAAGCTGCTTCATAGTGCTTTCTAGTATATGACCACTTCCTTCCTTCCCTCCATCCTCTATCCTCTTAGAATCTGTTGAACTCTATCTAGTACAAGGGCTCAGTGGGAGGGAACTGTTAGCAAGTGGGAAACTGAGCTGCCTAAGTATTCATTGCCTTGGAAGTCACTGAATATGGCACTACAGGATTGCTGCATTGTGACTTTTCCCATCTTACTGTGAACTTTCCCAGTTCTATTCTTTCCTTACATTGTTGAAGCCACAGTATAATTAATCCTCTTGGTCTGAGGCATATGGACATTATACCACTGTTAGCAAAAGTGTGGTGTGAGCGTTACCAAAAACTGTGCCTTTCCTCTTCAGCTGTGTTTAGGTAACTGTTTCCTTTCTTAATTTTTGGTTTCACATCTCTGTCTTTATCATGCTTCCTCTTCTCTTCTCTCATACAATTTGTGGTTAATCAACTTCACACCCTGTAGTTTTTGTCATTCTCTCCACATAACTGCTGACATCTCCTCCTTCTTCCTCTACTCACTCACTTCATCTCTTTCTTGTATTTTCTCTCCTCCCAACTCCTGACTAAATAGCCTGCATGTCTTCATTCGTCTCTCTCTCTTTTCCACCTAGGTTCATAACAAGGTTCATATTCTTCTCCTTCTCTGTGTCTCTCTTTTTCTTCTTCCTCCACATTTCCTATGTGTACTCAACTTTTTCTTCCTTCTCCTGTCCCCTTTTTCAATTCATCCTCTTTCTCCCTTCCCCTTCCCAGTTCTCTAGCTCTGCTTGACTTCTTCCTTGTCTTTTTTTCTCTCGCATCCTCTTTTTCTTTTTATAATTCCTCCTTATAGCTATACTCATCATCTTTCTTCTCCTTACTATTCCCTCATTCTCTCCATCTCTTTCTCTCTCCTCCTCAAAAACCCTTAAAGCAAACACTATGAAATTTTAAATTCTCAGCATTTAAAAATAGAAAGTTTCTTTAACCACATTAAAAACAAATTTTGAGAAAACATATTTTTGTCTTCAGATTATTACTTGTGAATGTTTAAAAAAAAGAACAGAGACGAATTTGGGTTCTTTCTGTTCAAGGCATAAATTCCCACCAGATGTACATTTTTTCATTGTTAGATTTAAAAAAAAATGAACAACGTTCACTGAGCAGTTGCAATATTCAGAGAAACAAATAATGTCAGACAAATATGATCTCTTTTTTTATAAAATTACCAGCTTGATAGATGAAGGGAATGCCATAGATATAGTATATCTTGTTTTCAGTAAGGCCTTTGACAAAATCCCCGTGACATTCTTGGAAACAAGCTTGTAAAATGTGGGCTAGACAAGGTAACTGTTACATGGATTTGTAATTGGTTGACTGCCCAAACCCAAAGGGTGCTCAACAATGGCTCCTTTTCATCCTGAAGAGAAGTGACCAGTGGGGTACCACAGGGCTCTGTCCTGGGCCCAGTGCTATTCAATATCTTTATTAATGACTTGGATAACAGTATTGGGGGCATAGTTATCAAATTTGCAGATGACACCAAATTAGGAGTAGCTAATACCCCAGATGACAGGTTCAAAGTTCAAGATGACCCGAATATGCTAGAAAGATGAGCATAAAGATGAGCTAATAAAATGAAATTCAACACGAAGAAATGTAAGGTACTGCACTTAGGGCAGAAAAATGAAATGCACAGATATAGGATTAAGGGGGACCCTTGCTGAACGAGACTACATGTGAAAGGGATCTAGGAGTCCAAGTAGAGCAGAAGTTCAACATGAGTCAACAGTGTGATGCAGCAGCTACTGTATAAAGGCCAATGCAATTTTAGGCTGCATCAATAGAAGTATAGTGTTTAGATCAAGGGAAGTAATAATGCCACTCTATTCTGCTTTGGTCAGGCACCACCTGGAATACTGTGTCCAGTTCTGGACACCACAATTCAAAAAGGATGTTGAGAAACTGGAACATGTCCAAAGGAGGGCAACTAAAATGGTGAAGGGTCTGGAAACCATGCCCTATAAGGAACAACTTAGGGAGTTGGGGATGTTTAGCCTGGGGAAGAGAAGGTTAAGAGGTGGTATGATAGCTGTGTTTAAATATTTGAAGGGATGTCATATTGAGGAGGGAGTAAGCTTGTTTTCTGCAGCTCCAGAGAACAGGACCCAGAGCAATGGATGCAAGCTGCAGGAAAAGAGATTCCACCTCAACATTAGGAGGAACCTCCTGACAGTAAGGGCTGTTCGACTGGAAAACACTCCCTCGGAGGGTGGTGGAGTCTCCTTCCTCAGAGGTCTTTAAACAGAGGATGGATAGCCACCTGTCAGGTGTGCTTTGATTGAGAGTTCTTGAATGGCAGGGGGTTGGACTGGATGGCCCTTGTGGTCTCTTCCAACTCTGTGATTCTATTATTCTATTGGGTTAATGTATCATACCTAATAACATTATTAGGGTCTGCACCCTGCAGTATCATCAGAGACTTTCCTTACAACGAAGGTTATGGCCTTGAAATCTATAGCCTGGGATGCTCCTGACCTGGCAGCCCTAAATGCAGGAATAATTGTGTTGACTATAAAATTCCAAAGTCCATATTGTGGTGCCATATTATGGTGCCAAAAAAAAAGCATAACATTCATTGTGTTCGTTTTCAAACCTTATAGGATCCTTCATCAGGCAAATATTGTGCAATATATGCAGAGGAACAGAAATGACTCTGTTTAAGTCATAAATGAATCTGCATGCTGCTTTGAGATGGTATAGGGGAAAGGTCTATGTAGACTATGCACCAGGGTGACCATGGAAGAAATACCAATATTCTCCATAAAACAAATTACATAAAACAAAGCCCAAAGTCCATATTAAAGTCCACATGTAAAAATAAAACTACCTGTGCATTCATAAACCTAAAGTTAAAGGTAAAGGTAGACCCTTGACATGAATGTTATGAAGCCAAGCCCTCCTTCCAGTCCATCTGCCTTGGTCCAGGCCTTTGAGGTAGAGAGGAACTGCTGGACCTCATCCCCTTCCCCACCACCTTTCCCTTCTCCTTTTGTGTCATGTCTTTTTAGATTGTAAGCCTGAGGGTAGGGAACTGTCTAATTAAAAAGATTGTATGTACAGCACTGTGTACATTTACAGCGCTTTATAAATAAAGGATAATAATAATAATAATAATAATAATAATAATAATAATAATAATAGTTGTAATTGACTGTAGGGGATGGTGCTCATCTCTGTTTCTGAGCCAAAGAGCCAGCATTGTCCAGGGACTGCTCTGGTGGCCATGTGGCCACATGACTGCACCAAATGTTGTTCTCTTCCCACTATCTATCTACTTGCATTTCCATACTTTTGAACTGCTTGGTTGGCAGAAGCTGGGACTAGTGACAGGAGGTCACCCCATCATGCAGCACTTGGGCCTTGAACTTCCAACCTTCCAATCATCAGAATTGGCATCTTAACTACTAAGCCACTGTATCCCTATTCATAAACCTACTTGGTATAAAATGCTGGTTCGCTATTGGGAGAAGAGAGGAAAAGAAGTTGGAGGGAGATGGAATGAAGTACTAGAATGGAATGCACAATTGACTGACAGGCAGAGTAGACAGGAGCAATTGACACTACTGTTTTCTTGCAGGTCCCACTGATACACTGGTCTTGCAGGTCACACTGTTGACTTTCCAGTCATTCTCATGCAGCCTGCTTTTTTGGTTCACTTTCTTCATATTTTTCCCCGTCCACACTATTTATTTACTCCCCTCCTCCAAAAATATTATTTTATTCCTCTTTCTTTTTTCGTGTTTACATTCATTTGCAATTTCCCTTTTCCTTCTTCCACTTTCCTGCTGTTTTCCATGCTCTTATCTTTCTCACTCACTCCTTCCCCTGCCTTGCTGCAAGACCAGGACTGCATTTACTAAAAATTGCATTCTCTTGACTACTCAACAGAGCAGAGGAGAAAGATACAATCTATTTGTAAATTTACCACTTTTAATGTATATAATGCCTCTTGCTCGACCTCTTCTGAAACTGCAAACTGCTGAGCGTGATGGTGTAAAAATCCCACCAGGATATTGGAATAACCTCTAAGCCAAAAAGTTGCTTTTAATCAAACTCAGCACCCTATTTGGATTTTGGGCTCAGAAGCACAAGGCCAGCAATTTTAATAACTTTGAACTCAAAAAAATATGGAGGGAGCTTCCAACCAGATCAGTGTTTTGATGCAGAGCTGAGAGTAGTAATCCCCCCCCACCTCCATTGTGCCCAATGAAGGAAAGAACTACTCAACAGCAACAGTTTGGTCAAGTGATGGATCAGAATAACACTTCTGAAAGTGACATAAAGTAACAGCATCTTTACCCTGTTAGAAAGGAAATACTTTAATAACCATTATTAGGAGTGTGGGGGCAAGGTGTTCTATCATTACAATTGATTCAGATATAGTCTGTATACATATGTACACAGATTGTTTGATCTGTATGAATATAATTTATTCGCATGTTACACTGAGCGTGTATTCACACGGTACAGCTAATTTAGAAGCTGTAAGAATCTGTCATCCAGGCAGGAAAGAGAAATATAGCCCAAACAAGGGTGTCATCAAACAAATCTCTGATTCTCTTACACTCCACCAGCAGATGCCCGAGGTTAAAATATGCAATGCATCTTCTTTCAATTCCCTGTCTGGTGGTAGCTAAGAAATCAACCATAATCGGTCATACTACCAGTGATTAGTGTGAGCCAGGGAGCTTGCTGTGGTAAGCAGGTTTAGAAGGCCTTTTGATTTTTCTTAACTGCATGTGATAGACGAGCTTAAACTTCACAAGAAAAATATGCTAAGGCTCAAGACACAACTACATCTCTCCGGGCAAAAGTCTTGCCCAACCCATAAATCCTGCCTTTGCTCATTCTGCTGACTGCTCTGGGATATGCACATAGAAATCTCAAACTGAATTTGGGAAAGGTGCAAATCTTTCTCTGTATGTTTAGCATTGATCTGGAAAGCTGTGACTGAGCTTTATCTGAATACTAACATCCATTCCAAAACATGGCAAGAGTCTATGAATAAGCAGTAGAGGGATAACACTCTACATAGGTTGTTGAAAATGCTAATGAAAAGACAAAGGGGTTATGAGGGGAGATAGGAAAGTAATTAATGTTCATTCTTTCCTTCCTCAAGCTTTCTGAAGCAGTGTTTTTCTAGGGTGGTCCTATTAATCAAGTATCATTCTTAAAGTAGCAGACAAGAATGAGTTGAAACCACAACACTTAAATTGTGCCATACTATTCTTCATGAAGATGACAAAGGGCAAAGATGTATGTTAGTCCAACCCAGACAGCTTATGATGAGCTGAAGCTCTGAAGCATGGGGATTTACAGCCTTTGTCATTATTCACTGTCTCACATAACATATCTATAGATATAAAGTACTAGAACCTTTGCCCAAGATCATCAGTGAAATGAGTGAGCACAGACATTTGTTTGGATGTGCTCAGTAGGACCCATGACAGCTGGAGCTGTATGTATGTATGTTCGTGTAGGAGAGACTGTTGTATTTGTAGGAGCAAATGCTAAAGAGAGCACTGAGACTCAAGATATATATATATGGATGTGTTGAAACAAGATAGAGCTCATGGAGGGATAGTATAAGAGCTGTTTATTTCTGGGATTCTTGTTATCTTTGGTTCAAATCTGTCAAAATCTCTATGGGCTTTGCTTTCTCATGTTTAAAAAGAAAACATCTTCCAGGTGAACACAAATGCAACAGAGTTTAGATTCATACCCATGGTACTAAACCCACAATACAATTAATAGTTGTCCCAGAAATGCCACTTTTTTTTGTTTTGCTGACTAATTATGTCTTCCTGCTTTAAATGGGTAGAGATTTGTAAAACTACCATCACTGAATTTTGTTATTTTTATTTTTTTTGCTTCTACTATGTTTTACCCATACTTCCTTGAGTAATACCACTAGATTCATTTTGAATTTTACTTTAAGTAAAATTTAGATGCACCTTTAGAAAAAGCCTTGCTTGCTTCATCACATACGCATCCTCTTTGCTCCCATTTCTGTATATTGTGCATTATTAGATAGGGTAAGTTAGGAAGAGATGAACTGATGAAATCTGAATAGGGTTTGTGGGAGCTGAGAGAGTGCAAAAAGTTCAGGGAGAAGTGTGACTTTCTTTGAAACAGAAACAATCACAGTGTACTGTGCATGGTACTGTATAAGACTAGGTGCTTATTTTATTTGTTCAACTGTAAATATTTTCTACATAGCTGTATGTTTTAATTTAATAATTAGCAAGGAAGACAGGCCACACTTTAACTACACTGAACTCACCAACCAACACAGCCACTTGTCTAGTATAGTGGTCAGCTTGAAACTCAAGCACCAGACTGAGGAAGGGGTTTTAAGACGAATGGGGCAAGGTGAGTGATCAGAGTTTAAAGGATGGTATTGCAGGAGGTGTGTGTGCGTTCAAGTTGCCTGTCAGCCTATGGCAGCCCCATGAATTTCATGGCAATAGGTATCAGCTTCCTCACCCGTTCGCTCTGGGGAGTGCTAAAGGTACATGTCTAGTGCAGTTTCTGGATTAGTGCACAAAAGGTGTGAATACAAAACTCTCTTCTTCCCTGTTGCCTCTCTCATGCATTGCACACCTTTTTTGCCCACAGTCCTGTGTATGCTAGTGATAGGAATCATGCATCCTGCTCTAACCAGCATAGCAAAAGCTGTAAAATGTTGGGACTTGCAGTCCAGCAACATTTGGAGGCCTAGATCTATACAAGTCCCACACCTGCTACACACCTGGGTTTCACAGACCTATCCCCTCCCTCTATTTTACAAATTTGGTGTCAATCTACTCTTACAACCAGGCTTTTTCCCATGCATGTATAGCTCCAGAAGCAAACAGCTACAAATGAGGGACCCTGAAGGAAGCTGTGTTTTGCAACAGTCACAGCAGATCAGCTTGAGAAACCCATAGAGATGATTGTTTAAAAGAATCATACCCAACCCACATCCAGTTATATGTTTTGTTATTTGTATTTAAAAAGCAGCCATGGGGGGAGAGGCCCCCAGTCTTTTAAATGAAGTGACTTGTCAAGTGCATGGCTGTGGCAGGGATCTAGAAGGCAGTAAATTTAGCAGCTTTCTCTTCAGCTGACAGCCTGTCAGGTGCTTGAAACATAAATAGTGGTGGAGACAAATCGCTGCTGTTTCCTATTATGCTTTGGCCCGCTGGCCTGTTGGCAGCATTTCCACCCACCAGCCTGGTGTGCCTTGTTTCAGGGACTGCTGTGCTTCCCACCCATAGGCAGGGAGACGGGGAAGGAGTCCAAATTATTGTGCCATTTTCACTAGTGTGTCCTTGGTCTTGTGCTACCATTAGTCACTGGGCAGAATTGTCCCTTTCTTAAAGCTAAGCTTTCATGTGAAGAATCATGAGAAACCTGGGCAACTTCTTAAGAAACAATGGCCCACATTTTCTCTCTCCCTGCCTCTGTCTCTTCCATTTCCATTCTGCACTGGTATCCACTCTGCTCTGCCAGTTTGTAAATAAGAGCAAATCAGATGGTGAAGAGCTGGATTCAGCAAATATTTTAAAAAAGCTAAATCTCAACTTGATCCTAAATGTTTTCTCTGCCCGTCCTGCCATCAGTCCATGCAACAGGTAGGCAGGAAGGCCGAGAAGAGGAAGGCTGGAGAAAGAAGAGAAAGGGTTATTTGTTTGTCTCTTGTATTATGTATATATGTGTGAGAGAAAGATTGTGAGTGTGTGTGTGTGTATTTATGTATATTCCACACACACACACACACACACACTCTCTCTCTCTCTCTCTCTCTCTCTCTCACACACACACACACATCTGTCTGTCTGTCTGTCTATCATCTCCCGTTTAACAACTGCAAGGCCTTGATGGCTGGTTGTTGCTGTTGTTGTGTGTCTTCAAGTCATTTCCAACTCATGGCAACCTAAAGACAAACCTATCAAAGGACTTACTGACAGTGTGTGACTCACTTAAGGTCACCCAGGGGGTTTCTACAGCTGAGGGGGGGAATCGAACCCTGATCCATAAAGTTGTAGTCCAATGCTCAAACTACTACACCACACTGGCTCTCTGAAGGCTGTTTACAATAGTTTAAAACAACATTATCTTTGCCTCTGGAAATCTGAATGGTAATGTACCATTGACAGCAAAGAGAAAGCAAACAAGCAAGACCAGCAATAACAGAATCCACAGTGGCTTGAAAGGGGATTTTAAAAAAGCCATATACCTGAAGAAATGAGGCCATCATCCTTACCTGCACACCAAATAAAGGGAGCTAGATGTTTCCTGAAGAAGAGTGCCATAATCTTGATGCTACCACTGAGTGAGATGCTCACTCTCAGTTCTTTGAATTCTCTCTATGAAATTCATGAAGAATTTTGTGGCTTTTGAAACATTTTTATTTTAAAAAAATAGACCATCAAATAAAATTCTCAAATGCCCTACCCCAGTTATCTGCTTTCACTCAATATTATGATAAATGAAGAAGCTAACTTTTTAAACTATGAAAAAATAATGTTAATTTATTGCTTTATATTAAATTCATGGTGTACCATAAAACAACATGCATATGCACAAACACACATACAAAGGTTGACTCTGCAAATTTTTGTATCCGCTTCTAAAACCTTAAGCAATTAAATCTCTTTTCTTCTCAAAGAAAAGGAAATGCTTAATTCTTAATTATTCTGTGCCTGGTTTCAATTCTTCTCTTTTCAGAATCTTTTCCTTTCAGTTGTTTTCTTTTCCTTTCCTTTTCCCAATGGAAAATGAAGGCATACCAAGGATGAAGATGGCATATCCTCTGTTATCTTGTTTTGTATTCCCAGAGCATTCATCCAGCTGTAGTATTGCAATTCTCTCACAGGGACCATGCAACAAAGACACTTTACCAAAATCCACTCCTCCCCATAGGCAGAGACTAGCAAAAGTAGTGTAACAAATTATGCAACTCTCTTGGGCCCACACTGACAAAGACTGTAACAAAATCCCAACTCCCAGGCTTACAGAAAGAACACTGCCTAAAACTAAAGTATTTTACCAGTTCTTTGAGATGCCACTATTCTGTGCATTCAACAACACTGATAAGTAGTGCATGGCAGAACAGGGTGCTTATCTCTTCTCTGGAGACACATGGGTCTCCCTAGCACAACTTCTTTTCTGTTGGTCTTTGGAATCACTTATTTGATTTATTTTCTCTGCTTCATTCCTCTTTGCTATATCTCTCACTGAGCTCCTTTTTTGTTTCACTGTTCTTTTTTTATCACACCTACACTCTTTCTCCCATTTATTTTTCTTAATCAGCCTTTGCTGACCAACTCATTGAATAATGAGACCAGACACAGAGAACTGGGTTGTAAAATGGGCAACTTTATTAAAACTCAACCTATTTAATTTTATTTCTTTGAGAACTGCAAGCCCAGGGGGGAGAACCTTGTGTAGGAACAGCTGGCAGATGGTCTTCTCCAATACCAATTCCCCAGCTGCCAAAGGGTGAAAACACCTGAGCCCTAAGGGCAATCCATAATTTGGGTTGCTCCCCAGCTGACCCTCATCCAGAAGGCCAACCCAAGACTCCCCCACTTAACTCACAAGACTTAAGTGAGGGTTTAAATCTCAGGCCAGCCCCTATCCCTTCGTGTTTAGTCTCAAGATGTAAACCTCAGTTCCAGAGACCCACCTTCACCCTTTAGGAGGGTGCTGAGGTGTTCACCGAAATGTCTATCTCCCCCCACCTATGCCATGAAGCCTATTTATGACCACACCCTAAGCCAATTGTACAATTCCCCAATTAACAATGTAGGGTAGGCAAAAAAAACCTTGGAAAAACAAGGGCAAAAATTCCTACCCGGCCCTGAAGCGACCAGAATGAATCTCACACTGTTGTCAAGGTGGGAGGGTGGGCCAGCGATCAAGGCAAGTGACAAGGAGATCAGGTGGGAGAGCCTCAAGCAGGCTAAGCCCTGTTTACTCCCTGCTAACAGCCACAGAAGTGTGCCATTTTTTTTTTAATTTATGGTCTCTCCAATGAGAGGCCAGCAAAGCCTTCTCCCAGAACCAGTAGGTCGGGAGAAGTATTCAATTCATTCTGCACCACTTTTTGGTTCATAAATGTCTTCTCTTACCATTCTGTTTTGCTCCCTAATAATCTGGTATTTTCTTCTGCAGCATCTCTCCAATTCATTTCCAGCCGTGCCATTCTTCCACTTCATCCTGGCCCTCCACATGCTGCTGCTGTTGTTGTTGTTTACAAACAAACAAACATGCATTTGAACTAGTGTCTTGATTAGGTGCTTTAGCACAGCCCCAGAGATCCCACACTTTGCTGGTTATATAAAACACCTTTCAGCAGGGAAGTGAACTGTATTATTGAAACCTGGGCAACTGTTTGGGGTTAGTAATTCCCAGCTGTGTTCTCCTGCAGATTTCCCTGCTGGAGAAAGGAATCAGAAAATTAGGAAAGTTGGATCAGCAAGGCCTACAGAAATTCTATCTCTCTGGGATTTTTGATCATCAGATTACAAAGGGGGAGGTTGTATATTTTTTTGTTGAGAATTTGGGGCAGATTGAGTATTCTGCTAGTATTCTGCTAGTATTCTGCCCACCTGCTTCCATGTTCTCTATGTCCTGTGTGGCAGGGGGTTGGACTGCATGGCCCTTGTGGTCTCTTCCAGTTGTATGATTCTTTGATTCTATGTCTGACTTGATTTAGATAGTCTCAGACTTGATCTTAAAGATTCCTAGAATGATCAAAGTCATCACAGCAGCTGTAAGTCCTCAGCCCAACAGATGTAAAATAATATATTAGCCTCAATTAATAGAATGGTAATTTTAAGAAAAGGGAAATAACAGTCCCACTATAGTCTACACTAGTCATTCCTCGACTGGAGCACTGTATTCAGTTCTGGCACTTCATTTTCGGAAGTTTATAGACAAGATGGAACAGGTTCAGAGAAAGTTAAAATGATGCTAAGTAAGGAGAACAAAACATAAGAAGAAAGGTTAAGTGCTTGGGCATGTTCAGCATGGTGAAAAGGAGACTGAGGGATGACATGATTTCATTCTTTAAATATCTCAAGGGCTGTCACAGAGAAAATACTGTCACACAAGATATCCACACTGCAGAAATAATGCAGTTTAACTGCCATGGCTCAATGCTATGGAATTCTGGGAACAGTAGTTTTGTGAGGCATTTAATCTTCTCTGTCAGAGAGCTCCTCTGCCACAACAAACTACACTTACCAGAATTCCATAACATTGAGCCTTGGCAGTTAAAGTGGTGCCAAACTGCATTATTTTTACAATCTGGATGTAGCCGCAGAGATACTCTCTACTATCTCAGAGAGTAGAACCAGGAATAAAAACAAAATTAACTCATTTGAAATGTGGGATGATCAAACTGAAACTGTCGTACTTTGGCCACATCACGAGAAGGCATGACTCATTAGGAAAAAAACAATAATGTTGGGAAAGGCCGAAGGCAGTAGAAAGAGAGAAAAATCTTTTTTGCACCAGGAGATGACAGATTCCTGTATAATCCGTTCTAATATTTTTCCAGGTGTTGAGGTCAGGCATACTGGCCTATGGTTTTCTGGGGTTTTCTCTCCCCCCCTTTCCCCCCTTTTTTGAAGACAATGTTTGCTTATATATCATCCTCTGATACCTGACCCATTATCCAAGATTTCTCAAAAATGATGGGAAGTGGTTCTCTAAGTATAGAAGCAAGATCCATTTATAATTTGGAATGACCTGCCAGAGGAGATCCACCTTATAACATCTTTGGAGGCCTTTAAGAAGGCAATAAAAACAGATCTCCTCCGGCAGGCATTCCCAAATTGACCTCCTCGGAATGTTCACTCTCCAGTTGGGAATTGTCATTTTTAATTGTATTTTAAGGTGGGAGGGAGGTAGGGAATTGGATTTTATATGTTTTGCTATGTTTTTACTTTTGGTTTGTTGTGTTTTATTTTTATTGTTCTTATGTTTGTTGTTACCCGCCTCGATCCAATACAGGGAGAGGCGGGTTACAAATAAATATTATTATTATTATTATTATTATTATTATTATTATAAATGTACAAAGATTTATCAATACCATTTATGAATAAGATTTAGTAGAAATTAATAAAAGAAAGGCTGGAAATGGAGCCTTTGTAACTTCATGCTTCTTTTATGAACTAATAATTAATATCATAAATAAGCAAATTAACTGGCCTAAACACAAACCTCTAGGTCAGAAATGACCTCTTATAGACAGATTCATTGTACTTATACCCAGGAAGCCTAACTAAACTTGAGGGATCAACCTGTTAGGAAACTTATTGAGCGTATTTCTGTTCTCCTCCCCCCTTTTTAAACATTTCTCTGTCACTAGGAACTGCAGCTGTTCTTCAACTCATTTTCTCTATCTCTCCTTACTCTCCACATACTCTTTGCTATGACACAGAGATACAGTTCAGCAAGAACCAACACTTTGTTCCTAGAGTCACTGGAGAATATGAAAACTGGATGGTTGTTCTGCTTTAATTGCTTTTCAAATGCTTGCACAGCAAGCAATATGCCATTGTCCCCCAAGCAGCTCTTAGGCTCCATTACACAGTTGTGTTGAACACAGTAACAGACCAATTGATTTCCTGCTCATTTTTCCCTCCTACAAAATCAAACTGTCACTCCAGTCCCTTCTTTCTTCCTGCATGATGATTTCACCAAGACAGCATGCTGTGGATCATGTGAGTACAACTAAAAGGACGATGTACACCACACAACCTCAGCAAGCTGTGAGAATCCTTAGGTGTGGATAAAAACATGAAAAACTTGTCAGAACCATGTGTCTTTGAGAAGGATTTCCAAGTATATTCTCCCCATACTTTCCAATTTAGATGTCTTTGAATTAGTAGAACAAAAGAAAGAGTTGAGTAACAACTGTGAAGCATGGCATCTAATGTTTTGGGTATGGGAAAACTAGCAACCCTCTATAAATGTAAGTCCTTAAAGAGATAGTGTAGCGAAGTAGTAGAGGGTGAGAGGGATGAAGAGGCTAAGGAGGACCAGGTGGGAGAGGAAGGCTGGGGGCAGGAGGAGCGTCAAGAGCGAGAGTCGGGAGGAGGGGCGGGGATAGCCTCAGGGGACATAAAAGAGGCAGGGCCAGAGCGGACGGGGAGATTGGGACGCGGAAGAACTGGACGGGAAGTTGCGGCCGAGGAAGGGAAAGGTCAGGCACGAAGAAGCCCTGGGCGAAGAGGTACCCCGGTCTCCTTAAGTCGGCGAGGAGCGCGTCGTCGTCAGGGACCTCACGAGGAAATACAACTCCGTGACCCACGTGAGGAGGGGGACTTTCCTTTCCCGGACGCTGAGGCTTGGGCAGGCCGACAATTGCCGGACCTGGAGGACGAGTGGTGGGACCCTAGAGGCGAACGCTGGGAAGTGGGTCCTTTGCCACAAGGGAGGGAGAAGTCTGAAACGGAGCCCCTTGAGAAGTATCATAGGGGTCCGGTTCCCTCAACGGAGGACGCTTCTCCATAAACCCGTTTTGGAGGTAAAAAGAGGGTCGCAGGGAAGTGACCTCCTTCCACTTCTAAGTTAGGTTTGTTTGGACTGTTATCTCTACTGCAAGACACTTGGAAAGTTTGAGTTACATTAAAGTTTTGGGCACCTTGCAAACCAGTGTTTTCTTTTTTCCATTACACGTGGCTGGAGTTAGGGGAAGAAAACCCCTCCTCATGCAGCCAGGAGCGACAGCCCCGCCCACAGATAGTAATGGTACGGATTGCACCAGTAGAAAACATCACAGAATTGGAACAATTACTAATGAAGGTCAAGGAATAAAGTGTTAAGGCAGGCTTGCTACTGAACATAAAGAAAACAAAAATAATGACCCAGCCCATGCAAATGAAAACCACCCAGGGATGGACAATCCCTCCATGCAGACAATGGATCGTTAAGTAAATGGACACCCTGTAGGCCTTGTTATTCAACAACTGAACAATACACAGATTAACATGCAAATCACCTTCTCTCAACCAACAGTATATATACCCCACTTTCTTCCATCCCAGCATTTTCTGAAAATGCCAGCAACAGCTGCTGGTGAAATATCAGGAAAAAACTCTTCTAGAACATGGCCTCATAGCCTGAAAAACTCACAAAAAGCTATGGATGCTGGCCGTGAAAGCCTTTGACTTCAAACAAAAAATGACCATGGAGGATCTACATACATTGAACCTAGATAATGAAGAAACTGAAAGTTAAAGATTTCCCACATCTTGCATCAAACATTGATCAGAACAAAGAATGCAGTCAAAAAATAATAAGAAGAATAGTTACGAGAAGGGCAGCCATGAAAGAACTAGGCAAGATCCCAAAGTGCAAAGATATATAAATAAGCATTAAATTAGAATTGTCCAAGCCATTGTATTCCCCATCACCATGTATGGATGTGAGAGCTGTGCCGTGAAGAAAAGGGACACAAATGAAATTAACTAATTTGAAATGTGGAATGATCAAACTGAAACTATCATACTTTGGCCACATCATAAGAAGGCATGACTCATTAGGAAAAAACAATAATGCTAGGAAAGGCCGAAGGCAGTAGAAGAGAGGAAAACTACCCGCAAGATGGCTAGACTCAGTTAGGGAGATCGTGGACCTGAGTCTGTAGCACCTGAGCAGCTCAGTGGAGGTTGACTTGAGGGCAGATAACAATAACAATAACAAAAGAGATAGCAAGCAACATGCTTGAATGTTGAAGTAGAGGCGGAGAGATATGGTCGGATTTTGTACAATATTGCCAAAATCCGACCATATCTCTCCGCCTCTACTGCCAAGATCCTGGTCCATGCCCTAGTGGTCTCACGACTGGATTACTGTAACGTCCTCCTGGCTGGGTTTCCTCATTCTCACCTCTGTCCTTTAATCTCTGTTCAGTGTTCAGCTGCAGGCATTATCACTTCCACCCACCACTCTGACCACATCTCTCCTGTGTTGGCATCCCTTCACTGGCTCCCCCTCCCTTTCCGCATTCAGTATAAGCGCCTGCTGTTGACATTTAAAGCCCTCCATGGACTGGCCCCTCCTTACTTATCAGACCTTCTTTCTCCTCACCTTCCCACCAGGGCCCTCCGTTCTGGTAGTCAAGGTCTACTGTCTCAGCCCAGGATTTCCTCTGCCCCATCCTGGATTTGCCCCTTTTCACTTGCTGCCCCTCACTCCTGGAACCTTCTTCCCCCCACAAGCAAGAGCCATCACTTCTTTAACCAGCTTCAAAACGGAGTTGAAAACCATCCTGTTCAGAGAAGCCTTCCCAGACATTGCATAATTGTCGCTTACTAGTTGATGTTCTTTTGGTGCCTGTTTATCAAACCATTTCCTGTATTGCTATGTACTGTATATGCATTATCTTACTTGAGAGTGTGTATTTTCCCTGGAAGAAGATTATGAAGCCAAGCCCTCCCTCCAGTCCATCTGCCTTGGTCCAGGCCTCGGAGGTAGAGAGGAACTGCTGGACCTCTTACCCTTTCCCTCCACCACTCCCTTCTCCTTCTGTGTCATGTCTTTTTAGATTGTAAGCCCGAGGGCAGGGAACCATCTAACTAAAAAGATTGCATGTACAGCGCTGTGTAAATTTACAGCGTTTTATAAATAAAGGTTAATAATAATAATAATAATAATAATAATAATAATAATAATAATAATGTTTCACCTCTACATTGACTCATTGCGATTTGCCCGTCAAACATCTGTTGTTTTTTGGCACTGTGTTCTTTTTATTACTATTATAATTATATTATTATAAATATATGTATTTATAGCCTGCCTTTCTCCAAAAATTAGGACCCAAATCAGCTTACAATGTAAAAAATATATAATTAAAAACATACAAAACTAAGCATTAAAATAGAATTAAGTTTAATAAACAGTGAGAATGAAAAGTCTACAGCTATTGGTGGCATGAAGCTCTCTCGTCTCATATCATTGTCTCTCTCGCTCTCTTTTTCTCTATTATGTCTGATTACTTGAGCACTTCAGATGTTAACAAGCAGATTTTAATTATGGTTGCTGTAATAATAATAATAATAATAATAATAATAATAATAATAATAATAATAAACTGTATATTTATATACCGCTTTTCCTCGAGATCAAAGTGGTTCACATCAGGTAAAACTATGACAAACGTCATAATACAGTATAAAAACAGTTAAAACATTCAGTTACAATCATAAATATTCAATAAAATTATCTAAAATAAGCAATTAAGTAGTCAAAATTATAGGCTATCATGTATCTTAATCTAATTGGGGAATATTTCTCTAAAAAGAGTCGGGAGGGTATGCTTGCTGGAAGAGATAGGTTTTTAAAACCTTTTTAAAGGCTTCCAATGTACCACTAGAGCGGATCTCTTCCAGGAAAGCGTTCCAAAGAGTAGGTGCTGTCGCTGTGTAAGCTCTTTGGTGGGTTGTTGCCAGTCTCATCTTAGGATGTTCAAGTAGGAGTTTCCCCGTTGTTCTTATACCCAGAGGGCATCATCTTTCCCTAAAACTTAAGTCTATTTCTCATTTATATATTTATTTTTCTAGCCTACTCTGGGCAGTAATTAACGTTTCAATACATATATATTGTGAGTCCTTCACATTGGCTGGGGTTAAGGGCCCAGAACACCCATGGATGTGGAAAATGCAAATTTAAAAAAACACTTTTTTAAAAACCAAAGAGAACACCTCTCTAGGAATTTCTGGATTCTCCAGCACAACCCTACGGCCAGCAGCTAACAAACATTGACCATAGAATTGCACTCAAGGACCTACAAATGCCTAGAGAAATGTTTTCTCTAGGAATCTTTAGGTCCTGCAATGGGATTCAACCTCTGACAGAGTCACACTGGGACACCTAGGGATTTCTAGAGAAAAAACATTAATCAAATCCGCAAAAGTCAAAGCCATGAATATGGAGAGCCATATACGTATATACAACCCCCCCCCCCATATTGCTATTCATCATTTTTATTTAGTCCCCACCTATTCAAGTTTCCTAAATAACTGAGCATGGTTCCTTCCTTCTTTCATTGTATTACATCTAAATCGTGAACTGGATGTACAACTAATCCATATCTAACTTCCAGAACTGAGCAACACTCACCCATTCTACTCTCATCTATAGGATGGGCAGGGTCCACTGTGATAATGGATGCTCAGGTATAAAGCATATTTACACTGTTGTTGGAGTGGGATGGGGTGTAATAGGATGCAGAAAGATACAAATCATGACCTTTGCCCTAAAATTTCAGAAGGCTGCATAAGGTGATACAGGTTTTTCAGATCTTTACAGTGTTGATGTAGGAAAGCAATAAATCTGCTTACCAAAAGTCAGTTTCCCAAGGTTCAAAACAGTCTCTGGAATTTTTCACATGGTGAAAATTGGAAGTGGATTTATATCCATGAAAGCTCATGCAAAAATAAAACCCCGTTAGTCTTAAAGATGCTGCTACATTCCCTCCCTTCCCCCCCCCCCCCACAAACACATACTTTCTTCCTTCTTTTTATTCTGTATAATACTAACAGGGCTGCTTCTTTGAAAATTTATCCAGTATGGTCATTTTACAGAGATTAGGTGAAAACACTTTGCATGTCAAATCAGTGTTCCTCTTGTGTTTCCAATTAAGCAAGAGAGCAAGGATGTTGATTTGGCCTGAACTCTATGGGACTGACTTCTTTGGGGCCACTTTCCCTGCCTTTCACCATCTCTTTGCTTGCTTGCCCAGTCACATCCATTTCCTAGCTTTTCCTACTTTGTTTTCCAAGCTGCCTGTTGCTTTCCAGCACGTTCCACCCTTTTACTCATTTGCCATCTGCCACTTTTTACTGAGTTGGTTTGTTTGTGTATAATTTAAAGTGAGTCTCTTCAACTAACGGACAGATAAAAATGCCAAGCTCCTAGAAATCTGTAGTGGTTGAAGAAGAAAAGATTGATAAATGAAGGCTTCAAAGTTGCAAGTGAAAACTAAAATTAAAAAATCCCCCAGCTGGAGGTAAAACATGAAAATGATGGCAAAGGCTCCCTTAGCTATTTTGTTTTTCTGAAGTAACTTCATGGGGAATGCAAGGTGGCAAGCTGGAAAAAGAGTGAGGTGAGCAAGACCTTCGATTCTGTGTAAAAAGTGCAGGAAGAACAAAACAAAACAAAAAAGGCGCACAGCATACAGCACTGAAAGCTGCCACATAAAACTTCAAATGGCATCATTTGAATGGCAAACTTTTCATCCCTTTGCATCTTGTTTTAAGCAGAGGCTGCCCAACATGGTCCCACCGCCCCTTCTGCTCTCTATTCTACACAACTATAAAACAGGTTTTACAGAAAACAAACAAGCCAGTGGGGAGAGAAGAAGAGCTCTCTATATAAGTGAGAGATGGAGAAGTTGGGTTTGGGACCACAACTCCCGTAATATAACACTTCATGTTTTTGTCAGAGCTCTCAAACATTACTTGTTGTACTATAACGTTCCCAAGCTCTGATGTAAACATGTTTCCAACCTTATTTTAAGCACACAACAAAGAGGAAATGTCAAAAAATAAGGAGGTTTAAGAATGTGTGCCAGAGAAAGAGTGGTCACTGTGAGATAAATTGTATTGTGGGGATGGGTGTTTGTTCGTAGGATATTTTGTGTGTGAGAGAGACATAGATAACATTTTGAGAGGGGGACATTTTTTGTGTCCATGCATTAGGTGGCATTGCATGTGCTTGTGCAAGGGGAGAATGAGTGTGTAAGAGGGCATGAAACTGTGTAGAGAGTGTGCATCACATTTATGTGTGTTCTATAAAGAGCTTATGTTCTGTGTACTTATGTTTGGTCGGAAGGGAGGGTGGACAAGAGTAGTGTGAGTCTGAGAGAAAGGAAAAGCTCATGCCATTATGTTTGTGTGTGCAGGAAAGCAAAACATTCTGTCTCTTTCTGTGTGTGTGTCCTCAGCCTATTTCATTAAAGTGAACATGAAATGGCTGCCTCCATCTGTAGCTGATTCTCTTATCTTTACCTGCAGAAAGGGATGTTACCTCTTGATTGCTCAACTGGCAAAATTCCCCTTTAATTTAGACTTAAAGGATTGCTTTCATGATGAGCTGTGTGTGTTTAGAACCTTGAAAGATCAAAACCCCATAAGGGAAGCATAATGGTTAAACACAAATTAATACACTAGTACCCCGGGATACGAATGCGCCGCCTTACGAAATTTCCGGGTTACGAAAAAAATCCATTCAAAAAAACTGTTCCGGGTTACGAAGGTTATTTCGGGTTACGAAAAATTTTTTGGTGCTTTTCGGCGCTATTTCACACGAAATCGCGGCTTTTCCCCATTAGCGCCTATGGCTTTTTCGCCTTACGAAGTATTCCGGGTTACGAAAGCGGCGGCGGAACGAATTAATTTCGTAACCCGGGGTACCCCTGTACCATATTTTCCACCACTGGACAGATGCCCCAGGTGCATATACGCACCTGGAGGTATAATATATTGGTAGGGACAGAAAGAATATTCACAGATAATAATTTTTAAATGTCCAAAAAAGTGTTTCTCTAGAGTTGGGAAAGTCTGATGAGGAGAATCCAGGACTAATGAGAATCTTCACAGTTTGGGACTGTGCACAAAATGCTGTTTTGCACAATTTTTTCATAGATTGAGTTCAAAACTACAACATTGTCTATACAGAAAATTGTTTCCTGGACAGAAAATGCTGGCTTCTGCATTAAAAAAACTGTTACTTCTGAGCAGAACAAGTCTTAGTCTTTGAACATTTTGCAGTTGAATACTTTTTCCCAGTGGGAAGAAAGTTGCTAAAATTACTCATTGCTTCCTTTGAGAATGATATTATGAAAGACTTAATGTCTATATTTTGGTCACATGTACTTCTGTGTTTCCAGCCAGGTCAATCATATCTCTTCTGTCAGATTAAAACAGTATTTGTAAAAATGAACCTGGAAACTTTAGCCAATTATGTCTTCCTGAGACATATCTATGCCATGTTTTCAGTGTAAAAATGCCCATCAAAATTGCAGGAAGGAACTAGTTTTAAATCTAGAGCAGCACTATTCAGAGTGGTGATCCATGAACAGGTAGAACATGAGCTCTCAGATGCCAGCTAATGATGAGTTTTCATGAAGGTAAACATATAATAACAAAATGTCACTAGCTTCTTGCACATTTGGGAAAATGCTACCCCTAACATCCACATTAGAAGTACTACAACAGTGCATTAGTTTCCTAAAATAAAGGCCATCTGGATTTTCCATCCATAACTGGACTGAATTGGGAGCTTTAAACTGTGAGAGCATATGTGATATTAAAGGGCTTGTATACATTAAATAGGCCAATAGGAACACTGTGCTGGTGAAGTTTGTTCAGTTCCTGTCAGGTAAAAGCCAGCTGGTCGATTCATTCCCCCCCCCCCCCACATTGCTAAGCCTGACTGCTTTCTATTGTTCATCTTGATCCCATAAGACAGTGGTTCCCAAACTTGCATTCTAGAGTGTTGTTCAACTGCAGATCCCAAGAACTCCATCCAGCATGGTCAATCATCCATGATGCTGAGATTTAAAGTCCAATATCTTGAGACTCAAATTTCAGAGCCACTGCTTTAGAGTAATATATTCCCCTAGAAGAAACTAGGGTGGAGGAATATTTTCATGTCAAAGGCCACATTATTTTGGATGTGGTCTGTCAAAGGCTATATTAGCATCTGAATGTGGAAGCATTTGATAGGCAAGGTCAGAACAAAATTGAGAGGGGGGAAGGTCATCACTTTTTTTCTCTTTGCCAGCCTTTTTTCACTCCTTGCCTTCTCTTTCCTGCCCAGTGGTTTATAAAGGGTGAACAAATCACTCTTTTCAGAACATGAAATTTCATGGAGTGTCATCCTAGACCCACAGATTGCTCACCCTTTTCTTAGAAAGACAGGAACTATGCCTTAAGTGGGACTTGGCATGATGAGACCAGAGAGTGGCTGCTATAAGTATCAATCTACAGTTCTCTGAAGGGTATATTCCCCAAAGCAAAGAAGTGTGGTGTAACCAGGATTTATGGTTTGTCACAAAGAAAAGGTCAGTTTTGTAAAGGTCACCTGTATTTATATGCTGGATAGTCATGCTTTAGGAAAGTGGTGAAGAAATACCCATCATTTGGGATATATAAAGCTAAACTAAGAAAACATAGGGAGAATACACAATGGGAAGCCATTTTGAATTTTAACAATCATGAATGCCAGTAAGCACGTGCTATTCCCAACTTGCTTATAAAACAATACAAACACAGAGACTTTCTCTGGAAATGCTCCAAAATGTTCACTTTTCTCCACCTGCCTTTACTGCAATAAAATAAACTCTACTGGTTCTTTGTCCCATCCCCGTGAATTTGACAGTGTAATGCTTCCCTGTAGATAGACTCTGTTCTTCTACCTATTCATTTCACTTTCCTCAAAGATAGCTCCAGACCACTTTTAGACACTTAGATTAGAACTAGCAAGATCTACATTGTCTGTTTGCCAAAATGAATTGGCACACACAGCACTAAATCTCTGCAAAGAGATCCAGTTGAAATGCCCAACTGTGTCAACTTTGTTTCTTATTACCATAAAGTGGCATCATACTTTCATGAATGTTAAAAATAAAAATCTTTCTGGGGAGAATGAAGAAAGAACAGCCAGGGCTGCAATCTTTTGCTCAGAACAACCTTACTTTGAAAGCTAGCACTCTTACTGTGAAAGGTCCATGTCAAAAAATCTTCTCATTCCTCATAAGAAGGCAAGGGCAAACCCTCTCTGAATCTGTTCTCCCAAGTTTCCTTATTGTTGTTAGGGATACTCCTTTCACATTTCTTCTTCTGTGGGTTTACTTTCCTGATTTTAGTTTCCAGTCCAGGAACTGTCATGTTTGATATCCCTGTGAATTTAATGGCTGATTACTGTGAATGGATCTGTCACTATAGTTCTGCTTTCACATGATGCCCACATAGAATCTGGGATTTAACAAAATAATTGTAGTGTTCTTTAACAGCTGTGAACAAACCCTGAAGGAACAGTTCAGGTACAGCAGAGTAGTTTGAAATATCTGCTTTGCAGTGTGTGTGTGAGAGAGAAACAGCAGCTGGCAGCAGAATCAGAAACCTAGGCCAGGTCAGTAAGGTGACTGAAAGCACCTTGGGATTGCAAACCTCATTTTGGGGATCAAATAAGAGACAATGGATTTGATATTTCTCTCCTTTCAGGTATGCTGTGCTTGCCGCCCTGAAAAACATTTTCAGTATGTAACATAAGTCTCCTGTGCTCTCTCATTCCAAATATATACTGTGTGTGTGTGTGTGTGTGTGTGTGTACATATATTCTTTCACCCCTCAGTAAATGAGGTATATATGTAAAGTGAAAGAGGCCTTAGGCATTTTCCCCTTAAACTTTGGGTGATAACACAAGTGACTTGATGACTTTGTGTAAGTTGTGTGTCTTCAAGTCATTTCTGACTTATGGTGACCCTAGGTGACCCTTTCATGGGGTTTTCTTGGCAAGATTTGTTCAGAGGAGATTTGCCATTGCCTTCCTCTGAGGCTGAGAGCATGTGACTCACCCCATGGGTTTCATGGCTGAGCTGGGAATCAAACCCATTTTGAACACTCAAAGCTGGGGTTGCCAATCTTCTGCAGTGAATATATCCCACTGTGCAGAGAGACAGAAGAATCAGAAGCCGCCTCATATTCTGAGAGCTGTTCACTAGATAATTCAGAAGTGGAAGTCTCTTTAATAGAGAAAGAATATTCTCAATAACTGGAGAGAAAATGGAAAGGGAGATGGAATACTACTTGAGAAGAATAATAGGGAAGAACTGGGGGGGGATTTAATGGGGGACTTTTATGGGTCTCTAAAAGTAAAGGTAAAGGTAAAGGTAGTCCCTTGACATGAATGTCTAGTCATAGCCGACTGTAGGAAGTGATACTCATCTCCGTTTCTAAGCCAAAGAACCAGTATTGTCTGAGCACTGCTCTGTTGGTCATGTGGCTAGCATGACTTCACCGAATGTTGTTCTCTTCCCACTATCTATCTACTTGCATTTCCATGCTTCCGAACTGCTAGGTTGGCTGAAGCTGGTACTAGTGACAGGAACTCATCCCATCATGCAGCACTCGGGCCTCAAACTGCCAATTTTCTGATCTTCTGATCATCAGAACTGGCATCTTAACCACTAAGCCATGACATCCCTATCCATCTGTACTGGCATGCAATTTATTTCACAAAGTAAAGGAAGAAGAGTAAATAATTCTATTGCTTGTCAGTAAGCACCAGGCTGGAAAGAAACACAATGCAATCCAGGCCTCAAGAGAGAGAAGACCTGCTGGACCCGATCCCCTCCCCCCCCCACCACTCCCTTCTCCTTTTGTGGTCATGTCTTTTTAGATGTGAGCCTGAGGGCAGGGAGCCGTCTATATCCCTTCTGTTGTAAGCCCCCAGATTCCCAGTGATTGGGCGGCATATAAATAAATCCTATTATTATTATTATTATTATTATTATTATTATTATTATTATTATTCCACCTCAAGTCATGTGAGAGAATGGTTTATCATGAGGTCTCGGGGCTGCCATGAGATATCAATGCATTCAGGACCCCCCCCCCCAAAACCCATGCTAATCTCACAGTGGCAAGGCAGCTATCATGAAAAAAGAAGTTTATTCAGGGATTGTGTTCCTTGGTCAGAGGAGGAGAAGAATAGGCAGCATGTAAGCCATACTCACAGCAGCGGACCCCAGGGTTTGATGTGTCAGCTTGCTGCATTGCAAATTGTTGAGGTTGGTGTGTTTTTACTGTTGCTGGTACCCACTCTTCCTTCTCTGGCAGGCTGAACCACACGCTCTCTGGGTAAACTAGATCAACAAATATTTCTCTGTGGAAAATCCCCCTAGAGCATAATTGGATTTTCAGATATGGGGAGAATCCTGCAGAGACTGCTGTGTTATTTATTTGTTCTTGCTTGCAAGGGCAAAATAGTCAAGGATTTACAACCATATTCCCTTTTTGCAAGCACCCTGAGTCCCAGTCTGGGAGGGATATCAATAAAACAATGGATGGATGGATGGATGGATGGATGGATGGATGGATGGAATACTGTCTAAATAGATTGTTTGTTGGTGTTGTTCATAACAATCTGAACTTTCAGTGTGTCCAAGTTGCTGAACCTATTTTGGGCACAGGTTTCAGCACCAGGGATAGCTCCTTTGAAGTTCAGGCCAAAATGCAGAATAGATTCATCACCCCACTGACATGAAAGCCACCATCTGTTTGTGGTAAACAGGCTCTATAAAATGTTGCAAAGATTGTCCTGCCTCCAAAACTGTCAGCTCTATAAGCAGTGGTTCTGGTATTAATGGGATGATAGCCCCAATGCACAGACAACCACTCCTCTGAAGTCCAATATTTATCTCCAAGAGCAGAGATGCTTTGAATATGAGGTTTGGCCATTCAAAACAGGTGTTAGAAGATCAAGCACAAGTTACTCCCTTCAAAGTGACTGTGAGTGTTCCCATTTATCCCAACAGAACAGACTTTTCTTAAATCTTCCAACAATGCAGTTGGAATGGTATCTTTGCACAGCAGTAGTCGTCTACCTCCACAGAATGGGCACAATATCTCAGTGCCTGTTTTGCAGTTTATATCTATCCTGTCAGCTTTTGTAATCAAAATGCAGACCAGTGTATAATCCAATTCTGTTTTGGAATAAGGTAAGCTAACTGATCTGGATGAAAATGTTTGCAAATCGAGAAATATTTCTTTATAGTTTTGCCTGTTTCTGCCCACCAGAATTGAAAACAGTCTTTTGTAAATGAGTTTTCAGGGTTATTCTTAGTCTTAGTCAGGGCAGGAGTTTAAAAGAAAATGGTCTGCCATAGAGGGTGAGAGCAGCAATTTTTGATCAAAGTATTTTCAGTCTCAATTAATAGAGTAAAGCAAAGAGATTTTAACTAGGGTCTCACAGATCTCTTCTGCCACACTCAGGTAGTTTGAGCAGGCTATTGTATATTTGATAAGAAACCCATGCCAATAAAATGAATAGACATTTTAAATAAAATGGTATCACTGTGAGAATTCAATGGAATAGAGATTTCCATAGGGAATTCAAGAGGAACAGAATGGTGGGTCTTGCCTATACCACCATTCAGCTCTAGTCAGCTAAGGTTTCATTTACTACATTTACTACTACTCTGTCTAGTATAGTCCCATGGGTAAGGTTTGTGGTTCTTGTAGCAACAAGTTACAATAGTCACATGTGTCTATTACAATAGATACAATAGTCACATGTGTCACAAATGTCATTGCAGAATGAGGGAAGATATAACTGGAAATGGAAAGAAATCTTGGCAAGGGAAGAAATAGCAAAAGACAATTTCAGGGAATTATGAAACCCATGTATATCCCAAAGTTTGAATTTAACTACAGATTAACCATTAACAAACAGGACTTTTTAGTATGATACTTTTTTTAAAAAATGAAAAGAAGACAGTGCGCCTGCATTATATGCAGTCTTGAGCTTACATGCTCAAGCCATGGGGAGTGCGTGGGGCGCAAGGGACAGTGCATCCCATTCAGATGAATGGGCCACGCATCCATGGTGCATGCACGCTGCCGCGCCACCATGCACACGAGCCCCATTCAAATGAATGGGGCTCCAGCATAGGCAGAATTCACTATACACAGGGGGGTCTGGAACGGATCCCCCGCATAAGGCAAGGATCCACTATATTTAGTATAGAGACTATAATGGAGTAGATTATTTTTATGAAACAGCTTCATTTATATACCTCTTCATACTGAACTAGCAGCGTCTAAGCGGTTTACAACTGTAAACTAATTGCCTCCAACAATCTGGGTACTCATCTTAGCGATGTCAGAAGGATGCAAGCCTGAGTCGAGCTTGAGACCTTTTGCTAGTATTGAACTCACAACACAACCTTATGGTTTTGAGTGAGTGGCTGCAGGACAGGCATTTAACCACAGTGCCACCAGGGTTGAAACAGTAGTGGTGTAAATCAGTGTTAACATAAATGATAATTCTTTAATCTAATTTATTAATCTAATTTAATTTAACCTAATAAAACTAAAAAGAAACAAGAAACAAGCTAAAACTTCATCAATTGATCAGGAAGTGAATGCACCTCTGTTTTTGGATGTGGTCATATTTGGAACTTGGTTAGCATTATCAAGTTTTACTGTAGATGTATTATGGGATATCTGTGACAGACAAAAGGAAATACTTCTTCACAAACTACATAGTTAAGGTATTCACTACCACAGAATATGATGGTGATGAAAACCAGCACCATTATAAAAGGGGATTAGATTTATAAAGGATACAGCTATAAGTGGCTACCTAGTAATAATAGCTCTGTGCAGCTTTCTAAATATTAGCTCCTGGGAAACAACCAGTGCTGTGTTTAAAAATTTCTTCCACTTTCTCAAACCATTCTTACACAATGTGATAGAAAAGAAACTGCTATTTAAAAATTATGTTAAAATGTGAAGAACATTTCAAAGCAATTCTCATGGGTGAGGTTTGTGATTTTTGTAACCAAGGGCTGTGTGTGAAAGTGTCACTCCACAATGTGGAAAGATACGGGTACTAGCATTTAAGTCCACTTAGTACAATCATCTCCAAAGAATTTCCACAATGTAAATAGAAGGATGCATTTCCCTCCGTGATATTTCCCCAGCCAACTGCTGCAATATGCTACAGAATTAAGCTAAGGATGAAAGATAGTGAAAGATAATGGTCTTTGCCTTTGTTAAAGATGAAAAATGGAGGGAGCCCCATATCTGAAAAAATTGCTAGAGAATTTACCTTTCTTCTGGAAATATTTGATAAAATCACCCCACCCATCACCCACCACCACATCTCGAATAATACTATAGATAATTTTGAGATATTATTTGCCAACAAGTATGGCATAGTTGTCTGAGCACTGGACTGGAAATCCAGGAGCCCCAGTGTTCAAGTGCATACTCAGCCATAGAAATCCACCATAAGACCTTAGGTAGTTCTCACAGTCTTAACATCTTGTCAAGAAAGCTCTATGATAGAGTCACCATGAATTGATGAGAACATGAAGGCAAATTATTATATGGTTGTCTAAGTGTTGGATTAGGGTTTTGGGAGACCAGGGTTCAAGTCTTCACTCAACCATGGAAACCTATTGGGTGACTTTGGGCATGTCATAGAAGTTTATTGCACGGGTCCTTAAACGGGTTCATTGCGTTCCAAAACGGGGGTGTACATGGGCACACATGGAATGGGATGGGGCTAGGAACGCATCTTACTGCACAAGGGAACGCCGCCGCTGCCGCCGGGCATTCCGATCACGTCCTATATCCATTCCAGAAGGCGCGATTTCTGATAGCTGTTCCAAAGCGTTCTCAGAAATCATGCCCTCTGGAATGGATGTAGGACGCAATTGGAACGCCTGGTAGCATTCCCTTGTGCAGTAAGATGTGTTCCTAGCTCCATCCCATTCCATGCGTGCCCATGCACGCCCCTGTTTTGGAATAAAACGGACCCATTTCAGGGCCTGTGCGATAAATTTCCCTGTTTCTCAGCATCAGAGAAAGGCAATGGCACAAATTATTTGAAGGCACACAACATCAAACAAACAAACAATAACAACAAATAAAAAAGAGCAGCAGACATCTAATATCCTCATTTCACTGGAAACTTGGGGGTGCGCAGCTTGGGGGTGCTTCTTGACTCGTCGCTCCACCTGACAGCTCAGGTGAATGCGACGGTCAAGAGCACGTGTTATCAGCTTCGGCTGATTCACCAGCTGCGCCCATACCTGGCCCAGAGGGACCTAGAAACTGTTGTACATGCTCTGGTAACTTCGAGACTGGATTTCTGCAACGTACTCTACATGGGGCAACCCTTATACCAAACTTGGAAGCTACAAATGGTGCAGAATATGGCAGCCTGGTTGGTCACTGGTGCCCCCAGGACCAGCCATATAACACCGGTGCTGAAAGATCTCCATTGGCTGCCCATCCGCTTCCGAGCTCAATATAAGGTGTTGGTGATTACCTATAAAGCCATAAATGCCTTGGGCCCAGGATACCTAAAGGACCGCCTCTCCCCGTACATTCCGCCTCGCACCCTCAGAACGTCTGGGCAGCAATTACTGAAGGTGCCTGGGGCTAGGTTAGCCTCCACTACATGGAGGACATTCTCCATGGCTGCCCCAGCCCTTTGGAATACGCTGCCCACCGAGCTCCGCTCGACTACCACCCTGGCCCAATTCAGGAAGGATTTAAAAACCTTCCTGTTTCAACAGGCATTCCCCGAATAAAATCCTGCGGGCCTCCCTCCTCTTCCGTGGCCAAGAGGTTGGGCTATGGGGCTTTTTGTCTGTTATTTTATTGAATGGTTTGATGTTTTTGTATTTTAATCTTTTTGTATTATGTGGATTGTTGTTTTTAACCTTGATGTAAACCGCCCTGATCGTAGGAAGGGCGGGATATAAATAAAAATTTTATTATTTATTATTATTATTAACTAGTTGGCCACTGCAGAAGAAAGGATTAGATAGACCTTTATTCTGATCCATTTGGGCTTCTGTTGTGTTATACATGTTATGATGTTATTTTATGAAGGTGGTGGGTTTCTAAGGTATACATCATGCATGTCATTCAAAATATTTTAGAGCCCTTCTTTATTTAAAGAAAGAAAGAATATATGACAAATGTGTTGAATAAATTTGAATGATTTCTTCAGGTTTACATGGGGCTACCCTTGTACCAAGTTCAGAAGCTTCAACTAGTATAAAATGCAGCAGCCAGGTTGGTTGCTATCTCTTCGAGACTTGACCATATAACACCTATCTTGAAAGATCTGCACTGGCTCCCAATTAGCTTCAGGGCACAGTACAAGGTGTTGGTTATCACCTTTAAAGCCGTACATGGCTTGGGCCCGGGTTACTTACAGGAATGCATCCCCCTATACAATCTGCCCCGCACTCTTAGAACAAGTGGAAAGAACTTGTTAGAGATATCAGCATCCAGACAAGTTTCCACTTCCCAAAGAGCATTCAGTATAGCTGCCCCTAGACTATGGAATGGACTCCCAGAGGAGATTCCCCTTGTCACATCTTTGGAAATTTTCAAGAAGGCAGTAAAGACAGTGCTCTTTCGCTGCACATGTCCTCCTGACCTCCTATGAAGACCATTGGAACGAAATGAGAGCATCTGACCACGTGATTGACTGACAGTGTTTGATGTCTTACACTTGTTGTTTTATGTTTTTAGCTGTGGTTTTTAATTGCACGGTAACTAATGTTGGAATACTGTAACTGTTTTTTTAACTCTGTTGTGATCCTGCCTTGATCCATTGGGAGAGGTGGGAAGATATAAATAAAAAC